>NC_084589.1:6496666-6827500 GCF_033807715.1 Cololabis saira
GGAGGGGGACAGGGTGTTAGCACACAACACACAGAAACATCTGCACAAACTAAACACCTTAAAGATGAACAAAACAGGACTGGACTTTAGTTCTGCTCAGCGGGTTTATGTGGACCTGGTCCTCATTCAAATATGAACTCATCAGTATCAGGGGCCTCATTTATAAAAGAGTGTGTAGGATTCATACTAAAAGTGCACGTAAACCCAAAAGCCGAAAAAAGCGGCGCAAAAAAAAATCGTGTGCACGCACACTTGCACGCAATGTTCGCTTTATAAATCACAGTCCAGCTGGAAGGTGAATTCTCCTCATATCCCGCCCTCCACATGCCCACTTCATACCATAAATGGTGAATGCAAACTAGTTCATGACTGTATTTGCATATAAATGAGCCTGCTGATCGATCATGCGCAGCGGCTTCCTGCAGTCTGTTTGGGCATCAGGATGAATGAGACGTGTCGAGCCACCGTGCCACTAAATTTCACAGAGACTGAGATGGAGATGTTGTGGATGAGGTGGAGGCAGAAAAACCACATTATTTGGTGGTCACAATAAAAGTATAAATAGTATATAAATAGTATAAAATAAAGCGAGTGAGTGGCAGCACGCCGTTGCTGCGCTAAACGTCGTGAGTGCCACGGACAGATGGTGCAGAAAAAAGAAGAAGTGGTGCGATCTGAAGGTGGAGGCCAAGAGATACGGAGCCCCTAAAAGGGACACAGATTTTTTTTATATATATAATGAGTTTTACGTGTGCGCGTGAAACCTTTATGGCTGATTTATGGTTCCGCGTTACACCGACGCAGAGCCTACGGCGTAGGTACGCGTCGCCGCGTACCCTACGCCATAGGCTCTGCGTCGTTTTAACGCGGAACCATAATTTAGGCTTACGCGCGAGCGTAAAGGTTTCACGCAAGCGTAAAAGTTTCACACGAGCGTAAAACTCATTATATATATATATATATATATATATATAAAAAATCTGAGTCCCTTAAGGGGCTCCGTAGAGTGGCCCGGTGTCGTGCCAAAAAGTGATTGCCTGCCAGAATCTGATTTCTTCTGATTTCTGGCCGCGGGAACGTGCACAGCAGCCCGTTGAGCGATAGCACTAAAACGTCAGATTTTCAGATTATGAAGCTCAAGAATGAGACCAAGTCATATTTAGGCAGAAACAACTTTTCATTAACTGTCTTTGGCCTTCAATCAATTTTTGGCAGGTGAAAAGACCCATTTTAAGGGGAAAAATCAGATTCTGGCAGGCAATCACGTTTTGGCACGACACCGGCTCGACGTGTCCTGCACTGCGGCTGCAGCAGCAGCAGCAGCACCAGCACCAGTACCAGCACCAGTACCAGTACCAGTACCAGCACCAGTACCAGCACCAGTACCAGTACCAGCACCAGTACCAGCACCAGTACCAGCAGCACCAGAGTCCTGACTGACGCTGAGCTTCAAACACAGAGGGACACGATCAGCGCTATTATATTATAAGTCTGATATGCGATGACATTAAAAGCATTACATGAATCTGGCTTCATTTCACCACCTCACCGCCTGCGTCGCCAGTTCCCCATATCTTAAGTAAGTTCCTACGGGAGGGTCAGGGTTGGCGTAGAGATACGCACATTTTTCGGTTAGTTTTTTTTTTTTAAATCCCAACCTTTGCGTAGACGGTGGCTTGCTCATCTTTCAAGCCCTGTTTTGTGCCCAAGCAAGCTTTATAAATGGGGCCCCTGGTAATTATTGATGATTTTATCAATATGGTGCAACAGAGATACAGATGTCTTTGATATTTTTTTGTTTATGCCCAAAAAAGGATGTTGGGCACAAGAATAACTAGTGCCATGTTTTTGCCTTTAAATATGATTAAAGGTATGAAAACATTAAAGTTTTCAGTTATAATTGCATAAATTATCTATATTTCATTACTTTATATACTGTCTTGGGGTTACATTTGCATAAAATGCTAAAAACCAAATTCTCAAAAATTAAAAACCGAAATAGACTGAAAATGGAAAAAATAAAACCGATTTCATCCGTCTCTGTTTGCTGCCTGGATCTGTTTGGTAATTCTGCCCCACGATGTTTCAGAAAGCAGTTCTATCAGCATTCTGGGAGCTGATTGGTCCTTACAGCATCATTAGCTGCCAATACTTGCTGTTGAATCTCTATATAATACTAGTATTAATATGTTGCAGAACTACAGTCATATAATTCATGCAACAGCTGAAAAATTTGTATTAACACTAACCCAAATCAATATCGGAATCAAATCCGATCAAATCAAATCCTGATAATCAATTCAGAATCTTAAGAATCGGAATCCAATCGATTCTTGACATTTGAATGGATCCCCAGCCCTAGAAATCATCTGATCTTAGTTTTCATTACTCTAAAAGCCTCTGGTCTACGGAGGACCCCCTGGTCCAGTCATGGGACTGCTAGGTGTCCAGGTCCAGACCAGCATCCCTCCTCCCCCGTGCTTGCCCGTGGCTCTGAGCTTGTTCTGCTGGTTCTCGGCTTGGCAGGAATTGATCACAAATTTGTCTGTTTGGAGTCGCCATTGATGAACCAGAGACTAAAGGCAGACAGAAAATTACTGAGTCTGTCTGTTCTTTGCAATATAATTGTTGATTCTATAATCTGGCCTTGACAGAGCGGTTTGGCCGACCGCTTTGGTCACAATCTCCCTGGTGGAATGAAAACAAGGGACTCTGCCCCCACTAACCCTCCCCTCTCCCAGGACAACTGTGGACCTGTTTCAGAACTGTACCGAGCCGTCTGATAACATCAAGGACATTGGCTGAGGAGCAGCTCCGAGCGAAGTTTCACAGACTTACCGCTACACACACTTGCTGATAACCACACCTCCCTCATTCTCAACGCCTTCCCGGCCCCCCCTCTTATCAGACCCCCAACACAATCTCCGGGTTTCGAGCGCCACAAAGCCGCGCCGATCACTTGGATGTTCTGTGCCGGAATCCCCCCCCCCCCCCCCCCCCCCAATCCCCCCCACACACCCACATGCAAGTCTTGTGATGATGTTTGTTGCTTTGTGTGCCGAGGTGTTTTTTGCACCTTGACACTGCGTATTATACTCAGTGTGAAGGTGTGTTGTTACCAAGAACCAGTGGTCCATGGACATTAATATTTGGTACAGTTACCAAGAACCAGTGGTCCATGGACATTAATATTTGGTACAGTTACCAAGAACCAGTGGTCCATGGACATTAATATTTGGTACAGTTACCAAGAACCAGTGGTCCATGAACATTAATATTTGGTACAGTTACCAAGAACCAGTGGTCCATGGACATTAATATTTGGTACAGTTACCAAGAACCAGTGGTCCATGAACATTAATATTTGGCCACGAATCCAGTTTCCTGATATTTATATGTACTTAATTTCTACGCCGGGGAAATACACGAAGCAAAGCTTGAAGGCTTACAAAAGTCTTGACGCTTGGTCCTCCTTCAAGGCAGGATTTGGTGTAGAAATTAAAGTGATGAGGACACGAACTTTATGATTGGACCGTTTAACGTTAGCTACCCAAAAATCCAACATTACCTGATACAAAATGGGAACCACAAATCCACGTTTCGGTGCCTGGAATCCAGTTGTTTCTGCTAATTGCAGCGATCCATTTGTCTCTCTTAAGCTTATTTTTCAGCAGTCTGTAAAACGATAACTCCGATTTCTTGCTAAATCTATGAGTACAGTCGATCGCACAACAGCTCTTTCCCATTTTAGATGTTTTCCAGTTGCTCAAACTGAAAGTTTACGCTGCCACTCAGTCTTTCTGCCACTCAGTCTTTCTGTCACTCAGTCTTTCTGTCACTCAGTCTTTCTGTCACTCAGTCTTTCTGTCACTCAGTCTTTCTGTCACTCAGTCTTTCTGCCACTCAGTCTTTCTGACACTCAGTCTTTCTGACACTCAGTTGGTGTAACCTGCCGTGAAGTCGCATCTGTGATGTCATGTTCATTTCCTCTATTAGTATTGCCTTCATGATCTCAGTCCCATGAATAAAGGTGTCATGGTGCGTGAGGTTGTATACCCCTATATTCAGACCCCGATCAGATGATTTGGTTAGGTTTGTCTACACCAGCAGCTTGTTCTGGTGTTTAGATTTGGGCTTGTGCATCAGACGGCTGAGGTGTTTACCTGAGGACTGGTCATCTCGTAGTCTGACAGGGTAACAGCAGAGTTGTAGTAGCGGTTACTGTAACGGTAGTTACGGTTGTCGTTGGAAGAACCACTGGAGCCACCTGGAAGGAAGGAAGCTCAGGTTAACGCCATGACACAACACTTTCCTCATGATGTCTGTGACTACGTTTCCATGCATCAATAAGCCTTTTCTAACCGGAATATTAGCAATAACCCGAATTCGCACGGCAACGTAAACACCAATAACCCCTTTGAATAACTGGAATTTGCTCATATTCTGGTTTTTAAAAACCAGAATATGACCCCTGTTACTCATTTGAAAACCCGAATATTGGGTCATGTAAACGCCAAACGGAATATGAATTTGTTTTCTGCTCATGTTCTTTCCACAAGGAATCCTGGTCTTTTGAGTCCAGGAAGTTCTTATAAACACGGAGAAACACAAGACCAGGAGGAGACTAATCACTTCATAAATGTAATGAAGGATATGAACATTTCTGCATTTGTAGACGGTACAAAGTACCGGGATAGAAGATTTACAAGAAGGTGAGTGAAAGTTGCGTGAAGCAGCATTTGTAGGAACGCCAGACCAGATCCAGCTCCGCTGGAAGACGCTGAAAAAGGAGAACTACAGGACCAAGAAACAAAACGCTACCCGTGGGTCCGATTATCCTCCGTGCTGCTGTTACTGTTATTGTTTTGGATTTGGATACAGGAAGGAGAAGCAGAAATGACGGGAATTGCGTCATGATGTTCTCCGTGCGTCGCTGGTTTGATCCAGATATCCCAAATGATTAATTACCATGTAAACAGGGATAACTACGGTGGCCGAGACCCGCCATTGCAAATAAAAAGAAACGACGCAAATAAAAAAGCCACAACGGAAGTGAATTACCGGGGACTATTTTTGCTGATGCACCGGTGTTTTTTACGTGAGAGGAGAAGAAGAAGACGAAGAGGATGTAAGTGAAAAGGAAGAAATAAGAAGAGCGAGGAATAAGAAGAACAACGAACGAGAAAATAAGTGAAAAGGTTAGTGTTCAACGTCGCTACGTGTAATTTCTAATGTGCAACACCGGTGCATCAGCAAAAATAGTCCCCGGTAATTCACTTCTGTTGTGGCTTTTTTATTTGCGTCGTTTTTTTATTTTATTTGCGGCGGCGTTTGTTTCTGTTTGCAGCGTTTATTTTATTTGCAAAGTGTTTATTTTATTTGCGGCGGCGTTTGTTTCTGTTTGCAGCGTTTATTTTATTTGCAAAGTGTTTATTTTATTTGCAGCAGCGTTTGTTTCTGTTTACAGCGTTCTTTTATTTTCAGCAACGGCGGCTCTTGGCCACCGTAGATAACCCTGTTTGCTCACGCATGGAAACAGATTATTCCCAATGTTTCAGTAAGTGGAATATTGACCTTAACCTGAATGTTGACTGCATGTAAAGGTAGTGTGTGTGATGGAGCTGCTGCCTCTCTGAGGCCTCAGGGTGACGGTGCGGTCCTCACCAGAGCTGGAGACAGAGCTGGTGGTGGAGGTGGAGTGGGAGTGGTCCATGGCAGGAGAGGTGGATGTGGATGAACTGGTGTTGGTTCCTTCATCTGTCGTCTTCTTGAAGAAATTGTGCTGCAGGGCGTAGAATGGCGTGATTCGGCTTTTGGGGTCGTAGTCCAGCATGCGCAGGATCAGGTCTGTGGGGGAGAGAGGACTGGTGAGGTTCTGGAGCACTGGGACCGGGACATGGTTCTGTCCACACAGACCCTGCAGACTCTGCAGCCACTAGGGGGCGTCCAGGCTCAGCCTGGACACCCAGGGTTGGTGGGAGGAGACGGCAAGACAAACTCTCCCCAACCACGAAAAACTCTCCCCAACCAAGAAAAACAGTCCCCAACCAAGAAAAACTCTCCCCAACCAAGAAAAACTCTCCTCAACCAAGAAAAACTCTCCTCAACCAAGAAAAACTCTCCCCAACCAAGAAAAACTCTCCCCAACCAAGAAAAACTCTCCTCAACCAAGAAAAACTCTCCCCAACCAAGAAAAACTCTCCTCTACCAAGAAAAACTCTCCCCAACCAAGAAAAACTCTCCTCAACCAAGAAAAACTCTCCCCAACCAAGAAAAACTCTCCCCAACCAAGAAAAACTCTCCCCAACCAAGAAAAACTCTCCTCAACCAAGAAAAACTCTCCTCAACCAGAACAAACAGTCCCCAACCAGGACAAACAGTCCCCAACCAAGAAAAACTCTCCCCAACCAAGAAAAACTCTCCCCAACCAAGAAAAACTCTCCCCAACCAAGAAAAACTATCCTCAACCAAGAAAAACTCTCCCCAACCAAGAAAAACTCTCCCCAACCAAGAAAAACTCTCCTCAACCAAGAAAAACTCTCCCCAACCAAGAAAAACTCTCCCCAACCAAGAAAAACTCTCCTCAACCAAGAAAAACTCTCCCCAACCAAGAAAAACTCTCCTCAACCAAGAAAAACTCTCCCCAACCAAGAAAAACTCTCCTCAACCAAGAAAAACTCTCCCCAACCAAGAAAAACTCTCCCCAACCAAGAAAAACTCTCCCCAACCAAGAAAAACTCTCCTCAACCAAGAAAAACTCTCCTCAACCAGAACAAACAGTCCCCAACCAGGACAAACAGTCCCCAACCAAGAAAAACTCTCCCCAACCAAGAAAAACTCTCCCCAACCAAGAAAAACTCTCCTCAACCAAGAAAAACTCTCCTCAACCAAGAAAAACTCTCCCCAACCAAGAAAAACTCTCCTCAACCAAGAAAAACTCTCCCCAACCAAGAAAAACTCTCCCCAACCAAGAAAAACTCTCCCCAACCAAGAAAAACTCTCCTCAACCAAGAAAAACTCTCCTCAACCAGAACAAACAGTCCCCAACCAGGACAAACAGTCCCCAACCAAGAAAAACTCTCCCCAACCAAGAAAAACTCTCCCCAACCAAGAAAAACTCTCCTCAACCAAGAAAAACTCTCCCCAACCAGGACAAACAGTCCCCAACCAAGAAAAACTCTCCCCAACCAAGAAAAACTCTCCTCAACCAAGAAAAACTCTCCCCAACCAAGAAAAACTCTCCCCAACCAAGAAAAACTCTCCCCAACCAAGAAAAACTCTCCTCAACCAAGAAAAACTCTCCCCAACCAAGAAAAACTCTTCCCAACCAAGAAAAACTCTCCCCAACCAAGAAAAACTCTCCCCAACCAAGAAAAACTCTCCCCAACCAAGAAAAACTCTCCTCAACCAAGAAAAACTCTCCCCAACCAAGAAAAACAGTCCCCAACCAAGAAAAACTCTCCTCAACCAAGAAAAACTCTCCCCAACCAAGAAAAACTCTCCCCAACCAAGAAAAACTCTCTCCCCAACCAAGAAAAACTCTCTCCCCAACCAAGAAAAACTCTCCCCAACCAAGAAAAACTCTCCTCAACCAAGAAAAACTCTCCCCAACCAAGAAAAACTCTCCCCAACCAAGAAAAACTCTCTCCCCAACCAAGAAAAACTCTCCCCAACCAAGACAAACTCTCTCCCCAACCAAGAAAAACTCTCCCCAACCAAGAAAAACTCTCTCCCCAACCAAGAAAAACTCTCCCCAACCAAGAAAAACTCTCTCCCCAACCAAGAAAAACTCTCCTCTACCAAGAAAAACTCTCCCCAACCAAGAAAAACTCTCCTCAACCAAGAAAAACTCTCCCCAACCAAGAAAAACTCTCCTCAACCAAGAAAAACTCTCCCCAACCAAGAAAAACTCTCCCCAACCAAGAAAAACTCTCCTCAACCAAGAAAAACTCTCCCCAACCAAGAAAAACAGTCCCCAACCAAGAAAAACTCTCCTCAACCAAGAAAAACTCTCCCCAACCAAGAAAAACAGTCCCCAACCAAGAAAAACTCTCCCAAACCAAGAAAAACTCTCCCCAACCAAGAAAAACTCTCTCCCCAACCAAGAAAAACTCTCCTCTACCAAGAAAAATTCTCCCCAACCAAGAAAAACTCTCCTCAACCAAGAAAAACTCTCCCCAACCAAGAAAAACTCTCCTCAACCAAGAAAAACTCTCCCCAACCAAGAAAAACTCTCCCCAACCAAGAAAAACTCTCTCCCCAACCAAGAAAAACTCTCTCCCCAACCAAGAAAAACTCTCCTCTACCAAGAAAAACTCTCCTCAACCAATAAAAAATTTTCCCAACCAAGAAAAACTCTCCCCAACCAAGAAAAACAGTCCCCAACCAAGAAAAACTCTCCTCAACCAAGAAAAACTCTCCTCAACCAAGAAAAACTCTCCTCAACCAAGAAAAACTCTCCTCAACCAAGAAAAACTCTCCCCAACCAAGAAAAACTCTCCTCAACCAAGAAAAACTCTCCTCAACCAAGAAAAACTCTCCCCAACCAAGAAAAACTCTCCCCAACCAAGAAAAACTCTCTCCCCAACCAAGAAAAACTCTCCTCTACCAAGAAAAACTCTCCCCAACCAAGAAAAACTCTCCCCAACCAAGAAAAACTCTCACCAACCAAGAAAAACTCTCCCCAACCAAGAAAAACTCTCCCCAACCAAGAAAAACTCTCCCCAACCAAGAAAAACTCTCACCAACCAAGAAAAACTCTCCTGAACCAAGAAAAACTCTCCCCAACCAAGAAAAACTCTCCCCAACCAAGAAAAACTCTCACCAACCAAGAAAAACTCTCCTCAACCAAGAAAAACTCTCCTGAACCAAGAAAAACTCTCCCCAACCAAGAAAAACTCTCCCCAACCAAGAAAAACTCTCCCCAACCAAGAAAAACTCTCACCAACCAAGAAAAACTCTCACCAACCAAGAAAAACTCTCCCCAACCAAGAAAAACTCTCACCAACCAAGAAAAACTCTCCTCTACCAAGAAAAACTCTCCTCTACCAAGAAAAACTCTCCCCAACCAAGAAAAACTCTCCCCAACCAAGAAAAACTCTCCCCAACCAAGAAAAACTCTCCCCAACCAAGAAAAACTCTCCTCAACCGAGAAAAACTCTCCCCAACCAAGAAAAACTCTCCCCAACCAAGAAAAACTCTCCTCAACCAAGAAAAACTCTCCTCAACCAAGAAAAACAGTCCCCAACCAAGAAAAACTCTCCTCAACCAAGAAAAACAGTCCCCAACCAAGAAAAACTCTCCTCAACCAAGAAAAACTCTCCCCAACCAAGAAAAACAGTCCCCAACCAAGAAAAACTCTCCCCAACCAAGAAAAACTCTCCCCAACCAAGAAAAACAGTCCCCAACCAAGAAAAACAGTCCCCAACCAAGAAAAACTCTCCCCAACCAAGAAAAACAGTCCCCAACCAAGAAAAACTCTCCTCAACCAAGAAAAACTCTCCCCAACCAAGAAAAACAGTCCCCAACCAAGAAAAACTCTCCCCAACCAAGAAAAACAGTCCCCAACCAAGAAAAACTCTCCTCAACCAAGAAAAACTCTCCCCAACCAAGAAAAACTCTCCTCAACCAAGAAAAACTCTCCCCAACCAAGAAAAACTCTCCCCAACCAAGAAAAACTCTCCCCAATCAAGAAAAACTCTCCCCAACCAAGAAAAATTCTCCCCAACCAAGAAAAACTCTCCTCCACCAAGAAAAACTCAAGATCCCGGGTGTTTGTGGTGGGAGGGGGGCTGCAGAGTGATTCATACCTTTGAACTTCAGGTAGTCACAGGGGGCGTGTCCTGGCTCTCCTGCCCTCCGGCCCCCGGGGCCTCCCGTCTCCACACCCAGGATCTCGTGAAGGCGTCGAGTGGCCGGAGGCTTGTACTCCTGCAGAACAAACACACACATATGGAGAGTCAGGTCAGCAGCAGTCTGGACATCAGAAAGCGTTGCTAGAAAAACGTTTACTATGACCCAAAAAATCCACAGCCACTGTAAACAGGTGGTAGAACAACTTCTCTACATAAGAGGGTGATGGACAGGAACATTTACCGTGATGACCTCTGCCCCTCAAGAGGAACACTGAAGACGGGGGTTCCAGCGCACCAATGACTGTGTTTCCATGCATCAATAACCCTTTTAAAACCCCAATATTGGCAATAACCAGAATTTGCACGGCCATGTAAACACCAATAACCCCTTTGAATAACCCGAATTTGCTCATATTCCGGTTTTTAAAAACCCCAATATGACCCCTGTTACTCCTTTTAAACCTGAATATTGGGTCATGTAAACGCCAAACGGAATATCTCCATCAAACGGAACAGGAATTTGTTTTCTGCACATGCTCTGTTCACAAGGAATCCTGGTCTTTTGAGTCCAGGAAGTTCTTATAAACACGGAGAAACACAAGACCAGGAGGAGACTAATCACTTCATAAATGTAATGAAGGATATGAACATTTCTGCATTTGTAGACGGTAGAAAGTACCGGGATAGAAGATTTACAAGAAGGTGAGAGAAAAGTTGCGTGAAGCAGCATTTGTTTTGAATTTGGATACAGGAAGAAGAAGCAGAAATGACGGGAATTGCGTCATGATGTTCTCCGTGCATCGCTGGTTTGATCCAGATATCCCGAATGATTAATTACCATGTAAACAGAATATTCTGAATGTTTCAGTAACCAGAATATTAGCAATAACCGGAATTTTGACTGCATGTAAACGTAGTCAATGCCACAAACATGGGACCAAACCAACCAAGGAGCGGCTCGGGGAGAAGCTCCACACGGCAGGGATGAACCCAGGGTGAGCTGCTGCTCACCCTGGCCCTGAAGCACGGCTGCTAGGTCCGCCAGGGCATGGGCCAGCGCTTCCAGGGCCCGCTCCGTGCCCCCCTCCTCCATCCTGTCGGGCCCCACGTTGGGCGCCAATGTAGCACGGCGAGTGCTACGGGGCCCGACCGACAGGACAGAGAGGACACAGAGCTTTGTGCAGAACCCTTTTATTGTCACACACGACACCACCACACATACACAAGCACCAAGACCAGCAGTTTCTGCTTCTCTGCAGCAGCTTCTCAGTCCGACCCAGCTGCCCAGCTGTCTCCCAGTCCTCCTTATCAAGGCTGGCAGGGTGGAGAGGCTGATGGGACACACCTGTGTCCCGTCAGCCTGAGTGGCTGCAGCTCCTCCACCCTGCCACATTCATAAACCTGGTGCTGAGGAGAGAATTAAAAAGGGATCTAGACGGGCGATAAGGAATGACCAGATCTACCAGGAGCTCTGTCACTTCATAGCTGCTCACGGCTCCAGCTGACTTTTCAGCAGCAGAGACAAACAAACAAAAAAAAGCGTTGCCGCTTGAATCTTCTCTCACTCTCATTTTTTAACTTGATATCAAACACAAGCCACAGATCCAGCAGCACATCTATCATCTCCTCCAGGTTCTACATCTTTAGTGTTGTTGTCTTCTTCCTTTAGATCACACAATCAAATACATCACAACAGCTTCACTCCAACCTCCTACATCTGATCTGGATGTTGAAAAGAAACGAGGGCGAGGCAAGTTGAGTCGGGCTGAGTAGGTACGAGTGTCATAAGTGGGTGAACTGATAATGATCTAGACCAGCTGGGACGGTGTCTTTCATGTGCCTTATGACTATCTTCTCAAAGCTCTTCGTCATCACTGGATTAAGAGTAAGAGGCAGCTGATGTTTTAGGCCCAGGCACAATGATAGATGATCTAGGCTGACAGGGACTACAGCAAGCAGCAGGGGCGGCTTGAAAATGTCCAGAAAAACTCTTGCCAGTTGGTCTGCACAGATTTTGCAACCCAACACCTTGACTGGTCCTTCAGGTTTGCCAACCAATGACCTTCATGGCTGTACACCAGGCACTGTGAACGTACAGAGCAAAGCAGACGCTGCTGTTCTGTCTGCCCGGAGAAAAGAGCACCCTGATACGGCCACTGCTACGTCTGGGATGTGATTATCCAGCCAGCTCTCAGAATCCATCACCACACAGCCGTCCATCTGTCTGGAGACAATCCTCAGCTTCATCTTGTGGGCCAGTGACCTGGCATGTGTAGGGAAGAGACCGGGAAGAGAGCGGGAAGAGAGCGGGAAGAGACAGGGAAGAGGCCGGGAAGAGAGCGGGAAGAGAGCGGGAAGAGAGCGGGAAGAGAGCGGGACGAGAGCGGGAAGAGAGCGGGATGAGACCGGGAAGAGAGCGGGAAGAGAGCGGGAAGAGGCCGGGAAGAGAGCGGGAAGAGAGCGGGATGAGAGCGGGAAGAGAGCGGGAAGAGGCCGGGATGAGAGCAGGAAGAGAGCGGGAAGAGAGCGGGAAGAGGCCGGGAAGAGAGCGGGAAGAGAGCGGGAAGAGGCCGGGAAGAGAGCGGGAAGAGAGCGGGATGAGAGCGGGAAGAGAGCGGGAAGAGGCCGGGATGAGAGCAGGAAGAGAGCGGGAAGAGAGCGGGAAGAGGCCGGGAAGAGAGCGGGAAGAGAGCGGGAAGAGGCCGGGAAGAGAGCGGGAAGAGAGCGGGAAGAGAGCGGGAAGAGGCCGGGAAGAGAGCGGGAAGAGAGCGGGAAGAGAGCGGGAAGAGAGCGGGAAGAGAGCGGGAAGAGGCCGGGAAGAGGCCGGGAAGAGGCCGGGAAGAGGCCGGGAAGAGACCGGGAAGAGGCCGGGAAGAGACCGGGAAGAGGCCGGGAAGAGAGCGGGAAGAGGCCGGGAAGAGAGCGGGAAGAGAGCGGGATGAGAGCGGGATGAGTGCGGGAAGAGAGCGGGATGAGAGCGGGAAGAGAGCGGGAAGAGGCCGGAAAGAGACCGGGAAGCACCGGTCTACGTGGATCAGCACTTCAGTTAACGCTGTCTCCTCTGTCTTTTTGTCCACATAGGGGGGATGATGAATCTCTGCTGGAATAAAATCCTGCTTCAAAAGCTACTTGATGTGTGCATTTTCACCAAACTCTAGCAGTTTACGCCGACTGTAAAATACTGCTGTGACCGGAATCAGATGACCGGAACATATATATTAAATAAAAGATTCAAAGTAGAGAAGCCAAAGCTGCTGTGGACACGTGTCGCCATTTTCTGAAGACCATCCTTCCATCATCCACCTATCCATCCACCACAGGGTTCAGCGTTTGGATCGGTTCTTTCCTCCTTATATTTGCCTCCATTAACTAAGGCCCCGTTTCCACGTAGCCGGGTATTTACAAAAACGGATATTTCCCCCTCTATGTTTTGAAAAATACCATCATTTACACAAGATCGTTTTCAAAATCTCTTCATTTACACAAACCCGCATAAATAGCTATTAAGGTGCTATGAGCAGCCAAACCTACAGGGGGCAGTGTAACGAGAAGATAAAGTCATGCTAGCCAATCAGAATCCTGGAAAAAAACATCAACAAACGACACGAGTAACTTCCAGTTAACGAGTAACGAGTTAACTTCCAGCCTACGCCGTAGGCTCTTCGTTGGTGTAACGCGGAACCATAAATCAGGCTTTACTTCCAAGATGAACGAGAGTCTTTCGTTTGGAGTGTAAGAGAAGTGGAGTTACTTTTAAGTGTGACTTTAGAATATAAAACAGGTAAAATACAAGAAAATATTGACGGTGGCCAAACTAATTGTAAATACAAGTGTCACTCATGACGCTGGTGACGTTTCTGTCTCATAATGTGATGTTCTGAAGCCTAAATGTCCGTTTCTCTCTGTTTACAAGCAAACGTGAAGACGGAGTTTTTGCAAATCTCCACCTTGGCCGGAGTTTTCAGGAATGATGGTTTTTGGTGACTTTGAGCTTTGTTTTCTTGTAAACGAACGGCCAAAACACATGAAAACATCACCGTTTCTGCTCCGTGTAAACGGAGCCTAATATTAATGTCATTAACGTCCATTTCTATGCTGATGATACTCAGCTATACCTGTCCATGAAACCGGGGGACACTAACCAGTTGGACAGACTACAAGCTTATCTTCAAGAAGACCTGGAAATGTTTGGAAGCTCATTTCAGTTCAGGTGAATCATGGATGCATCTCCAGTTCCACACCTTACAACACTGCTAGCAGACTTTCTACCTTTCATCAAGGAACTCTTACCAAGCTGCTGATGGCCGGCTGCACATTTAAGTTCCGCTCCATCTATGTTACGTTATTTCACATTTAGATTAGCGATGCCTTAAAAAGTTTTAACAATCGATTCAGGATCATCCACGGCCAAATGGCGATGTATCAAAGAATAGTTTTTCCACCACACTGAAGCTTTACCTTCTTGACATCCTTGTTCTTCTTCACCGTCCACAAACCATCCGACATTTTGTCAAAATACTTCCGGGCTTTCGGGGCTGTGTCCAGCATGTGGCCGGGTGGGACCCCCAGAACCTCCACAATCTTGTTCATCTGGTCCACCTGCACACACACACATTAAATCCCATTTAAAATGAGTAAAAAATTACCATGTAAACACCTAATTCCAAATGAAAATGGCCATTCCGAATTAGACTTAAAGGGGACCTATTATGAAAAACACGTTTTTTCTTGTTTTAACATATATAAAGTGGTCTTCCCACAGCCTGCCAACACAGGGAAGGAGGAAATCCCATGAATTTCTGCAGTGTCTGTATCCCCCGCCCGGATGAATCTTCCAGTGTCACGTGACTTCTACGAGCCGTTCAGGATCTGCGCCTATGGTTACGTAACCATAGGAGCTCATTTCCATAGGTCTCCTCCGCTGCTGAAACCACGCCCACAACTCTCTCCGCCGGCTGGAGCTCCAGCCATTGTTCAGCAGCGGTGGCTGTTTCCACAGCGAGGGAGAGTTAAGATGAAGTTTTGCATCGACATTTACCCTCATAAAGTATCAGTTCCCACAGTACGGACCCGGCAACTGCACACGAGTCAGCGGTAAGTGACGTTATTTTTTTATGTTATTTATATTTGTCTACAAGTATTTAGCTTAGCTCCGGAGCACCGGAGGCCACACACCGGACCGGTGAGCAGCCCTGGGGGCTCTATTAGTACCGTAATACATTTTTTTTCTCTTTATGTTTTCAGATCTTCCAAGCAAAGCACCTGAAGCTTCAACGACACCTTCAGAAAAGGCACGGCCCTTCCTTGAGCCAGCAATAGTGCATAAATGTTATTTATATACAACTTATGTTTTATTTTTTAACAATAAAGTTGCCATTTGTGAACTTTCAGTGTTGTGATTTCTTTACAGTTAACATGATTCATTTGTCTTGTAACATAAGAAATGAAATGATGAGGAATCGGAGTAAATAACTGTGTTGTACCTGTTTAGAATTCAATTAAATCTTCCTGTGTGAATTAGTGTGAAGACGAGGTGACCCGTTCCCTCTTCAGGGAACTAAAGGCTGATTTATGGTTCCGCGTTACACCAACGCAGAGCCTACGGCGTAGGGTACGCGTCGATTTTACGCAGAACCGTAAATCAGGCTTTAAGATCCGTTTTCACCGTGTCATAACTGCATGCGAGCGTCCGACTATCGCGTCGAGCTGAGTGACATCGGACGCTCTCTGTCCACACTGAAACCATTAAACTCTCTCTGTCCACACTGAAACTGTTAAACTCTCTCTGTCCACACTGAAACTGTTAAACTCTCTCTGTCCACACTGAAACTGTTAAACTCTCTCTGTCCACACTGAAACTGTTAAACTCTCTCTGTCCACACTGAAACTGTTAAACTCTCTCTGTCCACACTGAAACCGTTAAACTCTCTCTGTCCACACTGAAACTGTTAAACTCTCTCTGTCCACACTGAAACCCTTAAACTCTCTCTGTCCACACTGAAACTGTTAAACTCTCTCTGTCCACACTGAAACTGTTAAACTAGCAGCCAGTTAGGACAGTCCAATACAAGTAATGGAATTGATTTTGTCGCAGAAGCTTCTCGCATGGGAGACGCTTTGTGTACGGAGCCGCTGCTCTTCAGCCCGGAGAGGCTTTGTTCCCTCCCCTGCTACACGTCATTCAAGCAGCCAATCAGCACAGAGTCTCATTATCATAGCCCCGCCCCTCAGAATCCCTCATAGAGAAGGAGCTTAGAAGCGGTAAAACTAGAGACATGGCCCACAGGCTGACTTTCTGTTTTATGTAGAAAAAACAAGCTTTAGATTGTTTTTAAGACATTCAAGGCCTGTTTAAAATATACATTAAATGCCATAATAGGTCCCCTTTAATTCCGAAGTAAGTGGCTTGTTTATTCCGATTTTAAATCCGAATAGAATAATTCCGTGATCATGTATAAACTCATTCCTCTTTAAATTAATTCCGGTCTTTCTTTCTGCTCGTTCCCTCTCCCGTCTGTCTCCATGACGCTTATATTCCACTGGGCTGGTTTTCCAAACAAAGTTTCAAGATGCAGCAGCAGTAAACGCTGGTCAAGAGCAGAGACCATTTATTTAATAAATAGAAATAATTAAAAAAACAGATGGAAACAGGAAACATCAAAATTGTGAGCTTTTCAAAGTTGTAAGTTGTGTTCTAAGTTAGTTTTTCTTCCGGTAGTTTAACTTCCGGTCCCCCCCCTATCCAATCAGAACCTTCCCAACCCCCAGACCTGGAGAGGAATTGGAGAAAGACGTGTTTTCCATGTAAACCTCAATTCAGAATTACTATTTCCATGTAAACTTGAAGGAAAATAGTTTAATTTTGAATTATTTAATTCAGAATAATTAATTCTGAATTAAAAAACATCATGTAACCGTGGCTCTTATGTTCAGTTCTCATCTGGTCCGGGGGAAGTAAGATGTGAAGACGACGGAGATGATCCAGCGCTGCAGTGAGACGTCAGCGTTGACCACGGTGAAGCGTCTGATTGTGGAGGTTTTTACCTCGTTGGAGCCGCTGAAGAGAGGTTCTCCCGTGTGCATCTCCACCAGGATGCATCCCAGAGACCACATGTCGATGGCCAGGTCGTACGGCATCCCCAGCAGGACCTCAGGAGAGCGGTAAAACCTGCTCTGGATGTACTGATAGATCTGCAAGAGGACCAGAGCAGAAAATCAGGACCAGCAAGTCTGTCCCCAGTTCACCTGCAGTGCAGCTGTTATTGTCGTCACCCCCTCCTCCTCTGCTGCGTATTCAAGGACCACTTTCACTTCTACGTTGTCTTTCTAATTCACTGCAGCCTTGTTTCAGTGGGCTAGTGTTTAAACCGTCAGGGGGGGGTTCATGAGAGGACCAGATGATGCTCACCCTCTGACCGAGCTGGCAGGATGATCCAAAGTCCACTATTTTAATGGCAGACCTTTTGGGATTACACAGCAGGATGTTCTCTGGTTTCAGGTCGCAGTGGATGATTGACAGCTCTGGTGTGGCCAGGAATAATAACGCTGCAAACCAAAGCAAAGAGTCAGGACACTGCAAACTCAATATTCATATTTCACATGAATCTAGGAAATACAGCATAGAAAGAAATTCATACAAGTTTGAAACAGTTCTAGATTTAATAGCTGCTTTAAAAGTGTGTTACTCTTTCACAACGTCAAAAATCGCTTCTTAATCCATATATTGCTTATAATTTTTACTGCTGTGGTATCTGTATTTTATTGTCATTTATTGTGCATTCCGCTCTTATCTGCACGGTGAGTCTGACTGTCATGAAATAACATTTTTAATTACGGAAAAGTATCGGGCCAGGCAGGAGAAAAATAAAAATAATATTTTAAAGGAGGAAGATTTTTTTTTCATTATGCACTTTGAGAAAAAAGTCAATGTCGAGTAAAAACTCAAAATGGCAAGATTAATGTTGAAGTACAATTTCGAGAAAAAAGTCGAAATGATGAGAAAAAAGTTGAAATGTTGAAATTTCGACTTTATTCTTGAAATTTCGACTTTATTCACGAAATTTCCAAAATATTTTTTCTCCTGCATGGCCCTAATACTCTTCCCTAGTATTTTATTGTCATTTATTGTGCATTCCGCTCTTATCTGCCTCTTATCTGCCTCTGATATGTTATTTCATGGCTCTGAATGTCATGAAATAACATGTTTTATTATAATTTGTATAGTCGTTGTTTTTGCCTATACTACATACGGTATATATAACCTATAACATACTGGTAACATGAGGAATGAATGTTCTGGCGGAACCACCTGAAGCAAAGGCCTGTGGGAGGGATTAGCAGGTGCATGTGGGCGGAGCTTGCCGCCAGGCCTGCAGCTTGAGGTTTATCTGTGGGGTTCTGCTTTGCTCGGCCACAAAGATCAGGGCCGGCCCAAGCCTCAATGGGGCCCTGAACAAAATGTGATTTTGGGGCCCTCTATTACTGCCAATAATACTGATTATTGATCATTCACACACCCACTATAAACTTATTTCATGTTCTTCCCTGTCATTACAAATACAATTGTAAAACTAGATGGAAGAACTTTTTGTTGTAGTTATATTGTAATCCACAGGGATTAAGATCATGGAAGCTACAACAGATTAACAAACTTGCAGAAACATCTTTCAATTAATATTTATCAGAGTCAGCAACTGCCCCTACTGGCCACACAGAGAAGCAACAGGTCAAAGGTCAGAGAGCTGCACAGTTGCAGCAGAGTTGTTTCATCCTCCTACTGTCAGCCTGGCAGGTTTTTACCATCTATGGTTTTTAATCTGAAATGGAGCAAATTCAGCTACAAGAGCAGCCTGGGGTTGATTTACACTTAATATTTAAAGTGATATAGTACTAAGTGTGATACTGAGCGTCATCTACAGTGTAGGCCTACTAAAAGACAAAATAATCAAATAGATAATTTATAAACCATTTACTGTGAACACGTTATCTACTTTATTTTTGGTTTTAAATAAACTACAACAGCAATGTGCAACAACAATTTGAAGTGGAACAACAACAATTAAGTGCAACAACAAAGTACTACAAAAACTAGAACTATAATTAAAATCTTAATCTTAATAATATTAATTATTATTAATTATTGTGTTTTTGTACCATAACATACCTTTGATAATGTATGAATAATCACTCGCACATAAAAGAATTGTATTTTTTAACTCTTGGGGGCCCCCTAGTGGTCATGGGGCTCTAAGCAGCTGCTTAGCTCTCTTCTGCCTTGGGCCGGATCTGAGAAAGATCAACATAAAGCTGCCGTCCTCTGGGCCTGGCACCCCAAGGTGACATTGTGAAGCATGGGGAATGTGGTGGCAGTGAAAGGTGGAGGCCTGGGACGTCCACTCCACCTGCTGCCTGGACAAACACGGACCAGGAATGTGACAGCCCTAAGTTTGTGGGCCGGAGACCACTAACCTCCACGGTGACAAGCCTGTTTCCATGGTTACCAACCAGAAAAGGGTGAAGTGAAGGACATGGGAGCGTGTGGCGCGCGTGTGTGTGTGTGTGTGTGTGTGTGTGTGTGTGTGTGTGTGTGTGTGTGTGTGTGTGCACCCACCTGTACAGAGCTGCTGTGCAAATTTCCTGGTGAGGTTGAGGGAAACCCCTCTGAAGTTGGTGTTCCTCAGCAGGTCATACAGGTTGTAGCTCAACAGCTCAAAGACCAAACAGAGATGGTTCCTAAACATAAAGTGACGCTTCAGGTGGACTGCACAGAGGCAGGTGGACAGACAGACAGACAAATGGGAGACAGGGACCAAGGTTAAGAGATGCACAGAAACCACAGTCAGGCTAGGAACAAACATCATCTCTCTAACTGGCTAACATGTCGGCCGGTGTTGGAAAAATCCATTTTCAGATTCTAAATCGATTCTCATATTAATTCCTAAAAATAGATTAGTATGTCTAAAGATCGATTTATTTTCATCATTACATTAAAACTTTTGGATTTTTTTTGTTTATGCCCAAAAAAGGAATGTTTTGTTGGACACAATGTTTTTGCCTGGTATGAAAACATTGAAGTTTTCAGCTATAATTGCATAAATGGTCTATATTTCATTACTTTATATACTCTCTTGTGGTTACATTTGCATAAAATGCTAAAAACCAAATTCTCAAAAATTAAAGACCGAAATAAACCAAAAATTGAAAAAATTTAAACGGAATGTGGGAAAAAATAAAACCGATTTCATACTATTTGCTGCCCTGGATCAGTTTGGTAATTCTGCCCCACGATGTTTCCTAAAGCAGTTCTATTAGCATTCTGGGAGCTGATTGGTCCTTACAGCTTCATTAGCTGCCAATACTTGCTGTTGAATCTCAATATAATACTAGTATTAATATTTTACATAACTACAGTCATATAATTCATGCAACAGCTGAAAAAACAGTTTTAATAACACTAACCCAAATCAATATCGGAATCGAATTGAATCAAATCAAATCTTGATTCTGAATCTTAAGAATCATAATAGAGTCGATTCTTGGCATTAGAATGGATCCCCAGCCCTGGTTCCATGTATTCAGACTGACTAGAATCTCCTCTGTGCTGCTGATCTCCAGGTACATTCAGAAAGTGTCACAGGTGTGGGTAGATGCACGTCAGACGCTCTCACCTATGTAATATTTCATCTCAGTGTCGTGCTTGTTCATGAGCTCCAGCAGGCGTAGTTCAATCTGAGCCTGGTTTAAAAAAGCCTTTTTGTTCTTGATGATCTTGATGGCCACCCACTCCTGCTCATGGTGGTCGTAGGCCTTCACCACCTGCACACACACACAGCAGCAGGTCAACGAGCAGCCGGGGCTCAGGACAGGTTTAAACTGGATACCAAACACATTTACACATTTCTGGGTTAAAAAAAAATGAAAATTCCGTCAACAATTACAGTGTCAGGTTTTACAAACTTCACAAAGCAATTATTCTCATATCAATGTCCTTATTGTCCAGTGGGGATGGTGGTGTCCTCTTGCTGTGCTCTATAATCTGTCCATTTTTCCCATTTTTCCTGAAATTGTGTCTCTTGTAATCGTAGTTTATATGTCATTTTTTCCATTACAAATATTTCTTCCGCAGAACCGCGTCGCTGGTTCTGCTTTATACCATAACCTTGTTATTTCTCTTTTACTTGCCCATAGCAGAACTTTAACAAGATATTCATCCTCTTTTTGTATTATATCTTTTGTCAAAATTTTCCAAATAAAGTATCTTACAAGATTTGGGAATCTCATATCCTCAATATTTCTGTTTTAATCCTCAACTATATTCACCTTACTTTTAGTTCTCGTCTATTTATTTGTATATTTATTTTTCCAGGCCTTGTCATTTCCCACTTACTTCCCAAAACTCTTTTGATTTAGTTTGCCCAAATCTAAAGCCGGGCAGACACTGTGCGATTGTCGGCTCGTTTTGAGCCGATTTTCCAGTCGTGCGACTTTTTTTTGATCGGGCCCGATTTTGACCCAATTGTTGCTCGTGCCTCGTGCAGTGTACGTGGGGTAACGACGAGAGATTAACACCTCACGACGAGCTCCCGATCACAAATCGTGAGGTCGCAAGAAAATCAAGCGTGTTTGAAATCCTGGTCGCTCCTCGTGAAGGAATCGCACAGTTGAAGCAGCTACGACCCGATTGGACTCATCCTTTCACAGAGAGCATGCGTAATCTCTGATGTCACGTCAAAAACTATTATTTGTAGTTTAAGTGTTGCAAATTCACATTACAAATCATGTTTTAATAGCAAAAAAAAGACCGCATTTCCACATATGGTGCGGGTCGCCGCGTAGCCTACGCCGTAGGCTCTGCGTTGGTTTAACGCGGAACCATAAATCAGCCTTACGGCGTATTCTATGCCGTAGGCTCTGCATTGGTGTAACACGGAACCATAAATCAGCCTTTAGTGTGTGCGCTGTCTGCTGTTCGGAACAACTCTTTTTTTCTCTTCTCATTTTGCTGGGACGCCGGGTTCCTCCGCCGAGACACAACTTTTGAGGTATGCGTTCTTTGTTGTGTCTAAAAATGATGCGCAGTGCCGACCCAATCAGAAACGGTACAGATATTTTGGCATTTTTTTAATATAATAATATAATATATAATATAATTATAAAAAAATAAAGGATCCCATAACCTTTGATCGGGTGGGCAGGACGCACGTTTGGGTTGGAACAGCCCACCCCTGCCCCAAAACCGGCCTCGAGTTCCAGTACACAGAGGTCCGACGGGAGGATTATGATCGTATAGTGTGAGCAGACGGGTCGCATCAGAGCATCGGCTCGTACAGTGTGAGAACATAAATCGTGGGCTCTAAACTTTTGAACTCCGCGATCTAGTCGTGCAGTGTGAGATGGGGCAGTCTCATACGATTTAAAATATTGCACAGTGTATGCCCAGCTTAAGAGGCTGAAATGATGCGGATTGTACAAAAAACTAAACAAAAAGAGTTCCGGAGCGGATATTCACATGTAACCTAACAATTTATTCCTGTCGTCAGCATTTAAAAGGTTTTCTGTCTGTGGTTCTGTCGAGTTATCGTTCCTGTAGTTTCTTGTGCCGGCCCCCCTTTTTTCTCTTTTGTGCATGTTTGCAGGCTGGAGCCTCGGGAGCTGCGTTCTGGCCTGTGTTTATGTTTATGTTCTATGTTTATGTTTATGTTCATGTTCTGGATCTCTGGAAAGCGTCTAGAGATAACATCTGTTGTATTAGACGCTATATAAATAAAATTGAAATTGAAATTGAAATTGAGTTTCAGTGATGAAGACAATCAGCAGTTGTTGTTGCTGGGAACACACGGTGGGCTTGTTGCTCACATTGTTTTTAAAGTTCTATGGTCTGGATTATATGACATCAAAAGAGATCTGGAATACTGAATGGGAACGTAAATCATGTATCATTTACATATGAACTCAAATCCATACGAATTACCACCAGATGTTGGTGAGATAAGGAGTGGAGTCCCTGGTACAGAGCCGTGTGGTACTCCTCCGTTAGAACAACTAGTACTGGGTTAAACATGAGGCTTCTTTACTCCACAGTAAAGTTTCATTAGAGAATGTAACTCCGTATTGTTGTGTTGACAAAAGTCTCCACGGTAACCCTCGTCCACCTGGTCATATTATTTTAGATTCAGTGTGGTCTGAAGGGTCAGAGGTCACAGGTGTCCGGTTTACACCTGCTCCCTAGTCCTCTACACGCTGGAATTCTGCTCTGTGGAAGTACAAATATACCAGTCTTTTCCACTCAGCTGTCTGCTGTGTGTGTGTGTGTGTGTGTGTGTGTGTGTGTGTGTGTGTGTGCGTGATCTTGTTGTTTTACATGTGTCGATTTATTCTGCACTTTAAGGGTTTGTACTGCCAATTTAGTTGTACTGGTACAATGACAATGAAGACAATTCAGATTCTTCTCTTTCTCTCGTGGACATTGTCTTAAACACTTCAGGGATTTCTCTCAGCTTTGTTGACAAAGCAGAGAAATTATCTCGCTCCTTAAAGACTTTTGTGAATTCTGGTTGAGGACAAATCCTCATTATAACCTTCTGGCTGAAATAACATCAGTATTTGTGTCTTTTATCTTCTTCACCCACCTGCTGTGTATAAAGAAAAAGAAGTTCAAGAAGCACTGTCTCTTTGACTTTGTTTGAATTTCCTCATGGTCCTGAATATTTTTGAATTGGGTTGATTTATTTCTTCAGTGTGAGTGTTTGATCAGATGTTACAGAGGGGAAGCAGTGCTTCATGTCATGGTTAGCCAGCTCTGCTAACTATCATCTGTTTAAGAAATCTAACGCGAAAATAACTAATAATAATAACTAACTAACTAACTAACTAATAACTAATCTGGAAACAAAACAACCACATGTACTGTTCTAAAACAGTTGAAATCTCATTTTCAAGAGAACTGTACCAGATATCTTCATAAAACCACTGGTTGGTATTCAATAGCATTCAATACAACTAAGTAATAGTATTTTTTATAGAGATTTATGTTTTTCTGATAAATGAGAGAAAAGTGAAGGAGTCCTATATGTTCTTATTACCAAAAAGTATCATTTCCGCCTGAACTAAAGGTATGATTACAGTGCTATATTCCACTATTTTCTCAGGTAAATCATGTTCTGACTGTTTGGTGATGGTGGACAGCCACCTGGTTCAAACCTCAGCTAGTTTGATGCAGAAAAGAGTGAGCATTCTCAAGTTATGGGCTTTTTTTCTCACTTTTCCCCTATTCGAACTGGCCCAATTTGGCCCCTTTTCAGGGTTTGGAGTAGTTCTAAAGAGGCAAAAAAAATAATTTCCCCCCAAATTCAAAAATCACAACATCCAATTTCACTAATAGGAGACCCTAAAGTTAATAAAAATCATTGTTGTGGTTGGTTCTACCTCGGGTAGGGGCCATTGTTCATAGACTATTATAGTAGAATGCAGAAAATGTCAACGATAGAAAGAGGTAGAAAAACATTTTATTTCCCTATCAGAGACTGGGAGGTTATTGTGGCTGCGTGCCGTCGGACTCATGCAGCTACAGAGAGTCTTCCAAAGCAGAGATTGGGTATGAGTAACTAGAAACTCCGGCCCCTGGTGACCTCACCTGTCCGAAAGAGCCCTTCCCGATCAGAGAGTCTATCTCGTAGCGGTCCAGCCACTTTTCTCCGTTTTTGACAATGTAGTCGTAGTTGTCGTCGTCGTAACCGTCATTGTAAACTTTTCTCTCCTTCTTGGTGCTGCTGTCCTCAGGAGGGACCTGCTGGGCCCGCCGCTTCTTCTTCGTGTAGTACACCTGGAGGGGACAGCACAGGTGAGGTGGGAGCTCCGGTACCTGCACCGGAGCAGCAGAGCCGCCCCTAGAACCCCTCCCTAGAGCTCCCTAGAGCTCCCTAACCCTCCCTAACACTCCCTAGACCTCCCTAACCCTCCCCAGAGATCCCTAGACCACCCTAGACCTCCCTAACCCTCCCTAGACCTCCCTAGACCTCCCTAACCCTCCCTAGACCTTCCTAACCCTCCCTAGACCTCCCTAACCCTCCCTAGACCTCCCTAACCCTCCCCAGATCTCCCTAGGCCGCCCTAGACCTCCCTAACCCTCCCCAGATCTCCCTAGACCACCCTAGACCTCCCTAACCCTCCCCAGATCTCCCTAGACCTCCCTAACCCTCCCTAACCCTCCCCAGAGATCCCTAGACCACCCTAGACCTCCCTAACCCTCCCTAGACCTTCCTAACCCTCCCTAACCCTCCCCAGATCTCCCTAGACCTCCCTAACCCTCCCTAGACCTCCCTAACCCTCCCTAGACCTCCCTAACCCTCCCCAGATCTCCCTAGACCGCCCTAGACCTCCCTAACCCTCCCTACACCTCCCTAACCCTCCCTAACCCTCCCCAGATCTCCCTAGACCTCCCTAATCCTCCCTAGAACTCCCTAACCCTCCCCAGATCTCCCTAGACCACCCTAGACCTCCCTAACCCTCCCCAGATCTCCCTAGACCTCCCTAACCCTCCCTAGACCTCCCTAACCCTCCCTAACCCTCCCCAGATCTCCCTAGCCCTCCCTAAACCTCCCTAGAGTTTCCTAGGCCTGCCTAGACCTCCCTAACCCTCCCGAGAGTTCCCTAGACCTCCCTAACCCTCTCTAGACATCCCTAGACCTTCCTAACCCTCCCTAGACCTGCCTAGACCTCCCTAACCCTCTCTAGACGTCCCTAGACCTCCCTAACCCTCCCTAACCCTCTCTAGACCTCCCCAGACCTCCCCAGACTTCCCTAGACGTCCCTAGACCTCCTGACAGCACAGGGACATTAGTACCCAGAACTTTCAGAGTCGGGTGTTACTTCACTAACAGGGAAACGTCTCTATCGTCTTCAGGTTTCTATCCTCGTATCACCTGAACACTGAACAGTTCTGTCTGTATCTGCAGAACCTGCACCATGTCACATCCTGACTCAGACGTCTGACTCCAACCCCCCGACCAATCGGTGGCCTGTAGTGTGTTGATGTCAGATACAGCTGACTCAGCAGCTTAGAACCTCGGCAGAATAGTTACAGAAAAATATCAACTCGGCACGTTAGACCCCTAGTGGAAAAGAACCAAACTGACTCGATCCAGGCTGAGTAGGTACTAGTGGAAAAGCACCATAAGAGAACCAGGTGGGTTTACATTTGTGTGAAAGGTAGAAATTTCCAGCTGCCTCTGATTGAAAGTTCACGGTACTCTGACATGAAGTGAAGGTGCAGTTCACCGTGCTGCTCAGAACAGAAGAACCCAGACCAAACAGGAGACAGTGATGTCAGGACCAGGGGTGAGGTCACTGCTCAGAAAACAAACAAAAACAAAAGAAAACTATCTATATTCCTCATGACTCTTTACGACTGGTCCCAGGTGAGCGAGGCTCCACCTGAAAGCATGTACTCTTGACCAGGCGCTCTTGTTGCCGTATGACATTTATCTGTAAAACCACAGATCATCAATGCAAACGGCAGCAGCTCCGGATCAACACCTGCTCCGGTTCAGGCTGCTCTTACGCAAGCAGAGTGTCCACCTAAATCCAGCTCCGGGTCCTTCTTCCACACGTGTTTGGCTACGTAACCAAACTCCCCGTAAACATCCTCCTGGTGGCAACGCTACCAAACTGAAGCAGGACCTGGAGGCCTCAGCTGCATCTTCTGAAGCGCCGCCTTAATCCTAGCCTTTAGTTTCTGCACCTACGCCGTCTCTCCTTTATACTTCTGCGTAGCAGCTACTCGCGGCGGCTACGCCGTCTCTCCTTTATACTTCTGCGTAGCAGCTACTCGCGGCGGCCCTGCCGTCTCTCCTTTATACTTCTGCATAGCAGCTACTCGCGGCGGCTACGCCGTCTCTCCTTTATACTTCTGCGTAGCAGCTACTCGAGGCGCCTACGTCATTTTATGTTTATACTTCTACATAGCAGCTAGTCGCTGTGCCTACGTCATCTTATGTTTATACTTCTACATAGCAGCTAGTCGCGGTGCCTACGTCATCTTATGTTTATACTTCTACATAGCAGCTAGTCGCTGTGCCTACGTCATCTTATGTGTATACTTCTACATAGCAGCTAGTCGCTGTGCCTACGTCATCTTATGTTTATACTTCTACATAGCACCTAGTCGCTGTGCCTACGTCATCTTATGTTTATACTTCTACATAGCAGCTAGTCGCGGTGCCTACGTCATCTTATGTTTATACTTCTACATAGCAGCTAGTCGCGGCGCTTACGTCATCTTATGTTTATACTTCTACATAGCAGCTAGTCGCGGCGCTTACGTCATCTTATGTTTATACTTCTATATAGCAGCTAGTCGCTGTGCCTACGTCATCTTATGTTTATACTTCTACATAGCAGCTAGTCGCTGTGCTTACGTCATCTTATGTTTATACTTCTACATAGCAGCTAGTCGCGGTGCCTCATTGAAGTCACATTTCAAACCAGAGTATGACACCAGCTCGGTCTATATCCTCCATTATACATTTAGCAGCATTTGTTGACCAACTTATTTCCCCTTGTAAAGATGGTAATATTACTGAGAATGTGTTACTAGTCAGTGGAGGCAGTTCTGCTCCTACAGAGTCACGTCGGGCACACATGTGCGACTGGGTGTGGTCTCCTGAAGGTGTTGAGTCTTCTTCACGTACCTCATTGATGTGCTTGTAAGTTTTGATGAGGTCGACTGAGAGTTTCCTCAGGGGAGCGCTGGCAGGGTCTCTGAAACTGGGGGGGATCCTCCGCTGAAGTATGGTCATGTCAGACAGCACCTGCAGGAGGAACACACACACCCAGGGGTCAGTCATCACAGCAACACTACTGCTCCTGGCCTCATGGGGGATTTAAAGGCCACATTTCATACAACAAAAACAAATGTGTAGAAATATTCTTGGTTTTGATTCTAAAATGACATCTGAATGACACCTAAGGCAACATCACAGACTCAGGCCACAGACCGCATCAGAGGAACTGGACTAACCCTCAACCACAGCTGTCTGAAAGGATGACAGGTTGGCTGTCCTGTCATCTATGGAAAGGCCACACCCTTAATTACCCATAAACCCCTGGTTACGTTTTACCTGATGAGGTTTTACCAGATTCATTGGAATTTACATTAAATGTTTATGTGTATAGGCAATAATAATCTACTTTTGACAATAACTATTTAGTCTACAACTCTACATAAATGATTCCCATGACGTGAGTCATGTGACTAATGTCAACTTTAGAGCGGAAAACCAGCTAGCTAGCTGTTTAAGAAAAGAAAATTTGTTGGGAAATTGACTTGTCTATTTCATATTTAACGTTAGTTAGACCTGATGGATAAATTAGTGACAATAACGAAGCCTAAAGCTGGAGATTGTAACGTTCCAGCTCGGCCTAACGTTACTCCTTCCACGTCTGACAAGGCCAAAGTTTCATCAACCATAAACACATGTAGCTAATGACCCAGTCACGAATTGGTTAATAAGGTGATATAAGCAGAATAAAACACATTCAAAAGTTATTATAAGCCAGGCTTAAAACTTGACATATTAAAAAAAAAAAGGAAATAATAAGAATTCCAAGCGGGGAACCCTACTCTGTTTTTCTCTCATCCAAGGATCCCTGGGCTAAAAAGATTTGAAGACCCCTGTTGTAACCAATGTTATGCTGAAAAATGATTTGTGTGTTTTTGTTCCAACTACATTTATGCTCCATGTTAAAGGACTAACTTTCAATCAGGTTAATATCCAGTATTCTCCCATGAATTCCCATGTATTCCAGTTGATTTCCATTTGAAAGCCGTGTGGATGAATGAGGTGAGAACATGTGCAGGTGTGACGGGTGAGCAGCGCTGGGACGGGTGTTACCTGCTGCTGCTCGGCCATGGAGTGGATGGAGCTGAAGGAGGGGTGTGTATGAGTGTGCTGGCTGGTCATGGCTGGCTCAGCGAGGGAGAAGCCCTGGGCAGTGGAGGAGGAGGAGGAGGAGGAGGAGGAGGAGGAGGAGGTGGGCGGACATCCTGAGCTGCTTGCACCTGTGGAGACACAAAAACGGACGTTTCAATGAGTTCTCAGCATCACACCTGTCGTATTTCTGTAGATCAGAGCTCCAGCAGAACACCGACGCGCCCGGCCAGCTGCCTGGCCACACCACCTGGAGGTGGTAGTGCTCCACTTTCACCAGGGCTCAAACCATTCCTACAATCATTCCAGTGATTCCATTACAAAAAATGATCCAGGAATTTTCTCTGCCTCGAGGAATCGTTTCATTTCGCCAGCTCAAAGCAGGTATTTCGCCCGGACTATGTTTAATGCGGCACAACGTGCCGTTGATGGATAGCACTGGTGCCTAATGTGCTCCAATACAGCAGGTCTCATCATTTTATTTTGAACACTGACAAAACTCAAAATCTTATCAAGACTTTACAGGACTGTCTCAGAAAATTTGAATATTGTGATAAAGTTCTTTAGTTTCTGTAATGCAATTAAAAAAACTAAATTGTCATACTGTACATTCTGAATTCATTACAAATCAACTGAAATATTGCAAGTCTTTTATTATTTCAATATTGCTGATTATGGTTTACAGTTTAAGATTAAGATTCCCAGAATATTCAAATTTTTTGAGATAGGATATTTTTGTTTTTGTAATTGCATTACAGAAAATCACAATATTCTAATTTTCTGAGACAGTCCTGTAACTTAAAACTTAACTAGAACTTAAAATTTGCTTGACACAAATGAAAAACAGCTAACCTTTTAAGTGATGTGTGTTATCAGGTGTAATGGCATTTTTAGGTTAGAAATAAGAACATTTCTTGGTAAGATCCTTAGATTTTTGAGTGAAGGCAGTGAATTTGGTCGACTTGGTGTAAGTTCAGGGTTTTCAAATGCACATGAACCTACTGGATTATATAATTTAGTCTTAGTGATGTCAATTAACATCTAACATCTTATGTATATTTATAATTGCTCTTTAACTAAACAAAAATATGTTTTATCCGATTAATCGATGGAGTTTTTCAGTAGAATACTTGATTACTAAAATATTGGATAGCTGCAGCCCTAACTTTCACCCTGTGACAACAGCTAAGAAAAACAAAAAAAGACAGCAACTATGAAGACAAACAACAAGACCAATGAGCAGATCATCACTAGAGAGGTTATGTTTGCTGCCCGGCGTTGGTGATGAATGAGTAGAGACGGCTCAGTCAACGTGAGCAAACAGCACCAGTAGTGGCCCAGACGTTCACCAGAACCAGCACCAGGTCTGTACCCGGCCAGCCATGTGACATCTACATTTACAGCTGGACGTTCAGCTGATGAAGCTTTATCCACATTATTTTATTATTATCCACATTACAACCCAACCAATACGGAAACGTCCAGACCGACACTGATATTTGGTTACATAACAATGTTACCAAACATCCACCAATAAAATGACTGTGTTTCCATGCATCAATAACCATTTTAAAACCCGAATATTGGCAATAACCCGAATTTGCACGGCCATGTAAACACTAATAACCCCTTTGAATAACCCGAATTTACTCATATTCAGGTTTTTAAAAACCTGAATATGACCTCTGGGTTACTCCCTTTAAAACCTGAATATTGGGTCATGTAAACGCCTAACAGAATATCCCCATCAAACGGAACATGAATTTGTTTTCTGCACATGCTCTGTTCACAAGGAATCCTGGTCTTTTGAGTCCAGGAAGTTCTTCTAAACACGGAGAAACCAAGACCAGGAGGAGACTAATCACTTCATAAATGTAATGAAGGATATGAACATTTCTGCATTTGTAGACGGTAGAAAGTACCGGGATAGAAGATTTACAAGAAGGTGAGAGAAAAGTTGCGTGAAGCAGCATTTGTTTTGAATTTGGATACAGGAAGAAGAAGCAGAAATGACGGGAATTGCGTCATGATGTTCTCCGTGCATCGCTGGTTTGATCCAGATATCCTGAATGATTAATAACCATGTAAATATTCTGAATGTTTCAGTAACCGGAATATTAGCAATAACCTGAATTTTTACTGCATGTAAACGTAGTCATTGTTTCCTTCCAGCAACATGGAACATGACCAGACCACTTCTCATACAACAACACCGGCTACGGACTTTGTCCAGTTTCTGGTCACGCCGCTCAACAGGACATGGTTTGATGGAGACGTTACCATGGAGATCGTGGACGCAGGACATTTCCTCAGATGCTTGTCCATCTGGAACAACTTACAATGTAGTTTGTGAATGTGTGTGCTTCTGTGATGTCATTCACTAGGTGTAAGGTCTTTTCTGCATCGTTCTGCAACTCAGTACAAAGTGAAAGATAAATACTGATGGGATTTAATCAGGTGATTATAATGGTGACTTGGTCCTAAATCTGTATCCATCTCCAGAGAAATCCCTGAAGTGTTTAAAAACAATGTCCATGAGAGAAAGAGAAGAATCAGAATTGTCTTTATCGTCATTGTACCAGTACAACTAAATTGGCAGTACAAACCCTTAAAGTGCAGAATAAATAGACACGTAAAACAACAAGATTACACGCACACCCACACACACCCACACACACACACACACACACACACACACACACACACACACACACAGCAGACAGCTGAGTGGAAAAGATGTGTATATTTGTACTTCCACAGAGCAGAATATGGTGGAGGAATTCCACCTGTGACCTCTGACCCTTCAGACCACACTGAATCTAAAATAATATGACCAGGTGGACGAGGGTTACCGTGGAGACCTTTGTCAACACAACAATACGGAGTTACATTCTCTAATGAAACTTTACTGTGGAGTAAAGAAGCCTCATGTTAACCCAGTACTAGTTGTTCTAACGGAGGAGTACCACACGGCTCTGTACCGGGGACTCCACTCCTTAGTGGCCCTGAACCAGCAGACCTGAGAGACAGATTAACAACCATAACCTTATACCATTCCAAACACCACCTTAAACTCTTCTTTAGGTGTCGTGAGAAGGAATGACATCCCTGGTGCCACAAAAACCTTTAAAAACAAACCACCTGAACTTGTAGCAATGGTCTTGGTTTGTGCTGCTACTCTGACATGTCAACATTAAGGGGTTCATACTGTCAGCAAGAAAATAACATTCAAAGGAAAAGTTCCATCTTCCAACTAAAACAACAGCAGTGAGTTGTGGATGACTGTGCTGTGGACAGAAGATTTAACTGTAATCAAGTCAGGTTTAACGCTCGAGTTACTCATATGCAGGTTTGGGAACGTTCACTTAAGAGTCCATCTACAAAATGACATCAGAAACCCTACTTTTATAAACCTGCAATTTGTGACCATCAGTGCGTTTACATGGGAAGTTTAATTCCTCTTTAATTCAGAATTAAAATTAAATACGATTTAAAATGAGTAAAAATTACCATGTGAAAACCTAATTCCGATTGAAAATGGCCATTCCGAATTAATCATGTTTACGCTCATTCCTCTTTAAATTAATTCTGGTCTTTCTTTCTGCTCATTCCCTCATCCGTCTGTCTCCATGACACTAATATTCCGCGCCGGGCTTGTTTTCCAAACAGTTCCAAACAAGTTTCAAGATGGCAGCAGCAGTAAACGCTGGTCAAGAGCAGAGACCATTTATTTAATAAATAGCTTGGAGAACAGATGGCAGGAAACTTCAAAATTGTGAGCTTTTCAAAGTTGTAGCGGCTAAGTTAGTTTTTCTTCCGGTAGTTTAACTTCCGGTCCCCCCCCTATCCAATCAGAACCTTCCCAACCCCCAGACCTGGAGAGGAATTGGAGAAAGACCATCAAACGTGTTTTCCATGTAAACCTCAATTCAGAATTACTATTTCCATGTAAACAGGAAGGAAAATAGTTTAATTCTGAATGATTCAATTCAGAATAATGAATTCCAAATTAAAAAACATCCTGTAAGCGCGGCACATGTGTGTATGTGAGAGCTGTCTGACATCACTGGAGTTCACCACCAGCTCCAGGGGCCGTCATGGACCTGGATCACCTGGAACCACCAAACCCAACAGGTGTCCTTCTCAACACTTTCATTCCTGGAGCTCTGGCTCTTTACCCACCGCTGCAGACGTGTGATACCACAGAAGCAGAAGTGTTTTCATGTGGGTGAAAACCCTCTGCTCACAGATCCCAGGCTGCCGGGGACAGAGGTGATATCTGCCTAGTGCTGAAAAATGTGTGCCGGCCCTTTAAGAGACTGAGAGGCACTCACAGCACTTCCTCAATCTGGCATTCCCAGCGCTGCGCCGCCATTGGCTGAGGCCGGCTGCTGCTCCGTGAGCGGATTGGCTGCTGGTATCTAAGGGCTGACTGCCCATGCTCTATAAATAAACCGCTGCTGTCTCAGCAACCAGGCCACAGCTCTCATTAGCTCCTTCTCTGTTCTCCACTGAAGCAGGAGGCCTCCAATCGCAGGCCGGCCTCTCAGCACTCTGACATCCTCTCCCATAGCAACCCAGCCCCGTCCTCCTCCCCCATCCTCCCGCTCTCCTCTCCTCGCACAGCTCTCCTCCATCCATCCATCATCCTCCACTCCTACGTTTCCTCCGTCACATTGGCTGTGTCGCAGTGAGGAGCAGCTTCTCCTCTTCCTCACCCCTTCACCTCCTCGTCAGTGGCGTTGTTGTTGGCACGCGGCTCAGACGCCAGTGCTCCCAGAATGCCCCTAATGAGTGCACGAACCCTTCTGCTTCACCTCCGACACCCATGTCTGATCACACGGGAACACGGGTCCTGGACCCCACAACGAGCCCCGCAGGGCCACCTCGGCAAACAGAAACAATGACCTCAAAGAGAAATTAGGACCTCGTCACAAAGAATTAGTGACCTCAAAAAGGAATGGTGACATCAGACAAAAACCATGATCTCATCAAGCAGGAATGATGACCTAATTACACTGAAATGACCTCATCAAAATTAAATGATGACCTCATCAAAACACAAATGATTACCTCATTAAACTTAAAACATGACCTCATCAAACAGCAATTATGACCTCATCAAACATGAGGGATGACCTCATCAAACAGGAAGTACATCCACCATGTGCAGTCCTCTATGCTGAGATTAGGCCTGATTCAGGGACGAACAGCAGAAAAGTGGGGTCCATTTACAATAAATGTTTTAAATGTGGGACTTTGTTGGACTTTTTAAAAGGTAAAGATGCTGATTTCATGAACATGCACATTTACCAGTTTACAAGAGGTTTCTCCAACTAAACAAAGATGGATGTTCTATGTAAATAGACAAACCGTTGGAGAACCTTCCTCCAGCACTCATGATGGAGCAGCAACTTAGAGAGCATTCAGGTCGGATCAGAACCAGCTGATGACAGTTCATCTGCAGCAGCAGCATCTGCAGCAGCAGTAGCAGCATCTGCAGGAGCAGCATCTGCAGGGGCAGCATCTGCAGCAGCAGCATCTGCAGCATCTGCACCAGCAACGCCAGCATCTGCAGCAGCAGCATCTGCAGGAGCAGCATCTGCAGCAGCAGCAGCATCTGCAGCAGCATCTGCAGGAGCAGCATCTGCAGCATCTGCAGCATCTGCATCTGCAGGAGCAGCATCTACAGGAGCAGAATTTGCAGCAGCAGCATCTGCAGGAGTGCAGCAGCAGCATCTGCAGCAGCAGCATCTGCAGGAGCAGCATCTGCAGCATCTGCATCTGCAGGAGTGCAGCAGCAGCAGCAGCAGCATCTGCAGTAGCAGCAGCAGCAGCTAGGGATGTTAATAATTAATCGATTTTCGATTAATTGCCGTTATGAAATTACCCGATTAAAATTAACGATTACAATTAATCTTTTTTTTTTTTTTTTTTTTTTTTAAATTTTTTTTTTTTAATTTTTTTTTTTTTTTTTTTTTATCCCGGTTTTGTCCCCATTTTATCACCCAGTGCTCCTACCTAACAGTCCTGTGCATTGCCATCCTCTACCAACCCTGGGAGGGCCCTGCACTGAGCTCAGGTCTCCTCCTTAACCTGAGGAGTGAGCAGGCCGCATCTTTTCACCAGACAGGGTGGGGTTTCTCCGGCCGGACGTAGCGCGTGGAAGGATCACGTTATTCCGGCCGGATCCTCCCCACCCCATCTGGCGCCCCGGTTGGCCAGAGGGGGCATGTATAGCCCAGGACTGTGTGCATGTTTTTGTGAGGGTAGCTCCCATTAGCTACCCAGGGGAACACGGGGAGAACATACAAACTCCACACAGAAAGAGAACTAACAGAACTAACACGCACTTCAGCGCCCACAGCGTCCCCGGCGGGAATCAAACCCAGGACCTTCTTGGCTCTGCGTTGTTGTAACGCGGAACCATAAATCAGCCTTCATACATAGGTTTCTCTAAACATCTGTCCCCGCTACAGTTTTAACTAAAAGAAAATGTGCTCCAATACAGCAGGTCTCATCATTTTATTTTGAACACTGCCAAAACTCTAACTTAAAATGTAACTAGAACTTAAAATTTGCTTGACACAAATGACACTATTATGGCTGCTGCTACTATAATAGCCTTGAAGTGCACTTTATATTATATTCCTTGTGGTACAAAAATGTCTTTTTGTTACTTTTGTATCAAATAAATATTTGATTAAGGAATACATTAAAATGTCCTTTGTATTTTATATAAGCAAAAAAAATTATGTTTGTATCTTAGATGGGGGAAAAACGCCGCTTATCAACTAATCGTTGATCGATCGATAAGGTTATCAACTATCAATTAATGAAATAATCGATAATTTGCATCCCTAGCAGCAGCAGCAGCAGCAGCATCTGCAGGAGCAGCATCTGCAGCATCTAAATCTGCAGGAGCAGCATCTACAGCAGCAGAATCTGCAGCAGCAGCAGAATCTGCAGCAGCAGCAGCATCTGCACACATGCACGATCCTGCTCCAGTATGTCTACAGACTCCCAACTTTTTTTACTTTTTGAGGCGATACATTTTCTTTTTTAATTAGGTAATTAAATCACATCAATTGGGTAAATGGTAAACATGTCCTCTGAGGTGTGTGGCTGCCGGGGGTCAGTGGGGTGACGGTGTGCTCCACAGCCGGGTCAAACCCGGGATTCTGCAGTAAAAACTGCTCTTACAAGTTGGGATCCACAGACCTGCACACGTCACTAACCTAGTACACCACAGCACAACCAGATCCTTTACACCGCTGGGTTACACTCACACTCAGTGCCGTTACATGGGAAGTTTCATTCAGAATTCATTCAGAATTAAAATTAAATCTGATTTTAAATGAGTAAAAATTACCACGTAAACAGCTAATTCCGAATGAAAATGGCTGTGTTCTCCAGCCAATCAGAGCCCAGGTAGAGGACAGGGGGGTCAGGATTCACACTGATCAGTCACACTTCGGAAAACGGGACATTTACAGTAAACTCAGATCCAGTGGGAGCCTGGTCTGTCCCTGACCCTGATCTGGGGTCAGACTAGAGACCACGCCAGCACGGCCAGTCCAGCGGAGACACCTGGACAAGAACCAGCCTGAAACTGCTCCAAACTAGGTGGTATCGGGGCCCATACTGCTCTCAGATACTCATACTCTCATACCACTTCATTGTTGTTGTAGTTACTGGTTAGTGACTCTAGGGGGAGATGTTCCCCGGGTGAGTGAGCAGCCGCCGAGCCGCCGCTGCTAGGCGGCTAAGCTTAGCGTGGTGATGAGAAGAGAGTGATACCCATGAGTGAGACTGGCAGCGCCGTTTCAGGCAAGATAGCAACAATTAATGCAGCGGGACGTCAGCAATTGGACATATTTCAAAATAAGGGACGACGACAGAAGCAAGGCAAAAAGGAGAATACGTTGTTTAATACCAGCAACTTGCTGAGGCGACCCGGGTTGGTACCGGGGAGTCAGACTGCTGATTGGATAACAACGGCTGATGGAGAACTGATGATGGGCAGCCATTGGATGAGCTGGCTGCCGCTCAAAGGCCATGCCCGGGCCTCCAAACCATGTCCTGCTCTATCTGAACTGGCTGGACGTGGAACTGGACGTGGAGCCAGAGTGTTCATGGATGTGACGTCATGGAGACCAGAACTGTTCATCTCTCATGCACACTTTAACATTTCAACACAGCATTCAACAGACGGGAATTTATAAAAAGCAATAAAGTTACAAGATGAAAATATACAGTCGTCAACATTGGAAGTGCATCAAAAACACACGTTATGCAGGAATCTTTAACACTATCCATACTTGTTCGAGAACAACTGATTAAATGTCTTCTCCAGTTCAACTGTTGAGCGTATAAAGGCCCACTGCCGGAGGAGGCCACTTATTGATCTCACACAAGTTCTGAAGGCAAGGTTTATAGCCTTCTCTTACTACCATAGCAATCATTTAAGAAGTTATAGATAACAACAAATGACTACACAAATAGAGGGAATGTGCATGACGTCACAGATGGAACTTCACAGCGGGTTACGCCCACTGAGTGACAGAAAGACTGAGTGACAGAAAGACTGAGTGACAGAAAGACTGAGTGTCAGAAAGACTGAGTGTCAGCGTAAACTTTCAGTTTGAGCAACTGGAAAACATCTAAAATGGGAAAGAGCTGTTGTGCGATCGACTGTACTCATAGATTTTGCAAGAAATCAGAGTTATCGTTTTACAGACTGACGAAAAATAATCTTAAGAGAGACAAATGGATCGCTGCAATTCACAGAAACAACTGGATTCCAGACACCGAAACGTGGATTTGTGGTTCCCATTTTGTATCAGGTAATGTTGGATTTTTGGGTAGCTAACGTTAATGAATCAAATCATAAAGTTCGGTGTCCTCATCACTTTAATGTCTACAACAAATCCTGCCTTGAAGTCGGACCAAGCATCAAGACTTTTGTAAGCCTTAAAGCTTTGCTTCGTGTATTTCCCCGGCGTAGAAATTAAGTACATATAAATATCAGGAAACTGGATTCGTGGTCAAATTAATGTCAATGGACCACTGGTTCTTGGTAACTGTACCAAATATTAATGTCCATGGACCACTGGTTCTTGGTAACTGTACCAAATATTAATGTCCATGGACCACTGGTTCTTGGTAACTGTACCAAATATTAATGTCCATGGACCACTGGTTCTTGGTAACTGTACCAAATATTAATGTCCATGGACCACTGGTTCTTGGTAACTGTACCAAATATTAATGTCCATGGACCACTGGTTCTTGGTAACTGTACCAAATATTTATGTCCATGGACCACTGGTTCTTGGTAACTGTACCAAATATTAATGTCCATGGACCACTAGTTCTTGGTAACTACCAAATATTAATGTCCATGGACCACTGTTTCTTGGGGTAACTGTACCAAATATTAATGTCCATGGACCACTGGTTCTTGGTAACTGTACCAAATATTAATGTCCATGGACCACTGGTTCTTGGTAACTACCAAATATTAATGTCCATGGACCACTGGTTCTTGGGGTAACTGTACCAAACATTAATGTCCATGGACCACTGGTTCTTGGTAACTGTACCAAATATTAATGTCCATGGACCACTGGTTCTTGGTAACTACCAAATATTAATGTCCATGGACCACTGGTTCTTGGTAACTGTACCAAATATTAATGTCCATGGACCACTGGTTCTTGGTAACTGTACCAAATATTAATGTCCATGGACCACTGGTTCTTGGGGTAACTGTACGGGTCACTGTCAAGTCCAACTGCCTTTAATCTAAGCTGATAATCAGTTGTTATCCCTTCTTCTCCACTAGTTGCAGCTGTTTTTTTCACTCAGTGCAGTAAGGGGTCTGGTCCAGTGGGGAAGTGACGTCAATGCAGACCCTCTATTGTTACTACCATAGCAATCATTTAAAGAAGTTATAGATAACAAAATATGACTACACAAATACTCTTTCCAGGGACCAGGACCAGGACCAGGGATCACTGGGGGACTAGGGGACCGGGGGACTGGAGGACACCCGATCCCCCTCCCAAATGTCCCCCACATACCACTATGCTAGCTCAGCCAGCTTTTTTTAGCTAGCTGAATTTGCAGCTTACATTCTCTGATCTAACCAGTTTTTGTATTAAAAGCTTAGTCTCTCATGAACTTGTATGACAAAGCAACATGCTGTGAGAGAACCATCATGAAGCAGGATGATTGAGAAAGCTCAATTAACAGGCGATAATAATCTACTTTTGACAATAACTATTTAGTCTACAACTCTACATAAATGATTCCCATGACGTGAGTCATGTGACTAATGTCAACTTTAGAGCAGAAAAACGAGCTAGCTAGCTGTTTAAGAAAATAAAATTTGTTGTGAAATTGACTTGACTATTTCATATTTAATGCTAGTTAGACCTGAAGGATAAATTAGTGACAATAACGAAGCCTAAAGCTGGAGATTGTAACGTTACAGCTCGGCCTAACGTTACTCCTTCCACGTCTGACAAGGCCAAAGTTTCATCAACCGTAAACACATGTAGCTAATGACCCAGTCACGAATTGGTAAATAAGGTGATATAAGCAGAATAAAGACATTCAAAAGTTATTATAAGCCAGGCTTAAAACTTGACACATTAAAAAAAAAAAAAGGGAAAAAAATAAGAATTCCAAGCGGAGGTCCCTGCTCTGTTTTTTCTCATCCAAGGATCCCTTGGCTAAAAAAGGTTGAAGACCCCTGGATTAAAGAGTTTATTTTGCATATCCACAGAGCTACTACTTCCCCACAGCATGTTGTCATGCATGCTTCAGCTCGGGGATTGGATTTTTTGGTAGTGAGGAGAAACAAGTCCCAAACATTATCCTGGAACACCATCACCAAAGCTAAAGGACGACAAATGTTCAAAAAGTTTGAAAGCATCCAAACAGAGTTGGCCAATGAGCTTCAGCAGCAGCTCAAGAATGGGACCCTTTGATGAATCGTTCATTACAGTTCTCAGATATAATCCATGGTGGCATGTAGGGATGGGAATCGAGAACCGGTTCTTGTTGAGAACCGGTTCCCAGGGTTTCAATTCCTTGGAATCGTTTGCCTTTTTCGCAAACAATTCCCTTATCGATTCCAGTGGGCACGAATGACGTCACCAAGCACGTTGAGCAACGTGCGCATTCGCGCCCAGCAGGAAAACACGGGGACAAAGCGGCATAAACGCTCGGAAGTTTGGTTACATTTTACCAAAAAGGATGACAATAGGGCGACAATACTTGCAATGTGGACATTTCAACAAAGGGGGGAAACTGTCAGGACTCGGCCGGCTGATGCGCTGGGAGCGCGGAGTCAGCCGGCGTGAGGTAAGGCTGGTTTATGGTTCCGCGTTACACCAACGTAGAGCCCACGGCGTAGGGTACGCGGCGACACGCACTGTACGGCGCGCGTCCCCGCGTCCCCTACACCGTAGGCTCTGCGTCGATTTAACGCGGAACCATAATTCATGCTTTAGAAGAGCTGCGCTCTCGGCCACGAGGACGTGCCGGGCCCTCCGGCGGACAGCAGAGCTCCTGACACAGCTGCAGCTCGTCAGCTCATCTATGGAGAAGTTAAAGAGCATCTACCGCTAGATTCTCCTTTCATCAAGGCAGGGATGAGTATCAGGCCAGAATAGATGAATGTTACCAGCAGTGACTAAGTTTGTGGTGTTGAACGTGTTACTGGACATTCTTGTGTAATTGCGACAAAATAATTTGTTGTTTTTAGTTAATTTCTACAGAAGAATATTTATTTTATTATTATTATTTTATATTACATACATATTTTATATTACAAATAATTTTGTGGGGACCCCCTGGCACCATGGAGGAGCCTAAGGCTGGGGGCGTCTTAAGACCTCACTTTTTTTTGTTCAAAGATATAAAACAAAGTTGATACTAAAATTGTTTCTTCTCCTTTTTTCCAAATGAGAATCGATAAGAGAATCGATAAAGAATCGAATCGTTAAGCACAATCGAAAATGGAATCGGAATCGAAAAAATCTTATCAATTCCCATCCCTAGTGGCATGTTGGTTTATAACAATCTTTTTGCCCAGAAGAAAAAAGAGCGACAACAACGACCCATAACTATGTTCTTCTCTGGAAAAAACACTCCTGTACCGTGGCTTTAGAAGAAAAAGACACTACAGAGCGAGTCAGGATGCAGCAGCTCAGAAGAGCAGTGAGTCACAATTTGTCTTACTGTACTTATTGTACTTATTGTATATTTGTATCATTTTTCATTTTTTCTCGTTCAAATCCAATAACTCGGGTCGCGGTGGGCTCCGCAATTTGAAGCCTTGTATAATAATTGTAAAAAATAAAGGTTGCTACTTTGCGGATTTCACCAATCATGGGCTATTGTTGGAACGTCACGCCCGCCAAAAACCAGGGATTACTGTACACCAGCGTTCAACATCAAGTTCAAGTTGACTTTATTAGTGCCCGTAGGTAGATTTGTTTTGCAGTAGATGGGAGAAGGCATCTCACACGTCGACTCAACAACAAAATTAAAAATAACCGTTGCATTTACCCGACACTGGGTCTTTACAAACGGCTGGTTGTTTGGCTAAGCGTGGAGAAATGATGATTATGGATGAGGAAGTCAGAACAGCTGAGCTGACTCAATCAATCATATCAGAAAGAAATGTATTGCTTTACATAAACAGAGTTGTCATGGATGTGAAATCAAACGATTGAGACCAAAACGGTTCTTTGAAGCAGACTGTAAATGTGTTTATTTCTGCTCTAGAGTTGGACATTTTAACCCGGAGGTCAGTGGAGATGGACTGGCTTTTGGAGCCTCTAGCGGCCGGCGCAGGAACTGCAACATGTCTCAGTTCCAGATGACACTCAACCTGGAAGGTTAGATGCTTGGCACTTGTCCGGAGTCCAACAAACTGGCCAGCATGTCCAAATCACATGAGCAGTGAAGCAGCCGCGAGACGCAGCTGTGCCGAGTTATGGGTTTGACCTGAGCTTTCAAGAGTTTTACACCGTGTTCATACGCTAGTCTTTGTTAAATCAGAGTTATGACTAATCACAAACACAGAGTTTTGTTCTAAAATTTGTCACGATGTTTGGTGCAGGAGGAAACATTCCAAGGAAAAGAACTAGAGGGCAAAAAAATTAAATAAAAAGACCGTTTCTATTGGTGGAAAAAATGCAGCACAATCCAAACCAATCCAAACATGATATGCCAAACTCTGCAATTGGTTGCTGAGGAAGAGAACGAGGTTGTGGGAGTAGAGGGGGGAGTAGAGGGGACAGTAGAGGGGACAGTAAAGGTGAGTTCTGAGCCATCTGGACGTGTCAGGACTAAAGCCTGAATTAAGGTTCTGCGTCAAACCAACGCAGAGCCTACGCCGTCACCGTGACGCTGCCGTGAACCTTCGGACTTCTCCGTCACTCCATTTCTCCGCGGTGCAGTTCCCCCCGTGACCGCTAGTTCGCGATTTTTTCCTGAATGGTTTATCCGACTTTTTCCGGTCACATTGAATCAAAGAGATAAAGACAACTATTGTGCAAAAAAACAAAAAAAAACAACAAAAAAAAAATCACACATACACAAGAAAAGAGCGCTGAAAGTTCACGACTGCTTCAAACCGGAAACCGGAAATGCGTTGCTACCAAGCGAACCAATCACAGCCCTCTCGTCTGCGTTGGTCTGCGTCTCCTCGACGCGTAGTTACAATTTTTGGGAGGTGACGTCATTGACGGCGTCAGTGACGGCGTCAGTGACGGCGTGTGGTCTGCGTCGACGCGTACCACACGCCGTAGGCACGGCGTCGTTTTGACGCAGAACCATAACTCAAGCTTAACACGTCACCTTTGGATCAAAGAGGGCAAGTTCTTCAAAATCTCCACCAGTTTTTGTTTGCTGTTATTCCATTGGTCAGTTGGCCTTTCTGGAGCAGGGTCAGGTATTTAGGTGTCATTTTTGAAAGGCACATGCAGTCACAACATTTTTATACTAGTATTTATACGTGTTGTTGACCCATAGGAACCCGGACCACTTTCTACTTGATGAAAAAGTATGTGGTGCTTAACATGGACGGAGTGGACTATGATACAGTCCAGGAGACACAGGATGTGTCAGCACTAGGGCTGGGGATCCATTCAAATGTCAAGAACCGATTTGATTCCGATTCTTAAAATTCAGAATCGATTATCACAATTTGATTCGATCCAAATCGATTCGATATTGATTTGGGTTAGTGTTATTAAAAATGTTTTTTGAGCTGTTGCATGAATGATATGATTGTAAAATAACTAGTGAAATAACTAAGAAATAAATATCCATTTAAAGTGCAAAAAGGTAATTGCAACAGCTCATGCAGTAAACATCATTTTAGCTTGTCTGATTTATTCTGTCACCAGACACAGCTGGCCATGAAGCACCAGACAATTTTCAGGTATTTCATGACAAACTGTCCGGTAACAGAGAAACCAAACAAGCTATAGTAAATATAGATAATAGGAACTTCATTGAACTAATATAACATTTAGAAATGTAAGCTGAAATATCCAGCATTTTCTCTAAAGAAAAGTTCATTTAGTTCAGGAGTTTTCAAAACCAGCGCTTTGTTAACGCTACCACTATTCTTCAACGCCATGTTCAGTGTTTGATAGTTTCACACCACGGATGTGTGAATTAAATGACTACTGGGATTAAAGTTCACCGGGCAAAAATGTAATGATGGAAAATAAATGATGATGGAAATAAAATAAAATAAAATTAAAAAAAAAACGATCTTTAGACATACGAATCGATACTTAGGAATTAATATGAGAATCGATTTAGAATCACCTGTGGGACACCTGCGTCGCCACTGGTCCTAATGGGTTCAATCAACAAACCAGCTCAGAAACAGCTTAACCAGTCTGCAGAATTTAGTGTCCAAAAAAGGTTTATCCTCCACTTTTATAACAAATCATGTATTATATCAAAACCAGTTTTGGAACTGAAATCCATCTGTGGGATGTTGAATCCAACTGATCCCCAGCCCTCCCAGCTCCGGCCCTGTGGACGCACCGGTCCAGCTGGACGGGACGTGAGAGACGAGTCAGAACTGCACACATGTCAGGATCAGTCCAAGAACAAAGTCTAACCAGAGGATGATGATGGGACTTTTACAGAGAGTCTATATTGTGGAACTAATTTACAAATCTGGAAGTTAAAATGACTGGCCTGTAAAGCTGAAACTGATCAAGAGGTCAGATCCTCGTGTGACTGTAGAAGACAAACCCTGATGGTGGAGCCGCTGAGTTTAACACAAATGAGCTCACCTGACCCCCCTGGCCTTCAAAAGCTAGGAAATGCACAGCCAACCTGCAGCAGACAGTAGCCCCGGCTCGGCCAATCACGGCCCCGGCTCGGCCAATCACGGCCCCGGCTCGGCCAATCACGGCCCCGGCTCGGCCAATCACAGCCCCGGCTCGGCCAATCACAGCTCACATGACCACATCTGTGTGTAAACAAACACAGACTGCGTATCCATGCATCAATAACCTTTTCTAACCGGAATTATTCTATTCTATTCTATTCTATTCTTCTATTCTATTCTAAAAACCCAAATATGACCCCTGGGTTACTCCTTTTTTTAACGGGATTTCCCCATCAAAAGGAACAGGAATCTGTTTTCTGCACATGTTCTGTTCACAAGGAATCCTGGTCTTTTGAGTCCAGGAAGTTCTTATAAACACGGAGAAACACAAGACCAGGAGGAGACTAATCACTTCATAAATGTAATGAAGGATATGAACATTTCTGCATTTGTAGATGGTAGAAAGTACCGGGATAAACAGATTTACAAGAAGGTGAGCGAAAAGTTGGGTGAAGCAGGATTTGTAGGAACGCCAGACCAGATCCAGCTCCGCTGGAAGACGCTGGAAAAGGAGAACTACAGGGTGGAGAAACAAAACGATACCAGTGGGTCCGATATCCACCGTGCTGCTGTTATTGTTGTTGTTTTGGATTTGGATACAGGAAGAAGAAGTGGAAATGACAGTAATTGCGTCATGATGTTCTCCGTGCGTCGCTGGTTTGATCCAGATATCCCAAATGATGAATCACCATGTAAACAGGGATAACCCTGTTAGCTCACGCATGGAAACAGATTCTTCCCAATGTTTCAGTAACCGGAATATTGACCTTAACCCCAATTTTGACTGCATGTAAACATAGTCATTGTCAGCTGAGAGGTAGACGGGATGACGGTTCTGGAGAACCACAGACACACACGTGGTCCATCACAGTTGGGGCGAGACCCCTAATGTGAACAGGAGAACCAGCGCCTCCAGAAATGGCGTACACTGGACGATGGTGAGCGTTTCCCTGAGCGCTGAATGTTTCCACAGGTGTGCAGCTCTGAGCAGCAGCAGCAGCAGGACGTGCAGCTCTGAGCAACTTCAGACTGGAACAGCATCAGGTCACGTGAGCCGCTGCTTTCTGCTGTTCTGTTACTCAGGAACAGCCCGGCGTCTACAGCACAATATATCTGTGTACATGTCCTGGTGGTGAGAGCTCCCGCCGACGCCGGCTACACGGTTGCTGTCTGCCCCGCAGAGCTGTATAAAGTACTTGAAAAAAGGAACTAAGTAAAAGTATAACTGAAAAAGACTTTGGTAAAAGTTAGTCACCCATAAGAAAATTACTTGAGTAAAAGTCTTAAATTAGCTCACATTAAATGTACTTAAGTATCAAAAGTATCTTGTGAAAAAATATACTCAAATATCAATATCAAGTACAAGTATTTTATAGTACGCATGAAAAGAAGCAACACAACCAAAAATGATCCTTCTCTTGTTTTTTTTTTATTTTACTTTCAGGTGAATGAAATGTGGTATAGAATACAACACCAAAAATAAACTGTCTTTCTTGCTAAATATAATTCTTTGATTATTTTAATTTGTAACCAGTAACGAGGTGGCAAAGAAAAAACGCAAGTAAAGTACAAATCCTCAAAAAACTACTTAAGTAATGTAAGGAAGTACATGTACTTGGTTACTACACACCTGTGCTGCCCCGGCTACTACAATCATCCAGGATTTTTATTCATCCAGGATGTCAAATATTTCAGACCACTGATTTTAAAGTATTTTAAAAGCAAGCCCTGTTATTTCTTCAGTTTTTCAAATATCTCAGCTTGACGTGGGACGTGGGAAAATGAGTCCACACAGATAACAACGATGCTCAAAAGTGAGTTTTGATTAGAGGTGCAGCGTATCGTCATTGATCCGTGATCAGCACACATGAATATAATGATGAAGGAAAGAGGCTGGTGGATGAAACCGTGACGCCGTGTCGGCACAGAGGTACGAGAAAGCCAAACCACGGTGGAAACACGTGGATTGGAAGCCCCGTCATCACAGCGACACATCAGTGCAGCGTTCCTGCAGCATCACAAACCCTATCTGTGTGTTCCGGTAGTGTAACTTCCGGTCCCCCCCCTATCCAATCAGAACCTTCCCAACCCCCAGACCTGGAGAGGAATTGGAGAAAGACCATCAAACATGTTTTCCATGTAAACCTCAATTCAGAATTACTATTTCCATGTAAACTCAAGGAAAATAGTTTAATTCTGAATTATTTAATTGGGAATAATTAATTCCAAATTAAAAAACATCATGTAACCGTGGTCACTGACAACCAGCTCAGACTGAACTCATTCAAAGATTCATCTCAGCAACAGGAAATGATCAAGTGACCCGCAATCGTTTATCCTGAAACGTGAACATGAAGAACGACGGAACCGTAACAACCAGCTTTCATTCAGGTTGTTCTGAGCAGGTGTCTGTGTTTGGTTGGTTCTAGTTCTGGATTTGAATGTTTTTAAGACCATTTTGTGGGGATCTTCTTATCATTTGATGAGTAGATTCTCCCGATGCCTCGTCAGTGCTGCTGCCGGGACGGGGATCACTGGATCACTGGATCACTGGATCACTGGATCACAGCCCCGACCCCCCACTCACTGCTGCCCCGTGTTCTCCAGCCAATCAGAGGCCCAGGTGGAGGACAGGGGGGTCAGTCTGATCTGGGGTCAGACTAGAAACCACGCCAGCACGGCCAGTCCAGCAGAGACAGCAGCACCTGGACAAGAACCAGCCTGAAACTGCTCCAACTTAGGTGGTATCAGGGCCCATACTGCTCTCAGATACTCATACTCCCATACCACGCACCGAGACTTCATTGTTGTTGTAGTTACTGGTTAGTGACTCTAGGGGGAGATGTTCCCCGGGTGAGTGAGCAGCCGCCGAGCCGCGGCCAAATGGAGTGACGGACAAGTCCGAAGGGTTCACGACAGCGTCACGGCAACGTCACGGCAACGTCACGGCAACGTCACGGCAACGGCGTAGGCTCTGCGTTGGTGTAATGCAGAACCTTAAATCAGGCTTAACCTGACAAACGTTCAGGCGAAGACCACAGTAAACCCAGGCCAAGTGTGGGTTATTACAGTGCCAAGAGGGAAAGATGTCAGCAGTGGTCTTAGAGAAGCAACTGTTGCTGCACACACAACTGTGAAGAATAATAAACCATTTAAACTAGCAGCTGTTGAGTTTCTAACAGTGAGAAAGATTATTCACATTCACATTACACATTGATGGACGAAAACGGTTGAAAGGTTGGACTGAAACTGGGTCATGTGACAGGAAATGATCACAGAGCAGCAGACCTACATCAGAATGAAGGCAAATAAAAGAGTCAAGGTTCTGGAAGGACCAGATCAAAGTCCAGACCTGAACCTGACTGAAATGCTGTGGTGGGACCAGAGAGCTGCGTAGAGGTCCAGGTCCAAAAACCTCACTGAACTCAAGCAACGTTGGAAAGAAGAACACACCAGAACTCCTCCAGAACCACGAGGCACTGATGAAGTCAGACAGGAACCATCTACTGAGTTCCTGCTGCTGGAGGCGGATCTAGATGCATTGGTCTCCTAGCAACCACTACAACCAAATGATGTGTATAGAGGGAATGTGCATGACGTTACAGATGCGACTTCACAGCGGGTTACGCCCTCTGAGTGGCAGAAAGACTGAGTGACAGAAAGACTGAGTGTCAGAAAGACTGAGTGTCAGAAAGACTGAGTGACAGAAAGACTGAGTGTCAGAAAGACTGAGTGTCAGAAAGACTGAGTGTCAGAAAGACTGAGTGACAGAAAGACTGAGTGACAGAAAGACTGAGAGGTAGAAAGACTGAGTGTCAGAAAGACTGAGTGTCAGAAAGACTGAGTGACAGAAAGACTGAGTGACAGAAAGACTGAGTGACAGAAAGACTGAGTGTCAGAAAGACTGAGTGGCAGAAAGACTGAGAGGTAGAAAGACTGAGTGTCAGAAAGACTGAGTGGCAGAAAGACTGAGTGTCAGAAAGACTGAGTGTCAGAAAGACTGAGTGACAGAAAGACTGAGTGACAGAAAGACTGAGTGTCAGAAAGACTGAGTGTCAGAAAGACTGAGTGGCAGAAAGACTGAGTGACAGAAAGACTGAGTGTCAGAAAGACTGAGTGGCAGAAAGACTGAGTGTCAGTGTAAACTTTCAGTTTGAGCAACTGGAAAACATCTAAAATGGGAAAGAGCTGTTGTGCGATCGACTGTACTCATAGATTTAGCAAGAAATCAGAGTTATCGTTTTACAGACTGCTGAAAAATAAGCTTAAGAGAGACAAATGGATCGCTGCAATTCACAGAAACAACTGGATTCCAGACACCGAAACGTGGATTTGTGGTTCCCATTTTGTATCAGGTAATGTTGGATTTTTGGGTAGTTAACGTTAAACGGTCAAATCATAAAGTTCGTGTTAGGGCTGCACGATTAATCGTTAAAAAATCGCGATCTCGATTCATGCTTGAACGCGATCTCATTTCCAAATGACGACGATTTAAAAAAAAAAAAAAAAAAAATTTTTTTTTTTTTTTTTTTTTAAAGATGGCTGCATAAAAAAAGGACTAGGCCTATGTTCTAGGTTGTTGTAGTCCTGTCATGGTCAACTATCATGTTGTCATGTTTGTTGTATTTTGTTAATGATTGTGGATTACATTTGGAGAAACATCTACCTTTCTCATCACCTGACACATAAATATTGTTAAAATTGTTATTGTTAAAATTATTTAAAGACAAGAGAGATGTTTATTGTTTTTATGTTCAATGTCAGCTGTTACAGCGAAAAGCAGCCAGAGGAATAATTTGTTGCCTCAGAACTACAGGATCTGTTACAAGTCCCCTTTCTGAAAGGGTGTTCAACTCGGGGAGGAACAAATATTGTTCAAAATTGTTATTATTCTTTAAATTATTCAAAGGTTTGTGTAAAGAAGACAAGAGATGTTTATTGTTATTATATTTTTGTTCAGCTGTTGCAAAGTTAAAGTAATAAGTGCAATAAATTTTATATTGGAAAAAAATCGTGAGAGAATCGTGATCTCAATTCTAAGCAAAAAAATCGTGATTCTCATTTTGTCCAGAATCGTGCAGCCCTAGTTCGTGTCCTCATCACTTTAATTTCTACAACAAATCCTGCCTTGAAGTCGGACCAAGCGTCAAGCGACCACTGGTTCTTGGTAACTGTACGGGTCACTGTCAAGTCCAACTGACTTTAATTTAAGCTGATAATCAGCTGTTATCCCGTCTTCTCCACTAGTTGCAGCTGTTTTTTCCACTCAGTGTGAGTAAGGGGGCTGGTCCAGTGGGGAAGTGACGTCAATGCAGACCCTCTATTGTGTTTTTACACAGATCAACAGATTGGAGGAAGGGGCATCAACCGTCCACCACTATGGTCCGTCCACAGAGGACACACATGTCACCGCTGAGTTATGCCACTAAATATGCTCATCATATGTTCCCCCACTGAAGCACAACCATACACACACATGCGTTGTCACGGCGACCGCTGCCACACATCTGTGGCTGTCGTATGAAACAGGGAAGAGGAGTAAGCTCAGCTAACAGTGTGTGTGTGTGTGTGTGTGTGTGTGTGTGTGTGTGTGTGTGTGTGTGTGTGTGTGTGTGTGTGTGTGTTCCCGTGTTTACTGACTCTTGTTTTTACGAAGCAGGGCTGAGGCGATCCACGGCTCTGACTGGACCATCCTGCAGGGGGGGGCCGGCTTCTCGTCCACGGATGATGACGTGACAACCATGGAAACGCTCGTAAACTGTTCGCTCCAGCGGGGAAATGTGTGTGCGTGTGTTGGAGGAGTGAAGTAGACCAGTATCTGTCAAAAGGGTGTTTTCAATCCCAGAGTTCAGGTCAAACGTTTACATCCAGCTAAACAAACGTAGCTTGAAATGGTGGGAAACTTGACCGACCAATCAAAAGGCACCTTCTTCTTCTCTGACTTTGTTTTCCGTTCCTCCCTTCTTCCTCTGTGACGGTTTCTAAGGCAACCAACTGGTGTTCAGGCAGCGTTTGTCTGAAGTAAAAATATAATCTCTGTGTGAGTTACAGTATAGATATAGACCTCTCTCTACATATAGACTCTGAACGCTAGAGGGGGGCGGGGACGGGGGGCTGAAGGGAGATACAATATTTGGTTTTTCAGGTTAGTTTTGTGTTGGATTTGGCAGTTTCATGCATTCTGTGTGTGGGCTGGGGGGGCCGCTGGTGTCTGACACAGCTCTCTAATCTAATCTAAGCGTCCGCTGTGATGACAGTGTCAGTGAAATGTCCCAAATGGATAAAGGTGTGAGTCATGTGACCATGTATCCGTACGGTGGTCCAGAACCGGAGTCCAGGGGGGTGGGGGCTACATGGTCAGCTGCTCGGCTCGGGTCAGGTGGGATCCAGCTGGGCCTGGGGGGTGAGGGCGGTCCGGGCTACCCGGGTTCACGCAGCATGCTGCCAGCTGGGCCCAGGGGGAGGAATGGGTGGGGGGGGTCCGGTTTCCAGCTGCCGCTTTTACCCCATCCCTCTCTCCACAAATAGCTCCAATTACCGCAGCTCTGAGAGGGGGGGGCTGGGATTAATCCGAGAGAGCAGGGGTTCGGGTGTCACTCCCCACTCAACAGGGGGGGGGGGGTTGTGGGAACTGTTCCCCAAGAACCGAACCGGAACAGAATCGGATGTTGACGTCACGGGAAAATGTAAACAATCCGCAGCAGAAACTTCCCCGATCACGAGCTCGGGGGGGTGAAGGTGAAGAGATCCGGGCTACAAAGTTTAGATCCAGAGAGGGTGTGGGTGTCCGGGTTGAAGGACGAACTCAGCGAACCATCGGTCCGGTTCTCAGCTCCACGACCACAACACACCCGGAGCTCCGCCCGCCCAGACAAAAGAAGCGCGGGGTTCCGGGACTCCGGTCCCCGCCGACGGCTGCTCCCGGCCGGCCTGCTCCTCCGCGGTTTTCCCGGGGGTTCCTCGGGGCTCGGCTCCTCGGCTCCTGCGGTCCGTGGCGGTAGAAAGCCCCAGCAGGACGACTTTGGTGTGAGTTGGTCCCGTTCCCCGTCCGTTCCCTGCTCCTCCGGAGACTCAGCCCCCGCCGCCGCCGCGCGGCTCCTCCCCTCCGGGGAGGACCGTACCACCGGCGGGGGGAGGCCCCGGCCTCCCCGACCCCAGCCGCCCGGCTTAACAACGGTCAAACAAACACAGATACGGTGGAAATGAAACATAACACCGGTGCAAATCCCCACAAAAGCTCAAGGCGACCACTCCGAGCTTCTTGAGGAGTTATTGCTAAGCCGACTGCGGTGCGGGGAATCCGCGCCCCCCCCTCTGAACGGAATGGTCTCTCCCAGCAAACCTCTCCCGTCCTGTCCATTTATAGTAACAGCAGGATATATATACTAGAACTTTATACACAGGCATACATGGGGAGGGTTGAATTGCACTTAAACAACAACGGAGACACAGAAAAACATCCTGCAGTTGTCATAATGGTGGTTTTATTTGTTTTTCTGCCCCGTCTCCGGCACACAGCGCCGTGTTTGGAGCGTGTTTCATCGGCCCCTTCCCTCGCTCTACTGTTGCTACCCGACGCCAAGGCAGCTGTGCGTTGATTGGCTGCGGCCAGTCCCTGCCCCGCCTGTGATTGGCTGAGAGGGAGGCCGGTGGGCGGGGCCGCTCTCCCTGTGACTGCTGGAGTGGCGCGAGTCCGGAGTGACGCGGAAATAGTTTGAAGATGTCAGGTAGAAACGGAGAGAAGGACGTGGTCGGGGGGAGGATCGGGGGGGCAGGCCGAGGCCGTGCAGCTGAGCCGGGGGGCGGGGGCAGAGGAGGGGTAGGGGCGGCCTCCGACCCCCGGCCAGGCCGACTCCGTGCAGCTGAGCCGGGTCACCCGTCTCCAGAAACGTTGGTACTGTTGCTATCCACGCGCTGCTTCTAAATCAGGCACAATGCTGCCTGGGAACAGCAGAGACGCAGCTGCCGCTCCTTAAAGGAGCTGGACATGGAGGAGAGGAGGCCCTGCTCACACGCACGTCCCCACACACAGCAGGGTGTTTTCAGGGGGAATGAGCGGCTCTCAGGTCCAGGTCTCAGGTCCAGGTCTCAGGTCCAGGTCTCAGGTCCAGGTCTCAGGTCCAGGTCTCAGGTCCAGCTCAACCAGTTTTCCCCTCAACAACATCCCGCTCTGCTGTCAGGACCAACGTTTTCTACAACAGTCCAGGCTCAGCTCATTACTGTGACTACGTTTACATGCAGTCAAAATTGGGGTTAAGGTCAATATTCCGGTTACTGAAACATTGGGAAGAATCTGTTTCCATGCGTGATCAAACAGGGTTATCCCTGTATACATGGTAATTAATCATTTGGGATATCTGGATCAAACCAGCGACGCACGGAGAACGTCATGACGCAATTCTCGTCATTTCCACTTCCAGAACAACCACAATAACAGCAGCACGGCGGATAATCGGACCTGCTGGTACCGTTTTGTTTCTTGTCCCTGTAGTTCTCCTTTTTCAGCGTCTTCCAGCGGAGCTGGATCTGGTCTGGCGTTCGTACAGGTCCTGCTTCGTGCAACTTTTCGCTCACCTTTTTGTAAATCTCGCTATCCCGGTACTTTCTACCGTCTAGAAATGCCAAAATCTTTCATTACATATATGAAGTGATTAGTCTCCTCCTGGTCTTGTGTTTCTCCGTGTTAACAAGAACTTCCTGGACTCAAAAGACCAGGATTCCTTGCGAAAAGAACATGAGCAGAAAACAAATTCCAGTTCCTTTTGATGGGGATATTCCGTTAGGCGTTTACATGACCCAATATTCAGGTTTTAAAAGGAGTAACCCAGGGGTCATATTTAGTGATGCACCGAAATCAAATAAATTTGATTTAGGCATGCTTTTAAAAGAAAAATATCTTTTACAAAATTACAAGGTAGAAAACATTTGTTGAACATAAAAAACTGAAATTTTTTAAATTTCCCAGCATTTCTTAAATATTCCAGCAGACATTATACCAGCAAAGAACAATAACTTGAAATAAATAAATTAGCAAAATACATTTTTTGGCCATCTTTGAGCTTACGTTAGGCTTAACTGACTGAACATTGTAACATAGGCCTTAAAACAATAAAAATGCATTAAAGCGCTCAGGGTTTTTTATCATTTCAAATGATAAATCAAACTTGTAGCTGAAAGACTTTGCAGATGTGCCCCCTCTAGATATTTGAGCAGAACATTCATTGCAAACAGCCATTCTTGTATTATTCTTTGCCACTCTAAAATACTTCCACACTGTGACATGTTTGCACCGCACCACTTCACTCCACGCTCTTCGCTGTTTGATTTCGTCATCTAAACCCACCTGTAATAGATTGATTTATGTTGTTTTGGTTCCACCTGCTAGTGAATGTTAGGTAAAATTCTTATGTGGTTAGTTTTTTGTTGGCCAACACTTTATGTGGTGCGCAACCATTACGGGAGTGTTATGTGGTTAGTTTTTGGTTGGCCAACGATTTATGTGGTGCGCAACAGTTACGGAGCGGCCAGTCTATTTATATTACAACGCCGTTATTAATTGTTCGGTTTTTTTCCCACTTATTCCACCGAACACCGAAAGTGTTTTTTTTGCCATTTTCGGCCAAACAATTTCGGTTACCGAACAATCGGTGCATCACTAGTCATATTGGGGTTTTTACATGGCCGTTTTACATGGCCGTGCGCAACCGGGTTATTGCTAATATTCTGGTTAGAAAAAGGTTATTGACTGCACGTAAACGTAGTCAGTGATGTGCCACGCTGCTAACACACCTGATCCAGCAGAAAAAGTTCAGCCATGTGATCATTCTCTGAGGAGGAACTCAGCGGAGATGGGACCCGTCTGATTCAACACCAGCATCCGGCCTGGCACCCAAATGATTACACATGTCACAATGATGGCACTATTCTGAAATGTAAATCAGATCTGGAATCAATCCAGTTCACCTGCATACTGGTGTTCAGGGTCCCACGGGTCTGCTGGAGTTGATCCCAGCTCTTCTCGGGCTACATTTGCACCCTTTTTCAATATTAAAGACCTTTTTACTGGCACATTCATTTCAGGTATTCAACTTTACAACCACATGACTGTTACCTGTTCAACTCAACTGAATTTCTTTAGGGTACATTTAACTGTAATGCATGTTTGTTCATGTCATCTACCATGTAAAAGCAACAAGAGAAACTCCTCTCCGTCGTTGGTGTTAGTGATCAGGAGGTCCACATGGGACCGGTTCTGACCTGGAGGAGGTCTCCACAGTTCAGGCATGACGACCTGCGAGTCTTTGTTCCAGCTCCTCACAGCCACCGGCACCAGAGACTGCACCCTACACTGGTTTACTCATCACCAAAGCCCTCACAGAGCCACGGCCTCCACTAACGCAGGTCACATGACCACAACGGCCCCTACCAACCAAACCCAGTCAAGCGCTTGGTTGGAGTTGCCACTTCTGTCCATGTTGAAGACGACCGTCACCCTTGAAGCTTCACAAGATGGAGCTGTGAAGGGAAACTAGAGGAGCATGCCAGTAGGGATGGGCGGTATGGACTAAAAAATGTATCACGATAATTTCTGTCATTTATCCCTATAACGATTAAAATGACGATAAAAAAAATACCAATTCAACTCCACCTTTGTAACTATAAATCTATCTCGCTTTCTTTCTTTCTTTCTTTCTTTCTTTCTTTCAGGCTCATTTCCTTCCTTCCTCCTTTCTTTCTTTCTTTCTTTCTTTCTTTCTTTCTTTCTTTCTTTCTTTCTTTCTTTCTTTCTTTCTTTCTTTCTTTCTTTCTTTCTTTCTTTCTTTCTTTCTTTCTTTCTTTCTTTCTTTCTTTCCTTCCTTCCTTCCTTCCTTCCTTCCTTCCTTCCTTCCTTCCTTCCTTCCTTCCTTCCTTCCTTCCTTCCTTCCTTCCTTCCTTCCTTCCTTCCTTCCTTCCTTCCTTCCTTCCTTCCTTCCTTCACGTACGTTGTGCGTGGATTTAACGCAGAACCATAAATCAGTTTTACACAAAAACGTCATCAACAGGAATTTATCGTTTTTACCGTGAGATGACAAATTCTTACCGTGAGGAATTTTTTGGACGGTTTATCGTGAACGGTAAAATATCACCCATTCCTACATGCCAGCTTCACAAACACTCCCGTACAAAGCTAAAACGTCTTCAAGCTCACAGCAGATGGCTTTACTGGTGAGTTGACAAAGCAAGTAGTTCCTGACGCTGCAATGGAAACACCCTTTTGGCATCTCCAAGTCACACCATGTCCCAAACAGTCTCCCCGTCTCCTCTGGAGGAACTGCCTCCTTGGTGATGATGCAGCAGGTCCACCAGAGGAGGTACTGACTCTCACTCATGAGTTCTGAATCCATGAGTGGATTCCCCGTCACTGCTGGGAAGAGTTGCAAGAGCAGGAACCGTGACCTGGAGGGGAACTGGAGCACATGGTGTCACTGCTAGCAGAGGCTGCAGCGGCTCACCTGGCTCCGAGCTAAACGCCACCCAGGTCCGGGTCAGAGGGAGACTAAAGGCTGGTTTATGGTTCTGCGTTAAATCAAATCAACGCAGAGCCTACGCCGTAGGCTACGCGGGAGTCTCTCCGTAGCCTACGCCGTAGCCTGACGTGCACCTCCCAAAAAATTTAACTATGTGTTGAGGTGACGCAGACCCAACGCAGACCGAAAGGGCTGTGATTGGTTTGCTTGGTAGCAACGCATTTCCAGTTCCAGACTGCGCCATCCCCGCCAACATCTTGTTGTTGTACACGGACAGAACATTATCAACATGGACCAAGTCGAGGAGCAACTCATTGAGGAAGTCCGTAAAAAAAAAAATATAATAGTAATAATAATAATAAAACAACGATAAACCATTCAGGGAAAGAACGCAACCCCCCTAGTGCTCTGGGGGGGTATTGCACCGCGGCGAAATGGAGTGACGGAGAAGTCCGAAGGGTTCATGACGGCGCCACGGCAACTGCTTAGGCTCTGCGTTGGTTTAACTCAGTGTTTTTCAATCCTGGTCCTCGTGGGCCCCTGTCCTGCATGTTTTAGATGCTATCCTGCTTCAGCACACCGTGATACAAGTACCTGTGTCATCAACCGAGTTGTGCAGACCTTGGTGACAAGTTAATGAGGACTATTAATTAGAATCAGCTGTGTTGGTGCAGGGAAACATCTAAAACATGCAGGAGAGGGGCTCACGAGGACCAGGATTGAGAAACACTGGTTTAACTTAACCTTAAATCAGGCTTAACGCTCACAAAACACACTTGTGTCCAAATGAAGCCTCTATTTCCATCTTTAAGATGCTGCGTCTTCTCAGTGGGAAGTGTGGAGCGTGAACACGTGCTCACGCTCCAGATGATCGACCACCAACAACTTTACTAGTGCTGGTCCCACTGGGCAACTGGACCCAGTTCAGTTGAGGATCACCATGGTAACATGCTTAGTGCAGGACACCAGCCTCACCAGATCTAAAGAGACACCGATCCCCGTCTGGGAGTCTGACCCCAGACGCCACAAACACGGAACCGGAGCAGAAAAACCCAAGTTGAGCTCAAAGTGGACGCCAGTCCAGTAACTACAGGGGGCCGATGCCGGTTTGGACTGTACCGAGACAATGAGGGTCTGTCAGCTCAGCCAGCCGGCTGAAGCAATGACAGATGCAGCCTGGGCAGGGATGTAGGGCTGTCAGGAGACTTTACTGTTCCACAGCTGAGCTGAACCAGAACTGGAACCAGAACTTTGTACCGCTGGCCCCCTGCGGACCTTCAGTCAAAGTGAGGGAGCACTAGTCTGGTGGGCGTGTTTCCCGTGAGGTCATGGGGCAGACGCCCGCCGACAGCGCTACAGAGAACAGGAAACTGGAAGGGGGAGCATAAACACGACTGCCTCGCTTTTCTGAGACTAAGACCCACATATCTGAGAAACTCTCCAAGGCTGGTAAAAGTCTCGGTGACGCCAAGCTGCCGCTGCTCAGTGTGCGTTTACCGTGTACCGGGAGGCCTAGCGCATCAGGCCACAAGATGGAGCTGTGGACAGTTCTCCTTTCCTACTTTCAGGAAACATGTAAAGTTTTACTTTGCACCAACATTCAGGAGTGACGGCGGTGGGAAGCCGGCATTACAGATGGAAACACGTGTGACGCGTAGCCCAAGCTCGTCTGTGATGGTCGCTTCCCCTTAGCTTCCTGTCCTCTCAGCTGCCCCTTCAGGGGTCGCCACGGCGACTCCTCCACCCCGACCTGAGCCGGTCCTCTGACTGACTTCCTGTCCTCTCAGCTGCCCCTTCAGGGGTCGCCACGGCGACTCCTCCACCCACACCTGAGCCGGTCCTCTGACTGACTTCCTGTCCTCTCAGCTGCCCCTTCAGGGGTCGCCACGGCGACTCCTCCACCCACACCTGAGCCGGTCCTCTGACTGACTTCCTGTCCTCTCAGCTGCCCCTTCAGGGGTCGCCACGGCGACTCCTCCACCCCGACCTGAGCTGGTCCTCTGACTGACTTCCTGTCCTCTCAGCTGCCCCTTCAGGGGTCGCCACGGCGACTCCTCCACCCACACCTGAGCCGGTCCTCTGACTGACTTCCTGTCCTCTCAGCTGCCCCTTCAGGGGTCGCCACGGCGACTCCTCCACCCACACCTGAGCTGGTCCTCTGACTGACTTCCTGTGCTCTGTTGGTGACGACGGGACGCTCTTAAAGGGGCTGTAACTTGACTAACTCACTTTTTTGTCACTTTTATTTCTTTCCCTTTCATGAGCAGCAACGTTTGTTTATGGCCCAAGTTAAAGTCCCATCATCATGACTGCAGTGTTTTCTCCTGAGGTGGCACATGCCTCAAATTAGTACAGCTTTAACGTCTACCAGCTGGAAAAAAGGCTCCTGCAACTACGCTCTACGGTTGTTCTGCAACTGTAATCCCATCAGGTGATTGATCGTCTCCATGATCGATAGGTCCATAACCTATGAGAGCAGTTGTTAGTAGCAGGCCTGTCTTACAGCAGGACACAATTTGGATCAGTAACTGGATTAAAAAGAATTACCAACAGGACGGGTGCAGATGTGAACCGGTCCAGCTCCGGTCCAGCTGTGAACCGGTCCAGCTGTGAACCGGTGTTCTGCCAATTTCTGCTCCCTGCCGAGAAATGCTACTTTGTGGTTCTGCACATGCGCACAGTCTATTTTCAAAGTTTGATTGCCACACTTAATTGATAATATGGGATGTTGAGTATTTGATCCTTCAAAATACACTACCCATGACATGAATTGCATTACACTTTGTGAACATTATACGATAAAGTGAAAAAAACAACAATTCTATGGCTTTATTTGATATTCATTCAGTCATTGGCCTTTATTTAACCAGGCAGGTCATTAAGAACATTCTTATTTACAATGACGGCCTGGCAAGAGACAAGGACCACTTGGGAGGAAAGGAAGTGGTTTAGGGAGTAAAACAGTACAATTGTAGCTCTACAAAGGTAGAAAACCATTAGGGAGCATTTTTGGCAAAGCAGCAAAAAATGTCAGAACACCGGTCCAGCTGTGATATTCTTAGTGAATGTAGAAGTAAAGTTCAGTGTTTCCGGTTCCGGCTGGACCGGTCCACAGCTGGACCGGTCCACAGCTGGACCGGTCCACAGCTGGACAGGTCCAGCTCCGGCCTCCAGGACCAGGAAGTGGCTGCTCCACCTGCACTGCTGGTGCTCTGATGAAAGGAGGGGGATCAGGCTTGTTCTTTATTTGTTTCCCTCCACCGTTCATTCTCTATGTAAATGGTGTGGGCTGCATGTGTGGGGGGTGTCATGGCCGGGCCGGGCCGGGCCGGGCCGGGCCGGGCCAGCAGCTGCAGAGGAGTCCTCCCTGCTCCAACCCCAGGAACACGCTGCTGTGATATTCTTAGTGAATGTAGAAGTAAAGTTCAGTGTTTCCTTCACGGACTCCCTGATTGGCTGGCTCTAAATCACGTTCAGCCGTACTAACGGCCAGACAGCAGAGATTACAGCGGCAGTGCGAGGAGGAAAGCAGACTCTGAGACTCATGTGCCTTGCAGCAAAATTCCACCCGGCAACTACACGCTGTACCATGGCAACAGCCCTGCCATTGGTCCCCGGTGCGTTTTCAAGTGACCAATAGAAGGGCCAGCCGCGGGTGATGCTTGTTGCTAGGTAAACATGATGCAGAGGAAGATAGAGCAGCAGAATTACCATGCAGCTCCTGTAGGGAGCTTTCAGCAGGAGTGGAGGAGCTCTTCACGCTCAAAAATACCCTCCTCTTTCTCAGCACTTGGTGGTGTCATAGAGCCAAAACAAGAGCCAGGAATGACACAGGAAAAAAGGCTGGAATAAGACGGGATTAACAACCACCAGGAAGTCAGCCACCTGCCCGAACTGGAGAGGTGTTTTCAGTTTAACGGCTGAGCCCGGAGACACACGAGTACTAAATGTTTTGATTAATGGCTGGAAGAAACCTTTCACACATACAATAACACGGCCCGGAGTCCACCAGGACGTCCAAACACGGGTCAGAGAAGCGGCTCCTGTCCAGCTGGAACTTCTGCTTCATCCTGAACCGTCCTGGAGCAGCTCTGTGCAGCGTCCCGCCCCGTTTCTGGTGTGGACGTACGTACGCTCCACCTCTGACCTACTGCCACTCCTCCAGGGACCTGGTGAACCCCCCCATCTCCGGGCTGAACCCTGGCCAGCACCGCTGGAGCAGAGCCAGTCACACTGCTGTCACCAGAGGTGTCCAAAGTATTACCATTCATTACTCAGGTAGAAGTATACATACTAGAGTTTAAAAATACTCCTGGAGAAGTTGAAGTATCAACTCAAGTTTTTTACTCAAGTATAAAAGTACTGGTTTCAAAACTACTTAAAGTATAAAAGTAAAAGTAATGTAAGGGGAAAAAAGCCATTAAGGACAAAAGCCATTGAAAATGAATGTATCTTAGTATAATGCAAATATATTAAAGAGCCATATATGTGTACTATTGAGCATTAACATGTGTTTCAGAGAGCAGCAGATATGATGACTAGTTGCCTATAAGTATTGTAATGGTGCAAAAAGTCAAACTTCAGAGGCATGTTATCATTTATCCTAACCTTTATTGGAATGTACATCCAAGTTTAGTTGCAGGAATCTGAGGGAACGGATGTAAGAACAAAACTGGACAAGAACATCTGAAACAACCACAACCAAATTCACTCTATCCGGATGGAGCAATTTAACTGGATAGTTTTTATTTTAAAGGCTGAAATGAAATAGAGTAACGAGGCTGTTTTTAAAATGTAAGGAGTAAAAAGTACAGATAATTGCGTGAAAATGTAAGGAGTAAAAGTAAAAAGTCGTCTGAAAAATAATTACTCCAGTGAAGTATAGATAACCAAAATTTCTACATAAGTAAGGTAACAAAGTATTTGTACTTGGTTACTTTACTCCTCTGGCTGTCACGAGCAGTGGCTCCTCCTCAGCTCACCTGTCTGCTCCTCAGTCACATTTGATCCAACTTCAAACCACCAGCTCACGACTAGTCATCTCACGCTGTTTACACACCAGTACAGTCCAGAACAGTCCAGTCCGGTCCAGTCCAGTCCAGAAGACCATTGAAGGAAGAGCCCTGACGTGTGCTACGCTAGGGTCCAGACCAGAACAATAACGAGGAGACCAGGAGGACACTATTAAGGAGGCAGCGTGAGGATAAGGGACTAGTGTCCATACTGGTTCTACTGGACCTCAGATAAGGGACTAGTGTCCATACTGGTTCTACTGGACCTCAGATAAGGGACTAGTGTCCATACTGGTTCTACTGGACCTCAGATAAGGGACTAGTGTCCATACTGGTTCTACTGGACCTCAGATAAGGGACTAGTGTCCATACTGGTTCTACTGGACCTCAGATAAGGGACTAGTGTCCATACTGGTTCTACTGGACCTCAGATAAGGGACTAGTGTCCATACTGGTTCTACTGGACCTCAGATAAGGGACTAGTGTCCATACTGGTTCTACTGGACCTCATACTGGTTCTACTGGACCTCAGATAAGGGATTAGTGTCCATACTGGTTCTACTGGACCTCAGATAAGGGACTAGTGTCCATACTGGTTCTACTGGACCTCAGATAAGGGATTAGTGTCCATACTGGTTCTACTGGACCTCAGATAAGGGACTAGTGTCCATACTGGTTCTACTGGACCTCATACTGGTTCTACTGGACCTCAGATAAGGGACTAGTGTCCATACTGGTTCTACTGGACCTCAGATAAGGGACTAGTGTCCATACTGGTTCTACTGGACCTCATACTGGTTCTACTGGACCTCAGATAAGGGATTAGTGTCCATACTGGTTCTACTGGACCTCAGATAAGGGACTAGTGTCCATACTGGTTCTACTGGACCTCAGATAAGGGATTAGTGTCCATACTGGTTCTACTGGACCTCAGATAAGGGATTAGTGTCCATACTGGTTCTACTGGACCTCATATAAGGATTAGTGTTCATACTGGTTCTACTGGACCTCAGATAAGGGATTAGTGTCCATACTGGTTCTACTGGACCTCAGATAAGGGATTAGTGTCCATACTGGTTCTACTGGACCTCAGATAAGGGATTAGTGTTCATACTGGTTCTACTGGGCCTCAGATAAGGGATTAGTGTTCATACTGGTTCTACTGGGCCTCAGATAAGGGATTAGTGTCCATACTGGTTCTACTGGGCCTCAGATAAGGGATTAGTGTTCATACTGGTTCTACTGGGCCTCAGATAAGGGATTAGTGTCCATACTGGTTCTACTGGACCTCAGATAAGGGATTAGTGTTCATACTGGTTCTACTGGGCCTCAGATAAGGGATTAGTGTCCATACTGGTTCTACTGGACCTCAGTGCTGCTTTTGACACTATAGATCATGGCATTTTACTGCACAGGTTAGAGCATGTTGTTGGGATTAAAGGGACAGCTCTACGTTGGTTTAAATCATATCTATCTGACAGATTCCAGTTTGTTCATGTACATGAGGTTTCTTCAGAACAGTCAAGGGTCTGTTATGGTGTTCTGCAGTCCAAAAAAATGTCCTTCCAACAAAACAAGAAAGGGCACATAAGTCTGACGGAAAGGGTTAGGGCTGAAGCTAACGAGCTTATAGATGCCCTAACCTTTATACCATCAAATCATAGCATATGTATATACCAGGGGTGCCCAATCCTGGTCCTCGAGGGCCCCTATCCAGCATGTTTTAGTTGTTTCCCTGCTTAAGCACACCGTGATAAAAGTAGCTGTTTCAACAACAGAACTGCCCAGACCTTTATGACAAGCAAATGATGACGAGTAATTAGAATCAGGTGTGAGGAAGCAGGGAAACATCTAAAACATGCTGGATAGGGGCTCTCGAGGACCAGGATTGGGCAACCCTGGTATATACAGTACACACACATACACATTGATACATTCATGCCTGCATCTACACCCATATGCAGTGCACATACTCTTATACACATGGATTTTCATACGTACACACATACCTACCACCTATACATATAAATACACATACACAGCTAATACCAAACATAATACCAGAGATTCAGTTCAATTTCCCCCAAAAATCGTGATTATATACCATCATTTCTATACATATCCAGAGTATTGTTTTTAAATTATTTTTTGAATTGCGCAATATTTTTACTTTCTTTGATGTTGTCAGGTAACTTATTCCACAGCTTCATCATGCACAGATACACACATGCTTTTCCCAGTAGTATGTACAATCGGTTGTATGAAATTCCATCTCCCTCTTAGCTCATATCCTCCTTCTCTATCACTAAACATTTTTTGTATATTACCAGGAAGTAAATTATTTTGTGCTTTATACAAAATTTGAGTGGTTTTGAACTCAACCAACTCCCTAAATTTCAGTGCCTGTGATTTAGTGAAGTATAATCCAGAACCACGGCATACACTTTCATTGTTATGCTGATGATACGCAGCTCTATTTGTCTATGAAGTCAGATGAAACAAAACCGTTAGTTAAACTTCAGGCATGTTTTAGGAAACCGGAGTACGCGGAGGGAACCCAAGCAAGCACGGGGAGAACATGCAAACTCCACACAGAAAGACCCTGCTGGGAGTCGAACCGGGGACCTTCTTGCTGTGAGGCAACAGTGCTAACCACTAAGCCACCGTGTTGCCCGGATTCAATCGGGATTTGTCGTTTAAACCATATGTTAATCAGGTTTGTAAAATAGCGTTTTTCCATCTCCGTAATATTGCAAAGATTAGGAAAATCCTCTCGCAGAGTGATGCAGAAAAACTAGTTAATGTGTTTGTATCTTCTAGACTAGATTACTGTAATGTGTTGTTAGCAGGATGTCCAAGTAATTTGCTGAATAAGCTCCAGCTGATCCAAACCTTTAAAACTTTCTGTTTAGTAAACCTCTAGTTAGTGTTTAGTAAACCTCTAGTTAGTGTAAACTCTAGTGTGTTAGAGTCAGTAGTTATAGCTGCACTTATAGAACAAGACTAGAATAAGTAGTTTCAAACCAGCTTGGTGGTAGATATGCTGCTATAGGCCTCTGCTGCAGGGGGACACCTACATGATCCACTGAGCGGTGCCCATCACCACTCCTTCTCTTTCCTTTCTCACTTATTAATTAGAAGTATCTCATCACCATCATTGACCTCCATTGTTCTTGTAGTTTGTTGTGCTGGTCCTGTCCCACAAACAACGACGTGCAGCGTTCACAGTTCTGCAGAGCTAGCGTGTTGCAGATCTGGACCCGGGCCGTCCGGTCCAACAAGTGAAGGCAGCAACCAGAGTTGATTTCTACGTGATGGTTCGTTGTCAGGAGCGTCAATCCTGGACTAAGACTCCTGACAAACCTGTCGCTTACATGTTCCTGTAAAACGGTGCTGATGAAAGGCCATAAAAGGTTTCACCTAGATAAAGAAAGACAGGAGGTCTCATCTTCTTTGGATGAACAGACGAATAGATGGACAGAAGAGTGAAAACGACTAGTGACTTAATGGAAGCTGACATGGTGCTCTGGACTGCCCTCACCGTGGTGACGCCACACACCCTGGAGTGGAACACGACACCACATGAGTCCAAAATACACCTGGACCATCTCAATCCAGCCCCCGACATAGAATCAAACACACACACTAGTAAAATCAAAAACACACATTAGTAAAAACACGCCAGGATAAAGACTCTTCCAGACTCAGCAACCACCAAGAAACAGGGAAAGTCCCGGAAAAGTTCTCCAAACTGCTCATGACAGAAGCATTCAACAGTTCAGGAGGATCTGTCCTTCCAGCTCTAGGGAGGGAGGAAATGAGGGAGGGAGGGAGGAAGGTAGGGAGGGAGGAAATGAGGGAGGAAGTGAGGGAGGGAAGAAATGAGGGAGGAAGTGAGGGAGGGAAGAAATTAGGAAGGGAGGAAATGAGGGAGGGAGGAAGTGAATGAGGGAGGAAATGAGGGAGGGAGGAAGTGAGGGAGGGAGGAAGTGAGGGAGGGAAGAAATTAGGAAGGGAGGAAATGAGGGAGGGAGGAAGTGAGGAAGTGAGGGAGGAAGTGAGGGAGGGAGGAAATGAGGGAGGAAGTGAGGGAGGGAAGAAATTAGGAAGGGAGGAAATGAGGGAGGGAGGAAGTGAATGAGGGAGGAAATGAGGGAGGGAGGAAGTGAGGGAGGGAGGAAGTGAGGGAGGGAAGAAATTAGGAAGGGAGGAAATGAGGGAGGGAGGAAGTGAGGAAGTGAGGGAGGAAGTGAGGGAGGGAGGAAATGAGGGAGGAAGTGAGGGAGGGAAGAAATTAGGAAGGGAGGAAATGAGGGAGGGAGGAAGTGAATGAGGGAGGAAATGAGGGAGGGAGGAAGTGAGGGAGGGAGGAAGTGAGGGAGGGAAGAAATTAGGAAGGGAGGAAATGAGGGAGGGAGGAAGTGAGGGAGGGAGAAAGTGAGGGAGGGAGGAAGTGAGGGAGGAAGTGAGGGACGGAGCAAATGAGGGAGGGAGGAAGTGAGGGAGGGAGGAAATCAGGGAGGGAGGAAGTGAGGGAGGAAATGAGGGAGGAAGTGAGGGAGGGAGGAAATCAGGGAAGGAGGAAGTGAGGGAAGGAGGAAATGAGGACTAGGGATGTCCCGATACCATTTTTTTCACACCGAGTACGGGTACAAGTATTTTAATTTGTGTACTCGCCGATACCGAGTACCGATCCGATACTTCTACCACAAAAGTAACTAGGATAAAAATGCAATGAAAAATACAATGAATTAGAAGACAGGTTTTATTTGCAACAGAAATTCAATTTTAAACAAACTCAGCCGGCGGGGCTTTCCTCCACGCATTAGTCTCGTCGCAGGAACATCAACTGAGCATGTGCGGTGCTTCACCTGAAGCCATCGGTGTGAAACAACATAAACAATCAAATAGAATTTAAAAAACAAGCTAAATGAAATTATGTTACACAGTCTTGTACAGTAGGTGGCGGTATGCACCTTAAAGTTGGTTGCGATCCGCCAATAAAACAGAGTAGAAGAAGAAGAACAACAACATAAACAATCCCATTCTTACAGTCCGGTTAGCCGCTAGGCGGCTAAACGGCGTGGTGTGTGGTGGTGGGAGGAGAGTGGTGCCCATGGGTGAGACTGGCAGTGCCGTTTCAGGAAAGATTAACAATAAATCAACAATTAAAGCCAGCGGGATGTCAGCAGGGTGGACATATTTCAAAATAAGGGACGGCGACAGAAGCAAGACAGACTGCGGGCTGTCAGCGCGGCTAACCGGCTAACGCGGCTAACCGGAATGTAACAATGGGATTGTTTATGTTGTACTGTGAGTTACGTGGAGTGTTTAATAAAGTTCCCTGTGAGTAAGGGTAATACTCAACCGTCCAGTTTGTATAATTAAGGAAGATAGAATTTACTGAAACATGGAACAGCTGGCTGAGCAGCAGCTCTGTGGCTGTAGCTGCTCAGCCAGGGAGCCGCGGTGCGGCTCAACATCTCCCCCTAGCCTAACACCAGACCTAGAACCAGACCTAGCACCAGCACCAGTTCCAACACCAGACCTAGAACCAGACCTAGAACCAGCACCAGTTCCAACACCAGACCTAGAACCAGACCTAGAACCAGCACCAGTTCCAACACCAGACCTAGAACCAGACCTAGAACCAGCACCAGTTCCAACACCAGACCTAGAACCAGACCTAGAACCAGCACCAGTTCCAACACCAGACCTAGAACCAGACCTAGAACCAGCACCAGACCCAACACCAGACCTAGAACCAGACCTAGAACCAGCACCAGTTCCAACACCAGACCTAGAACCAGACCCAGTTCCAACACCAGACCCAACACCAGACCTAGAACCAGACCTAGACCTAACACCAGACCTAGAACCAGACCTAGACCCAACACCAGACCCAACACCAGACCTAGAACCAGACCTAGACCCAACACCAGACCTAGAACCAGACCTAGACTAGGGCTGAACGATATACCGTTATCGTATCTATATCGAGATATGAACATTCAAGACATTAATAACGGAAAAGCAACGATATAAACGATATATTTCCGCTCGCCCTGCTTGTACAGCGCGAGCAGTCTCCATAAACATTACTTTTAAGATTGCTCTTGAACGCACCACTACGGCCAGCCAACCACAAAGCTTATTTCATGCTTGCTGTTGATCGACAGCTGAAGCCAACCAATGACAAACATAGGAGGGTGGGCGGGAGGGACACGTGACTGAGACGCACACAGCCACACACAGGAGAGCGGAGAAGAGCGGAGAAATCCAAACGGAAGAAAAGAGACATTATTGCGGAGTATAATGCGGCCGGTGGCGGTGCTGAATCTAATTTTGTGCCAAAACATAAATAATCCTCCATTACTTGGAGGTATTTTGGATTTAGAAAGGATGATGTCGACCAGAGCGAGGTGTTGTGCAAGTCGTGCTTGGTGAAAATTGCGACGTCGGCCATCCCTTTTTAGTTTTGAAATTACAAAATAAAAATAGAGAAATAAACCAAAATAATCCGTTCCCCATCTTTTGTTTTGATAATAAAAAATTCATTGATGTGTTTGAAAATCGAAATTGGGAATTAAAACAGCGAGTGGAAAACTCTTTTCTCTATTTCCTATTCGTTTACTGAAAACAAGGATTGGACAAATGGGGGGATTGCACATGCGCAGTAATAAATTAAGAAAGTTGTTTCTGGTTCTTTTGTTCATCAGATTGAAAGTTAACATTTTTAGATATTTAATTGTTGAAACAGAAAATAAATCAAATATGAAACCTGGGAGTGAAACATGAGTTTAATCTGTAATCTGTCTTCACTCCGTCATGAAACTGCACTGATGTTGTGACAGTCCGTTCAGCTGCAGCGTCCAATCAATAATCAATAACATGTACTGAACTCTAACCCTAACTGCATTGGTTATTTATCGTTAAAGCGGAGCTACAGTAAAATATTTTGATTATTATTTATTATTGAGTGACTTTATGTTAATGTTGATGACTGGCAGTGAGTTCTAATCAATAAAACTGCACTCTTTTGATTTCTGATGTTTTTATTTTTCTGAAAAATCCTTGGTTTTCACTGAACCAAAGTCATATCGTATCGTATCGATATCGAGATATCTGGCATGAATATCGAGATATGAAATTTTGTCCATATCGTTCAGCCCTAACCTAGACCCAACACCAGACCTAGAACCAGACCTAGACCCAACACCAGACCTAGACCCAACACCAGACCTAGAACCAGACCCAACACCAGACCTAGAACCAGACCTAGACCCAACACCAGACCCAGCACCAGACCTAGAACCAGACCTAGACCCAACACCAGACCTAGAACCAGACCTAGACCCAACACCAGACCCAACACCAGACCTAGAACCAGACCCAACACCAGACCCAACACCAGATCCAGACCTAGAACCAGACCCAACACCAGACCCAACACCAGACCTAGAACCAGACCCAACACCAGACCTAGAACCAGACCTAGACCCAACACCAGACCCAACACCAGACCTAGAACCAGACCCAACACCAGACCCAACACCAGATCCAGACCTAGAACCAGACCCAACACCAGACCTAGAACCAGACCCAACACCAGACCTAGAACCAGACCCAACACCAGACCTAGAACCAGACCCAACACCAGACCCAACACCAGACCCAACACCAGACCTAGAACCAGACCCAACACCAGACCCAGCACCAGACCTAGAACCAGACCCAACACCAGACCCAACACCAGACCTAGAACCAGACCCAACACCAGACCTAGAACCAGACCCAACACCAGACCTAGAACCAGACCCAACACCAGACCCAGCACCAGACCCAACACCAGACCTAGAACCAGACCCAACACTAGACCTAGAACCAGACCAGCCCCGCCCCTTCCTATACGCAGAGTACGCACATTGCGTAAGGCCCCCGACGGCCAGGGGCCCCCAATTGCCTGAGCGAATTTGCGGAGTTTAGGCAAAGAACGTACGGATCCCCTCCCACTATCTGAGTACTACAGACAGACCCCTCGCCACAGCTGCTGCTACGGTATTTGCGCAGTGGTGCGTTGTGAATCCAAAAACGTAACTTGACGTTCAATCTCATGCGTGCACGGTGCAGCAGCCAGCAGCTGTTTGTTTACGTTTACGAGCCGGCGACCGAGCCGGCGCTAGAAAGAAAACCTAGTTCAGAGTTACAGTAGTAACAGTAACACCAACACTGCAGACTGCAAAATGAAAAGGATATATCCTTCAGGGTGCGAAAAAAAGAAAAAGAAGCAACGGAATGATGAGCTGCGTCAACAACAGTCAGGTAACCAGCCAACAGTTTATTATTTATGTCAGTGTCAGTGGTTCTCAAACTATGACCAAGAGCCTCAGTATTACATATATCCAGTACTTGAGTTGTAAAAAAGAATCAGGGAGGATGGTGGATTTTATCATATGGGGACAGATAATTTGTGCTGATTACAAATAATATAATATATTACAAATAATAGCAGTGACCAAAACACCTGCAGAAATCCTGCAGGAATGACATAGCAGCAGTTAAATGCAGCCTTCTGTAAGCTTTAAATATCCACTGGGCTTACATCAAATACATCAAAACACAACAATAAAAAACACTTTTCTGAACTTATCAATATGACTCTGTCCTTCACAGGATAAGTAAAATGGATCACTGCAAAAACTCAAAATCTTAACAAGAATATTTGTCTTATTTCTAGTTAAAATGTCTCATTTTAGTAAAAAAATTTAATTACACTTAAAACAAGACTCATCACTGGAAAAAACAACAATTTTCACCTGTTTCAAGTAGATTTTCACTTAAAATAAGTAGAAAAATCTGCTAGTGGAACAAGATTTTTTTGCTTGTAATAAGAAGATAAATCTTGTCCCACTGGCAGATTTTTCTACTTATTTCAAGTGAAAATGTACTTGAAACAGGTGAAAATTGTCAAATAAGTTATTTTTATTGTGATGACTCTAAATGTTGAAATAGCAGTAAAACCACATTCATTGATGAAATGACATAAGGGATGGAAAGGAGGGATGGCAGTTTTACAGGGGGGATGATTTGGACCGTTTTTATTTCAGGGGGGGATGCCATCCCCCCTCAACTCGAGTACTGCATATATCTGTATTTGGCCACATACTCCAATCTCAGAATATGTTGTTCGAGGAACCTCCCCAGAAGCAAAAAAAAAAAAAAAGAAAGTTTGCTGAGAAAGATTTGCACCACATTCTCTGGAGTTTTGGTGTAATATTCAATAAATGTTTCTACCTCATTCTGATGTGTTTGTCTACCTACTCTGAATATGGATTTTAACTGTTTTTAAGGTGAAAGAAACCCTGCAAAAACACTGGCCAAAATCAGTCCAAATCGGCCCAAATCGTGCCCAAATTGGCCCAAATCGCCGCTTCCTGCTTAGGGCCCCCTGGGAGCCAGGATCGGCACTGAACCAGACCCAACACTAGACCTAGAACCAGACCCAACACTAGACCTAGAACCAGACCCAACACCAGACCCAGCACCAGACCCAACACCAGACCCAACACCAGACCTAGAACCAGACCCAACACCAGACCTAGAACCAGACCCAACACTAGACCTAGAACCAGACCCAACACCAGACCCAGCACCAGACCCAACACCAGACCTAGAACCAGACCTAGAACCAGACCCAACACCAGACCTAGAACCAGACCCAACACCAGACCCAACACCAGACCTAGAACCAGACCCAACACCAGACCTAGAACCAGACCCAACACTAGACCTAGAACCAGACCCAACACCAGACCCAGCACCAGACCCAACACCAGACCTAGAACCAGACCTAGAACCAGACCCAACACCAGACCTAGAACCAGACCCAACACCAGACCCAACACCAGACCTAGAACCAGACCTAGAACCAGACCCAACACCAGACCCAACACCAGACCCAGCACCAGACCCAACACCAGACCCAACACCAGACCCAACACTAGACCTAGAACCAGACCCAACACCAGACCTAGAACCAGACCTAGAACCAGACCCAACACCAGACCCAGCACCAGACCCAACACCAACACCAGACCCAACACCAGACCCAGAACCAGACCCAGCACCAGACCCAGACCCAACACCAACACCAGACCCAACACCAGACCCAGCACCAGACCCAGACCCAACACCAGACCCAACACCAACACCAGACCCAACACCAGACCCAGACCCAGACCCAACACCAGACCCAACACCAACACCAGACCCAACACTAGACCTAGAACCAGACCCAACACCAGACCTAGAACCAGACCCAACACCAGACCCAACACCAACACCAGACCCAACACCAGACCCAGACCCAGACCCAACACCAGACCCAACACCAACACCAGACCCAACACTAGACCTAGAACCAGACCCAACACCAGACCCAGACCCAGACCCAACACCAGACCCAACACCAACACCAGACCCAACACTAGACCTAGAACCAGACCCAACACCAGACCTAGAACCAGACCCAACACCAGACCCAACACCAGACCTAGAACCAGACCCAACACCAGACCTAGAACCAGACCCAACACCAGACCTAGACCCAACACCAGCACCAGACCCAACACCAGACCCAACACCAGACCTAGAACCAGACCCAACACCAGACCTAGACCCAACACCAGCACCAGACCCAGACCCAACACCAGACCCAACACCAGACCTAGAACCAGACCCAACACCAGACCCAGCACCAACACCAGACCCAACACCAGACCCAACACCAGACCCAGCACCAACACCAGACCCAACACCAGACCCAACACCAGACCCAGCACCAGACCCAGCACCAGACCCAACACCAGACCCAACACCAGCACCAGACCCAACACCAACACCAGACCCAACACCAACACCAGACCCAGACCCAACACCAGACCCAGCACCAGACCCAGCACCAGACACAACACCAGACCCAACACCAGACCCAACACCAGACCCAGACCCAACACCAGACCCAGAACCAGACCCAGCACCAGACACAACACCAGACCCAACACCAGACCCAACACCAGACCCAGACCCAACACCAGACCCAGAACCAGACCCAACACCAGACCCAACACCAGACCTAGAACCAGACCCAACACCAGACCCAACACCAGACCCAACACCAGACCCAACACCAGACCCAACACCAGACCCAACACCAGACCCAACACCAGACCCAACACCAGACCCAGCACCAGACCCAACACCAGCACCAGACGCAGCAAAGCCAGAACACCTTGGACAGGTATGAGCAGGGAAGCGAGTCGTCCAGGTTTCTGGGATGCAGGTGCTGATTGGGTGTACGAGGGTCACCTGGAGATCTTCTCTAATGTGATGCCTGAAAGCCAGCAGATCAGCAGCAACAGTGGCCATGGTTACATGATGTTTAGAATTAATTATTCCGAATTAAATCATTCAGAATTAATTAATTAACTTAGAAATAAAGTTTATATAGCAACAGCAGGGTCAGGTTGTATTATTGTGTAATTTCTCGCAATAAAATAACATAGAACATGACATAAACTTGCGAATACATCTGTGGGAAACGACATACATACCCAACACTTCCTGAAGAGAGAGCTCTTGTTTGCTTTGCACTTTTCACAAAAAACAAAAATAAAACAAATGGAAAATGTGGAGATGTGACAGACTGACAGACCGACCGTCTGATGTTTTCAGATCAGTTTGACCCGCCGTTCACACTCTTCAATTGACCCTTTGTCAAGCCCCGCCCCCATTGCTAGGTAGGACAAAACTGTCATCTCTCCCGTCCACTTTCATGGGGTAAAAATGGGGTTTCACATCAATTTATTTTCTAATTATTGGACAAAAGAAAATCAATAGCAACTACATATAAATAAAAAGGAAAGGGTGCCATGTAGTGAGTTAAAAAAACTGTTTTGATGAGTTTAGCTGATAGCATGGTGGAAAGGTTGAACTGCGAGTCTGGCCGTCCACATAGCTTTATCGTAATGTACAGTAGTTTTTGGGATGATGAAATGTATTCCTGGGATTCTCTCGGTAGCAGGTGTCACTTTTACAACCGCTTACCCATTTTAAGATTGATAAATAAAGGCCTTTGCGGTTGTAGCTATGGGTTGTAGCTGCTGCCGAGCCCACTTTGTTTTGGAAGTACGGACCATATTTCTGCCAGTTTGGGGATAAAAATACGCTGCACCCTCACTGCACTACAAGTGTTACTTTTACTAATACAAAGTTTAATACAAAGTCCAGTGATTTAAATTTGGATACAAGGGAAGTAAAAACTACACTTTTTCTATTCATGTGAAGGAGAGAGACGGCTGTTCCGTCCAACCGGATATTCTGACCCGCATGCAGCGACGGAGGATGATGTTTCTGATTGGTCAGTCAGGGACCAATCAGAAGGCTGACAAAGGGTCAATTAACAAGTGTGTTGTCTAGGGAACAGATGATTGACACCTCCACTGAACCGTGAGAGTGTGGTTGTTCAGGGCCGACACCAGCAGAAGTATTGATACTGAAGGAACTCAGGGTACTGGGGAGTATTAATGTCTGTCCACCATCCATAGCCACAGAGTTATTTTGAGGCCCTGTCACAGGTTTTTTATTTTTATTTCGGGCCTATACAAACATTCTTAACGGGTTGTACGCAAACATGACATATACACAACTTATAAAGTCCTCATACCAACGATGCCCGTGTTCACAACTGACGCCCAAAGGTAGTTTAACTTCTCCATAGTTCATGTCCGTGTATGGGACTCTCAGAAAGACGACTGTTTACAGCGGAGTACTGAGGTGACGTGTGTGAACGTGTGAACTTATGGCTCGCCCATGTGCGACGCACGAGCCGCTCACCAGCATAGATCAGCAGATTCGGTGCATGCAGGACCTCGCTGTACTATGACATATGCCAGCACGCTTTATGGTGCTCTTAACTTATTCAACAACTACCCATAACTTATTTGAAGTTTTTCCTAAGTCGGCATGAGGTGGCTAAATCGTCCCGGGGACCAGCCTTTAGGGTAGAAGCCCCACCACAGAAAGTGTACATCCTCCTGAGAGGTTAGGGTTAGGGTTAGACCGGATCCATTGTCCGAGACAATAGTGAACGGTAGGGATGGGCGGTATGGACTAAAAAATGTATCACGATAATTTCTGGCATTTATCCTGATAATGATAAAAATGATGATAAAAAAATACCAATTCAACTCCACCTTTGTAACTATAAATCTATCACCACATTCAGTCTTTGGAGCCCCCAAATCACTGCTCTAAAAGATACTAAATACTACTAAACTACACCAATTACATTGAATTAATAAAAACCAATTAAATTAGTTACACCGGTACTGCAAAACTGTAACGACTCAAATGAAACAAGTTTGAAATGTAAGAACAGATTCAACATTTATTCAAACTGTATGGCTTAAACAGTGGGATAACAGTGCAAACATCAAAAGTACCATTGCCCTTCAAGTTTTCTTAGCTTATAAAATCACAAAGTAGAAAAAAATACAACCTGATAAATAAAGAAACAGGACAAATAAATAAAAGTTCACTGAAAATAAAATCCAATCAGTGATGACTTCTAATATAAATAAAATGTGCAAATTAACCTGTGGTTGGAACATGCCACAAATTAGATACTATTGCAATTTTTTTTCGTAATAGTCAAACGTTATATCAAAATGTAACAACCATTTCCTGGTTTTTGCAGACTCTGCATATAATAGATGATGTTTGCTCCTCGTCACTCTTTTTAAATCCAAACCAGTTCCAGATAACGGAGCTGGAGCCTCGTTTAACAACGAGCTCCTGGCTCTCAGATCCGCCTTCCGCCATGTTTGTTACACAAAAACGTCATCAACGGGAATTTGTCGTTTTTACCGCAAGATGACAAATTCTTACCGACGGTATATCGTGAACGGCAAAATATTCCTGCAAAGGGGACCAGTATTGAGGGCCATGTAGGGCGAGATCTTGGGTAACAACCTTCTCCCCTTGGTAAGAGCATTGAAGATGGGTCATTGTTGGGTCTTCCATTATGACATTGACCCGAAACACAGAGTTAAGGAAACCAGACAAAGCAGGGACTGGCTCTGTAAGAAGCGTTTCAAGGTCCTGGGGTGGCCTAGCAAGTCTCCAGACCTGAACCCCATAAAAGCTCTTCGGAGGCAGCTAAAAGACGGAAAACGTATCAGATAGGTATTTTTGTTTTTTTGTACAATAGTTGTCCTTATCTCTTTGATTCACTGTGACCGGAAAAGCCGGAAACTAAACCAAGTGTCAACTAGCGTTCTGGGGGGGTTTTGCACCGCACAAAATGGAGTGATGGAGAAGTCCGAAGGATTCATGACGGCGTCACGGCAACGGCGTAGGCTCTGCGTTGGTTTAACGCAAAACCATAATTCAGGCTTTAGTCAGTGCATCGTCATGATGATTAAATCAGAGTTGTCATGGATGTGAAATGAAATGACTGAGACCAAGAAGTTTTTGTGCCAGAATATGTTTGTTTCTGCTCTGAAGTTAGACGTTTCAACATGCAGGTCAGTGGAGGTGCGCCTCATGTGGTCAGTTGAGGAGCTGCAGCCAATCTCAGTTCTGCAGGAGACTCCACCTGGAAGTGAGATGGCCAGCACTCGGTCTGACCTGACATCAGCCCGGACCCTAAACCACGGTGGACTACAGGGTCCAGTGGGTTCTGAGTCATGGAAAGCTCCCCAGGGGATTTCTATTAGCCTCCACATACACAAACTACATAGCTAGAAGGTCCCTGGTTTGAATCCCAGCAGGAGTCTTTCTGTCAGCATCCAACCCAACGCCAAGTTCCTATCTGAGAGCCGGCCAGTGTGAGGTCTCAGCAGGGAGACCCCCCCCCCCAACCCAGCCATCATTAAGACCTGCCCTGGTATTGTCGCCTCTGCTCCAGTTCAAGACCACTTTCAGCCCGTCCACATTCGGCTCACAGCTCGCAGCATCACCACGGCAACACACAGCCTTACATACATTCCTACCCAGAATCCACCACTGGGCTGACAAATGGCGCCACGACCGAAAACCCAGAGCTCCGTCTATAAAACTACACCTGGTCTTTCCAGAACCTGAGCGGTGGCAGCAGTGGCTCTTCCTGTCTGAGCTCGGAGGGAAAACTGGTACAGAAGGACATGTGTCTGGCTCATGGGTATGTGACACCTGTGCACATGGACTTCTCCGTTGGAGGCCATGAAACCCTCCGTTCCTTCTGAATGAAGGCAGTCCCCGAGAGCAGGCTGAAGGTCTGCCGACAGGAGAACTGAAACGTCCACGTGGGTTTCTGAGTTCAGTGATGCTTCGATCTTCAGCAGGTCCTCAGCAAACCTCAACTTCAAACACTCCTCTGCACAATCTTAAAAGTTACCGTCAGGTTTTGTACCCATGTTCTGAATATCCACAAAATGCCAGTCATGTTGAAATATCAGTTGCCCTTTCTGTACTTTTTTGTGTAAAACAAAAAATAAATCATTTGTTTAAAGTGGCTTCTTAATAGACACATATTAGACTCTTCTGGGCAATACTAAGTACCCCCTTGCAGCTTCCATGGGACTAGGGCTGCAGCTATCGAATATTTTAGTAATCGGATAAAACATATTTTTGTTTAGTTAAAGAGCAATTATAGATATACATACGATGTTAGATGTTAACTGACATTACTAAGACTAAATTATATAATACAGTAGGTTCATGTGCATTTAAAAACCCTGAACTTACACCAGTCGACCAAATTCACTGCCTTCACTCAAAAAACTAAGGATCTTACCAAGAAATGTTCTTATTTCTAACCTAAAAATGGCATTACACCTGATAACACACATCACTTAAAAAAACAGCTGTTTTCCCCACGTGTTTCAATTGAACTTTCATTTGTGTCAAGCACATTTTAAGTTATAGTTAAGTTTTAAGTTAAAGTCTTGATAAGATTTCGAGTTTTGGCAGTGTTCAAAATAAAATTCTGAGCCCTGCTGAATTGGAGCACATTAGGCACCAGCGCTGCTTATTTTATCCATCAATGACTACAGAGATAAAATTGAAAACTACCCAGTATGCTTTATTACGTTTTTATTTTTCTGACATTTTCTGCCTTTTCTTTTAGTTAAAACTGTAGCGGGAACAGATGTTTAGAGGAACCTGTGTATGTACCGGGTTAGAGGGGGAACATATAGGAGAACGGACCAGAACAATATAGCGTGGATTGAAAATAAAAGTTAAGCACACGTGTCTCCCGCCTGAGCATGGCATGTTACAAAAACCAAACATATCCGCTGCCTCTTTCTTATTCCTTTACGTGCGCGGCGTCAGCGCGTTGTGCCACATTAAACGTAGTCCGGGTGAAATACCTGCTTTGAGCTGCAAAATTAAACAATTCCTCGAGGCAGAGAAAATTCCTCCATCATTTTTTGTAATCGAATTACTCGAATTATTCAAGGAATCGTTTCAGCCCTACACCTGAGGGTAACCTAGCGTAGAGCAGTGTTTCCTGATCCTGGTCCACGGCCCACTATCCTGCATGTTCTGGATGTTTGCTCGCAGCAACACACCTGAGTCTGAGAAACGCTCGTCATCATCACGCCACCAAGGTCTGTGACGTTCCCGCTCACTCGTATCAAGGTGTGCTGAAACATGTAAGAAATGCAGGACTGTAGGCCCCGAGGACCAGGGTTGAAGACCACTGCCCTGGACACGTTTGGTCTAAATGTCCAGAACCACGTTTGTGAGGGAACCAAACCTCCGAGCCAGTGTGAGGCCGGGTGGTCTGGACGTGGACGCCTGCAGACCAGTGTCCTCTGCAGACCAGAGTCCTCCAGAGAAATGTGAGGACGTCTGTCTGAGAGCTGAAGATTGGCTGGCCAGGGGCCGGATTCACAAAACATTCTTAAAGGGGACCTATTATGAAAAACACGTTTTTTCTTGTTTTAACATATATAAAGTGGTCTCCCCTCACCCTGCCAACACAGGGAAGATGAAATCCCATGAAAATCTGCAGGGTCTGTATCCCCCACCCGAATGAATTTTCCAGTGTCATGTGACTTTTTTGAGCCGTTCAGAATCTGCTCCCGTACGTAACGACGGGAGCAGATTTCCATAGGTCGTCCTCCGCTGCTGAAACCACGCCCACAACCAGCTCCGCCGGCTGGAGCTCCAGCCATTGTTCAGCAGCGGTGGCTGTTTTAACAGCAAGGGACAGTTAAAATGAGGTTTTGCATCGACATTTACCCTCATAAAAGTATCAGTTCCCACAGTACGGACCCGGCATCTGCACAAGAGTCAGCGGTAAGTGACGTTATTTTTTTATGTTATTTATACTTGTCTACAAGTTTGTTTTTGCATGGGCTAAGTATTTAGCTGAGCTCCGGTGCACCGGGGCTCCTCACGGAGCTGCCGGAGCTGCTCACGGACCGGACCGGTGAGGAGCCCCGGGCCCCGGCGGCTCCAGTGTTCCCCTAACGGAGCCACTCACTCGTTAGGTAAATTAGTAATACATTTTTTTTCTCTTTATGGTTTCAGATCTTCCAAGCACCTGAAGCTGTTCAACGACACCTTCAGAAAACGCACGGTCCTTCCTTGAGCCAGCAATAGTGCATACATGTTATTTATATACAACTTATGTTCTTTTATTTTTTTAACAATAAAGTTGCCATTTGTGAAAATTCAGTGTTGTGATTTCTTTACAGTTAACATGATTCATTTGTCTTGTAACATAAGAAATGATGAGAAATCTTCCTGTGTGAAGACGAGGTGACTAAAGGTTGATTTATGGTTCTGCGTTTCACCAACGCAGAGCCTACGGCGTAGGGTACGCGTCGATTTAACGAAGAACCGTAAATCAGGCTTTAAGATCCGTTTAAACCGTGTAACTGAATGCGAGCGTCCGACTATCACGTCGAGCTGTGTGACATCGGACGCTCTCTGTCCACACTGAAACCGTTAAACTCACGGCCAGTTAGGACAGTCCAATACAAAAAAAATTAAGTAATGGAATTGATTTTGTCGCAGAAGCTCCCTCGCATGGGACACGTTTTGTGTACGCAGCTGGCTCTTCTCCCCGGAGCGAGGCTTTGTTCCCTCCCCTCCTATACGTCATTCAAGCAGCCAATCAGCACAGAGCCTCATTATCATAGCCTCGCCTCCCCTTAGAATGAAGAACAGAAAAAGGCTTTAGAAGCTGTAAAACTAGAGACAGGGCCCACAGGCTGAATTTCTGATTTATGTAGAAAAAACAAGCTTTAGATTGTTTTTAAGACATTCAAGGCCTGTTTAAAATATACATTAAATGCCATATGTCCCCTTTAAGAAAAAAATCTTTTTAAGTGTCATTTTTTTTTTCAGTCTTAAGAAGAAAAAAGAGAAGAAGTCATATTCTCCAAAAACGTTCTTAAGTATTTTCTCAACTTTCTTCTTGAGTTTCTTAAGAAAAAAACTTAAGAATAAATGGTGTTCTTGAAATAAAAGTTCTCAAATTTGTTCTTGACTTTTTTCTTAACTTAAAGACAACCTTGACCCGTCTTAAAATGTCTTGTGTGAAAAGGTCAGCCTCTAATATCCCCTTTTTCAACACATTTTAGACAAGTTTAGACTAGTAGGTCATAGTTTGAGGATATACTTTGTAATTAATTACACAAAGAGCCTGTTAACTGTTTGTTAGCATGTTAGTTAGCGTGGTAGTTAATTATTATTAATTTTCCCCAATATTATTTTTTTTTGCACATTAATCTCATCCACCATAACCTTGAAAAGTTCCTGCATCTCTTTTTCTCCTTCTCCATGTTTAGTGAGTGACTGATGGTTAAGACCCAAACTACCTGTATAAATGTTGTTTGTTGGCGCATGCAATGCAATGACATATTTTAAGAAGTTCTTAAGTAGGAAAAATAAAATAAAAAATAAGAAATTCGTAAGAAATGACAGTTCTTAAGAAAATATTGAGGAATTGCACTTAAGAACTTTCTTATGAACTTCTTAATTTCCGGGGCCTGGTCCAGATCCAGCCCTGAACCTGAACCGGACTGGGATGTGGCGGTGGGACCTCCGGGGAGCTGTGACCCGGAGGAACCATCTCCTGCTGGAGCTGGAGCTACAAACTGGTGGCTCATTGGGGTACTTAGGATTACCCACTTGATTGTATTCCCCTTTTCAGTTTTCATTTTAATGTTAGATAAATAAGAAGGTGAATAGCGTTATGTGCCGTCGTTCACCTGAGGTGGCACTTGTCTAACATGAAGATGGGGAGTACCAGCGCCGGTCCAGGACCGGCTCAGGAGCTGCAGGAGTGATAGTCCACGGGCCAGAGCCCAACATTTCACTGGTCAGCACCACTCAAGGTGACCAAACTTGCTTATAATTTTTGAAAAGATCCATGTCTGTAGATGATATTCTGGTATGATAACCTTCCTGAGTGGCAGCTGGATCAGAGTTACCACCTCCTTCAGAAAATTACATTTCAGATGCTGCTGCATATCCTGGTTTAGACTCATGTACAGGAAATCTGTCAATGTTTCACTATATTGTCTTTGGTATCATTTTAAAGGGGACCTTTAAAGCATTCATTCAAGCTAAGATGTGATACATTTCCTGAATCCTTATGGTCCTGTGAGTATTCCAGTTTTTGTATTTTGTGTCTCTGTGGTTCCTAGATGACACAGGGATAAAAGATAGTATATCATTTAGGTGAAAATGGTGTAAAAATGTGTGTTGTTTCTAGTTTAAAGAGCTGCAGTGACCTCTATGTTGGTCAGAAAGATTCACATCTTAGCTTGAATGAATGCTTAAAAGGTCCCCTTTAAAATGATACCAAAGACAATATAGTGACACATTGACGGATTTCCTGTCCATGAGTCTAAACCAGGATATGCAGGAGCATCTAAAATGTAATTTTCTGAACTTCATGAGCTAAATAACTCTGATCCAGCTGCCACTCAGGAAGGTTTGGTCACCTTGAGTGGTACTGATATCTGGTCTGGCCCATGGACTATGAGACGGGTCACTCTAGCGAGTGAAAGGTCACTCGTTCTCGCTACGTTTCAAGGTGGAACATTTCTACACCTTTTAGTGACGGTCTTAAGTCGAGGACACACCAACCCGACGTCGCCCGCTGTCGGCCGACTGCTGTGTCGCCTGGCGTCGCCTGTGTCGGGCTGGGTCGGCTAAAAAAGAAGCACTAGACACACCGCAAAGACGACACCCAACGGCAACTAGCACGTACGTTCTGCGCAGTCTGCGTTTCAATTTGATCCGATGTTTTCGGAGAAGAGCCGCCGGTCCGGGGCGCAGCAGGAGCTCACGTACAGACGTGATCGCCAGGTCGACCTGCCGTCGTCCCGGGGAGAAACCTGCAGCTCTGTGGAGAATTACTGCTGGCTGAAATAAATCATTTAGGAAGATAAATGTTGGTTTAATAGATGAAATCTAACAGTTGTAGCTACGCCTGTTAAGGAATTTGCTCCGAATATTTCGGGATTTCTGCCTGCCGGCTCCGGAGCTGATTTATGGTTCTGCGTTAAATCGGCGTAGGGTATGGCGTACGGTGCGCGTCGCCGCGTAACCTACGCCGTAGGCTCTGCGTTGGTGTAACACGGAACCATAAATCAGCCTTTATTCTGGCGTGATCTTGGCAACAACGGGGAAAACGAGTGATTATATACATTCACAGTGAATATTACGAAAGTAAAATATATATTTCTCGCTAGAAATGTAATCAAAACGCATTCTTATGCAGAAACTAACTCAAAATATTGATTTTATTCACAAAAAAAAATAAATGTCCGCCATGTTTTTTTGACAGACGCACCGACGCTCATGGACGGCCCCACGGCCGACAGACGGCTCGGTGTGTCAGGGCCTTAATGAGACCATGACACACTCTGGTCCAACTTCCTCCTGCTCTTCTTCACATGTTCCTCTGGTGAGGGGCGGAGCCACAACCAGAACACATGTCCAGGTTCTGGCCCGGGCTGGTCCAGAACCTCAGTCTGAGAAAAGGTGACCCGCCGGTGGTTCCGGCCAGCCCGTGAGTGGCTATAACTGTTGGACCAGACGGGCCTGAACCCCCTGATCTGGACCTGGGCTTCACCTCTCTCAGGTTAAACCGGCTCAGCAGAGTTCTGACACCGTGGTTCTGATCCGTTCTGATGGGTTCTGATCGGTGCTGAGCCGAGCATCCGTCTCCTCGGCCCGGGGGTGACCTGGGTGACCCGGAGGTTCTGGAGGACCAGAACCCCCAGAACCAGTCCCACCTCTGCAGAAACACTCAAACCTGCAGAGTCATGACTGGATCAGAACCAGAACCCTAGTCATGACTGCTGGTCCGGATCAGAACCAGAACCCCTCCCTGCTGCCGGGCCGGACCAGAACCAGGAGCAGAACCCTAGTCATGACTGGGCCGGGCCCGTGCCCGGGCCCCAGAACCAGAACCCCTCCCTGTTCCGGGGAGGCTGGTACTGCGGTACCGGTACCGGTCCCTCCCTCCCTGCCAGGCAGGGCCGGACCGGTTCTGATGAAAGCTCGACACCATCACAGCTGTCAATCAAAGCATCCTCCCTGGTAGAACCGGTCCGGCCCGGGTCGAACCCCCCCTAACCCGTCCCCCACCAGAACCAGAAGCAGCAGCTCTTACCTCAGGCGGAGGGTCGAACCGGGTCCCGCGGAGCCGCCATGTTGGGACCCCCTCTCTCCCGAACCGAGCCCCCTCCTCCGGGCCAGTCCTCCCCAGCTATCACAACACTCCAGTAACGGGGTTCGGTCAGAACCGAGCCCTGGTCCGGGTCAGAACCGAGCCCTGGTCCGGGTCAGTCCCCGCGGATCATCGACCTGGTACCGGCTCAGTGAACGGTCCGGTCCGGTTCTGCTGCAGCTAACTAGCAGGCAGCTAGCGCCGCCATGGAGACACGGGGCCGAACTGGGCCGGCGGTCCGAGCCGGACCAGCTGCAGGACCGAACCCGCCCGGACCGGGGGGGACGGGGGGGCTGGTACCGTGCTGGTACCGCTCACACAGACCGGGGAACCGGGTCGGCCTGCCCCTCCTGCTGGTACCGCTCAGTCCGCTGGTACCGTGCTGGTACCGCTCACTCACCGGGGCTGCAGAGCGCGCTCCCGACACCAGCGAGCACGAGCCTGGCCCGCGCGCTCTGGACAGCTGTTGGGCGCGCGCTCGGAGACGACGCTTCCCACAAAATGGCGGCCAAAACAAACCGAACAATCCCGAACCGCGGGAACCGAAGATGAGGGGGGAATTAAATGTTCTGTTTCAAGTTCAATAAAAATAAAAAAATAACACCCGAAAAAAAGTCCCCGAAGCTCTCCATGGGCCTCGTTTGTAAATTAAAAATGTTCAATTAAAAAAAAAAGACCCCGAAACACATTTTTTAAATTCAAAATTTTCAATAAAAAAAAAAAAAAACACCCGAAAAAGTCTCCCAAAGTGCCTTGTTTGTAAATTCAAAATGTTCAATAAAAAAAAAAAAAAAAAGAAACACCCGAAAAAAAAAAAAAAAAGTCCCCGAAGCTCTCCCCAGAACCACGTGACCGGGGACCGCGTACTGCTCACTGAAGCCCCGCGCATGCGCGCTCCTCGCGCAAGAACTTTTCTGGCCCGTTTTTAACTTACAACTTCACCTGCCGCTTTCACGAGGAAACGTCAGCTTTGGGGGCGTTTAAGTCAAGAATGATGCTGCTTTAAAAAAATAATAAAATCAGCACTTGACTTTAATACATTTGAAAAGCCGTGACTTTTAACTCCGTTTCTCACCGTCAGTCGAAGCATATTGACATAATTCAAGCCCTTAATGAGGCTGTTAAGATGCTGCTGGCGCCCCCTGGTGGCTGCAGCAGCTCTCTGCAGCAGCTCTGTTCCGACCAAAAGTCCTGCACCCGGTTCCTGGCCCGGACGGTGACACATCCAGTACAGCATTCGGTACCAACTCTCATGTCTTACATCAATAAAGTTACAACCAATCAAAAAAAACAAAGCTTTTATTTAAAAACAACCTTTTTTTTACTCAAAAGACAAAAGAAAACAAGCAGAAGAAACATGAGCTGAACAAACGGGTCAGAGATAAACATCTTGATACTAAGTTATATGGGGTAGATTATGAAAACAAAACAGCTCTGCCTCTCCCAGACACACCCCCAGAGTCTCCATGTGGCAAATAAAGTTTGGAGCTGAAAGGGTTTCTTCCTGCTGAGCGGCGTGAAACCTGACTCGTTGGGAAGACGGCCGCAGCTCCGGGACAAGTTCTGAGCAGCCGTCTAGAGGAGCAGGACTGGTGAGCTCCGGCCTGACGGAGGAGCGGGGGATCCCTACGGCTGCTGGGGAGATCCCTACGGCTGCTGGGGAGATCCTTCAACTATGAGGACGTAAAGTGGGGCGGGGCTTCACGTCCAGCAGGAAGGGTTGGTTGCGAGGGCGACATGTACAGCGGAGCTCCAGGAGAAGAAGGTGGATGAAACGTTGATCTCCGGTCCACGCCTCATTTCTTCTGTTTGGGTGGAGGTCTGAGAGAAAAGAACAGTAGTTTCAGCACATTGATCAGAGAAGCTCGGCCCAGCCGGCACACGGACTGAGTGTCAGAAAGACTGAGTGTCAGAAAGACTGAGTGTCAGAAAGACTGAGTGTCAGAAAGACTTGAGTGACAGAAAGACTGAGTGTCAGAGTAAACTTTCAGTTTGAGCAACTGGAAAACATCTAAAATGGGAAAGAGCTGTTGTGTGATCGACTGTACTCAAAGATTTAGCAAGAAATCTGAGTTATCGTTTTACAGACTGCTGAAAAATAATCTTAGAGACAAATGGATCGCTGCAATTCACAGAAACAACTAGATTCCAGACACCGAAACGTGGATTTGTGGTTCCCATTTTGTATCAGGTAATGTTGGATTTTTGGGTAGCTAACGTTAAACGGTCAAATCATAAAGTTCAGTGTCCTCATCACTTTAATTTCACCAACAAATCTTGCCTTGAAGTCGGACCAAGCGTCAAGACTTTTGTATCTTCAAGCTTTGCTTTGTGTATTTCCCCGGCGTAGAAATTAAGTACATATAAATATCAGGAAACTGGATTCGTGGCCAAATATTAATGTCCATGGACCACTGGTTCTTGGTAACTGTACCAAATATTAATGTCCATGGACCACTGGTTCTTGGTAACTGTACCAAATATTAATGTCCATGGACCACTGGTTCTTGGTAACTGTACCAAATATTAATGTCCATGGACCACTGGTTGTTGGGGTAACTGTACGGGTCACTGACAAGTCCAACTGACTTTAATTTAAGCTGATAATCAGCTGTTATCCCGTCTTCTCCACTAGTTGCGTTTGTTTTTACCACTCATTGCAGTACGGGGGTGGTCCAGTGGGGAAGTGACATCAATGCATTCCCCCTCTAAATAGTTAGGGGCGTGTCCAGCCTCCCCCAGGTCACATGATGTGGTGTCAGCTAGAGCTATAGCGGGGCTCACCTGTAGATGCCCACCACCACGGCGTGGTCCCTCTCGTACGGCTCCAGGGTCAGCTGCTCCTGGGGCTTCATGTTCTCAGAGCTCATCTTCTTCACCTCCGAAGCAAACACCGCCTCCGGCGCCGCCGTCGAGTCGATGCAGTTGGCCTGGACGAGAAGCAAGAGACCAGTTCAGATGGGGGAGGAGCTCGCCGCCTCACGCCACAGACTGTCAGCTGCAAAAACCTTTGTTACCTTAATGGAGATGACAAAATGTCCGCCGTTCTTCAGGAAGTTGTGAGCGTTCAGAGCGACGATCCTGGTCTGGTCGGGCTGGGCCACGTCAGCGAAGATGACGTCCACCATGCCTGGAGAGGAAGCAGCGGTCAGGACATGAGCTGCTGCTGCCGGACCAGGTCCGGGGCTACTTACAAGGCTTAGGGCCAGTCCCAATCCCCCCCCTACTTTCTACCACTAGCCCTCACCCACTACCACTAGGGTCCTTGTAATGTTCCCTAGGGATTAGGACACCACTTGCTACGTCACTGCGTGGTTTACGTTCGGGTACGTAAGCGACTGCGTAGATATGTTTGCACAAACGTCACACCATATCAGGAAGCCCAGAGATAAAAGCTGTTTTAATTTCAGCTGTAGCGCTGTTAATATGCCACTTTAAGTTTTAATATTTTTTCAGGTGTAAAAGTAACCGTTAAGATCCCCAACCTGGGCTCAGTTTATCCAAATAACGCCTGTTAAGAAATTTGCTACAAAGTTACTCATCTTTTCATTTTTTATTAAATCAGTTAAACTCTGCACGCCGAGAAAGAAAAAAAACCTCCATCTGCTGGAGATCCGGCCGGGTGCTGGAATACTTCCATCCCTGTACTTGTTTACTCACCGACCAGCATGCGGTACTTGTGCGGGTGCCGGGCGTCCTCGATGATGGGGATGATGTTGGTGCGTTTCTTGGCCACGTTGAGAAGGTCTCGGCCCGACCGGTGGGAGAACTCCACGGCGTAGACCAGCCCGTCCTGCAACAGCAGAGCCGTCAGCCCGACAACCACAACACCCTCACGGCAGTTCTACCTTCAACATTTACCAGCAGTATTCTACTCTCAACATTTACCAGCAGTATTCTACTCTCAACATTTACCAGCAGTATTCTACTCTCAACATTTACCAGCAGTATTCTACTCTCAACATTCACCATCAGTATTCTACTCTGAATGGGCAACATTACCATAGTTTGAAGTTTTAATGAAGGACATATTCCTGAGGACCGGGCGCTATGACTTATATACCACGTTATGCTGGATGTTTCTTTTAAATACAGTTCCACAATTATTGGAGTTGACTTCATCTCTATTAATAACCTTGGACAGACTTATTTCTGGTCGGTCCGGAGCAGAGCTACTCCTGAATAGGGCTGGGTTAAAATATTGAAAAATCGATGCATCGCAATTCTCCCCGCCCTAATTCAATATGGATTAAGCAAAGACTGAATGATTCACCTCCAGGCCAGTAGGGACACTGTTCGCAGCATTTTCTTAGATACGTGTTTTGTGGACGGTGGCTGCACGCAACCAAACAATAAAATGGCGATGATGGCAAAAGGAAAATCTTTCAGATCAGACGTTTGGACTCTGAACTCTGAATTTTGAATTCCCATTTAAAGAAGGAACACCAAAGAGTTTACATGATCTTTACGTTAAATTTTGATACAGACCTGTTTTGTGTTTTTACTTTTGTTCACAAGTGTTATTATGGTGCTGCTAATGTTTTATATCAGATGTGAGGTCTATTACAATGTCCAAGGGGAAAGAACTGTCATGCTTTTTTTATTTTAACTTTTGTACTACAGTACAAATGCACAAGTGAGCCATTATGGTGCTGCCAAGTTTACAGGACTGTCTCAGAAAATATGAATATTGTGATTTTCTGTAATGCAATTACAAAAACAAAAATGTCATACATTCTGGATTCATTACAAATCAACTGAAATATTGCAAGCCTTTTATTATTTTAATATAGCTGATCATGGCTTACAGTTTAAGAAAACCCAAATATCCTATCTCAAAAGATTAGAATATTCTGGGAATCTTAAACTGTAAGCCATAATCAGCTATATTAAAATAATAAAAGGCTTGCAATATTTCAGTTGATTTGTAATGAATCCAGAATGTATGACATATTATTATTATTTTTTTTTTATTTTTATTTTTTAAATTGCATTACAGAAAATAAAGAACTTTATCACAATATTCTAATTTTCTGAGACAGTCCTGTAATTGCTCAGTTCATTTCTATGTGAGGTAACATGCCACGTGTTATAGGCATGAAAATAAAAACAGGTATTTGTGTATTTCTACGTGTTACTGAATGGATATGGAATGGTGAGGTTGTTAACAATCCCCAGCCCTGCTCCTGAACCTCCTAGGAAGGTTGGGTGTTGTGACCCGGCTGGTGTAAGCGTGTGGTACTGACCGGGCCGACGATGTCGGACACGTGGGACACGGTGGTGCCGGAGGCGGCTCCCAGGTACATGACCTTGGCCCCGGGCTTGATGTGGATCTGGTCGATGCCTCCCAGGATGGCGGCTGCCAGCTTGGAGCGGAACGGATTCCAGGCCCGGTACTCGATTTTGGTCTCCCCCTCCTGCAGAGAGCGGGGCAGCGTTGATCAGTCTGACTACGGACCACACCGCAGAGCGGGGCCAGAGGACACTGAGCTTTACTCACCTCCACGTTCATCCTCTTCTCCCCGTACACGGACTCCCCCACCACCATGTTCTTGGTCACCAGCGCGTCCTCCTTCCCTCGGCAGATGAACACGCCTGCAACAGACCAGGACCCAAATCAGACGCTACACACCACGCTGGACTGGCCCTGCTTCTCCCCGAGACCGGACCACCAACCCACTCTACGGGGGAGGAGGGATCCAGGTCTCTCCACTCGACTGGAAACATTTCCCTCAAGTCCAGACTCAGATTGTTTAATTCTGAATTATTTAATTGGGAATAATTAATTCCGAACTAAAAAACATCATGTAACACCAGAGACTCTCAGAAACTCCTCCGCCCTGGAACAGCAGCTGGAGGGACATGTCATTACCCCATTAATGCTCATCACCTTCTAGTTCTAAAGTTGTACCAACCTTCATGCCTGTGTGGTTCAATCATGACCTTCCTCCCTGCTCCGAAGCCTCCCCGGCCCCCCCGGCCTCCTCCTCCGAAGCCTCCTCTGCCCCCCCTCCCTCTCGGGGTGCCTCTTCCACCTCCTCGTCCACGGAATCCTCCACCGTCTGGGGAACTGAACCCTCCTGGAAAAGAGGACACTTGTTTCCACACCGGTACCAACCAGACCTCTGTCCGTCTCAACTTGGACTAAAATGATTGTTGCAGGAAGCGGGTGAAAGCGTGGGCACTCACCTCTTCCTCCTCTGAAGCCTCCCCGGCCTCTGTCCCCGAATCCTCCTCCTCGGCCCCCGAATCCTCCTCCTCCACCGCGGCCCCCGCCGAATCCTCCTCCCCGGCCTCCGCCGAAGCCTCCGCGCCCTCCTCTGTCCCCGCGAGGACTGAAACCTGGAACAGAGAGGACAGAGATGAACTCGAGCCCCAAATACCCACAAGACAGGTTCAGGTTGTTAGGAATCTCTGGGACCGTATCAACCAGTGGTCTTCAACCCTGGTCCTCGATAGGAATGGGCGATATTTTACCGTTCACGATATATTGTCAAAAAATTCCCCACAGTAAGAATTAAGCGATAAAAACAACAAATTTCCGTTGATGACGTTTTTGTGTAACAAACATGGCGGAAGGCGGATCTGAGAGCGAGGAGCTCGTTGTTAAACGAGGCTCCAGCTCCGTTATCTGGAACTGGTTTGGATTTAAAAAGAGTGACGAGGAGCAAACATCATCTATTATATGCAGAGTCTGCAAAAACAAGGAAATTGTGTTACATTTTGATATAACGTTTGGCTATTACGAAAAAATTGCAATAGTATCTAATTTGTGGCATGTTCCAACCACAGGTTAATTTGCACATTTTATTTATATTAGATTATATCCATCACTGATTGGATTTTATTTTCAGTGAACTTTTATTTATTTGTCCTGTTTCTTTATTTATCAGGTTCTACTTTGTGATTTTATAAGCTAAGAAAACTTGAAGGACAAGGTACTTTTGATGTTTGCACTGTTATCCCACTGTTTAAGCCATACAGTTTGAGTAAATGTTGAATCTGTTCTTACATTTCAAACTTGTTTTATTTGAGTCGTTACAGTTTTGCAGTACCGGTGTAACTAATTTAATTGGTTTTTATTAATTCAATTTAATTGGTGTAGTTTAGTAGCATTTAGTATTCTTTTAGAGCAGTGATTTGGGGGCTCCAAAGACTGAATGTGGTGATGGGCCATGGTTGACCCCTGGTAGAAACAAACAGAGCGCCGGGCTGGAACTCTGCTCACCTGTCCCTGATTGGGTTCACGGCATGTTCTGTTTAAATTTAGGTGGGAATTTACAGGTTTCCTAGTTGGAGGTTTCAACTGGAACAAATCAAACTTTATTTGTATGGCACTTCTCATACATAAAAATGCAGCACAAAGGGCTTTACATAAAAACAATACACAAACATATAACGTATTGATTAAACCTGATTAAAGAGATGGGTCTAGAGCCTCTTTTAAAACATTCTCTGCGGCCCTGAGGTTCTCCGGGAGGCTGGTCCACAATCGGGGCCCATAGTAACTGAATGTGTGCTCTGGTTCCAACTTTTGGGATCGTTAAAAGGCCAGCACAAAGACCATTAAAATACTAGTAAAACTAGTAAAATCGACCGTGAAGCGCATGGAGAGCCAATGCAGCGATTTTAACATCGCTGCAGGAACTCCCCAACCTTTCATATGGGAACAGTCGGAGAAGCTGTGCTTACTATTACTCACAAGAACTGCTAGTGGGCTTTTTATTCAATGGATGAGGTGCGGCGCTGTTGGACGGGTGTATGTCGTAAACATAAACACGTTTATTTCAACTTTGCAACCTGTGACGTCGTTACCCGGTTCCAACATCACATTTCCGAGGTTCCGTGAACGCACCGGGTTAGGGCCACAGGCCACGTGGTTTTTAAGCGTTTGAAGAAATAACCCGTCCCGACCACGTGGAGAGGTCTCTAAAGTTACCCAGGTGTTGCCCCTCGAGGCCGGCGCGAACTAAAACCCCCCGGTTTACGTGATTTAACCCGCGGTGGCCCAGAACCCCCGGTTCCGAACCCTCTAAAGTGATTAGTTTGGTACAACCGGACCACGTGTCGGAGCCGCGAGGGCTCCGCGTTCACGACACTTCCGCTCACATAAACAACAATATAAATATAAATATAAACAACAGCACCGACATCTAAGCTCGTCCCTGCCCGGTTCTAGCTGATACGGCTCAGAAGAACCGACCATTCAAGGCTTTACTCGATCCAATAACAGCATGCGACGTGACGCAGAAACTAAAGGCTGATTTATGGTTCCACGTTACACCGACGCAGAGCCTACGGCGTACGGTTTGCGTCGCCGCGTAACCTACGCCGTAGGCTACGGCGTAGGCTCTGCGTCGTTTAACGCAGAACCATAATTCAGAGTTAAAAGCTGGACCCTCCGGCCCAGAGCCTTGGCCCCGGCCCGCTGCAGCGGTGTTACTGTACCTGGCTTCATGGTGATGGCTGTCTGGCTGCTGTTCAGAGTTCTGGTTCTAGTTCTGCTGCTGCTGCTGCTCCCAGCACCACCGGAGACCGTCTGTGGACCGACACACGTGCAGCGTCCGCTTGAGTACTGAGTGCTGCCCGGTGCTGCCGCTCCGGCGCCTGAGCTCACAGCGCCCCCTGCCGGACCGGGGGGGAACCGCCGCTCAGGGGGGGTGAAATTATAAGAGAAAGCCAAAACATTTACATACATTTATGGTTTTGATTGCTTTTGAATTAGTAGAAAACTTAATAGAGTCCAGATACTGATTAAATTCACAATGAAAAGTAAAAAAATAGGGTTTTTTGTAAGAATTTTGATTTGTGGATGTGGAATTTTGCGAGGATAATACACAAATTAATAATACATGTTTCTTTTGGCTTTGTTCTAATCGTTACATGGTCAAAAACACCAAACAACACATCCTTGCTTTCTGACACAAAATTACACATATCACTCCAAAAAGTTTGAACAATGGAGCACAGCCAGAATAAGTGAGTCATTGTTTTAGAATTTGCAGAACAAAAAGTACATTTTGAATCGATATTTCTTTTGAATCTTTTTACAATGTGATCATTTGTAGGATATTTTGATTTATGAATTAAATTAAATGAAATGTCTTTAACTTTGTTTGTCACCAGGTATTGGTTGGGTCAGAGCCAGACCTTCTTCCAGTTAATATTTTCTACATATTTATTCCAATATATCCAAGTTGATGATGCAATCAAAGTCATAAACACTTCTCGTCTCAAACTGAACATTTCAAACTGTGAGCTTCTGCCAGTTAAAGGATGTACAGACGTGTCAGGGATCCCCGTCAAGCATAAGGTTAGATATCTGGGTATTATAATTGAAAAAGACCAAAACTCTGAAATGATCTGAAAGTGTTTCATCTCTAATTGCCTCAGTCCAAAACAGATTTAATCTTGGGCTTCAGAGGGATTTGTCCATTACTGGATGAAGGCCTCTCCAGACTTATATGCAGCTATGTTTCTTGATGTTTCAAAAGACATATGCACAAAAATAGACAACATTTTATTCAATTTTATTTGGAAAAAGAAAATACATTATATTAAGAAAGATATGATGATAAACAAGTTATGCTTTGACGGCCTTAATGTCTTAGATTTCACTTCCCTAAATGCTTCCTTCAAGGTCAATGGATCAAAGTTTTCTTAAAAAATTCAAACTCAATTTTGAACTTTATTACTGCCCATGTGTTTAATTTATTAGGAGGACTACATTTTCAGCTCGGATGTAACTACAATATTCCCAAATTACCTGTGAAACTATCTAACTTTCACAGCCAACTTCTATTATCCTGGTCCATGATGTACACACTTTCTCTCCCCACAAATATTTCATTTGGAACAATCAAGATATTAGATTCAAAAACAAATATTTATATATTAAGAGATGGGTTGATAATAATGTTTTACTGGTTAGTCAACTATTGAATAACAATGGTCACTTATTCACTTATGAAGAATTTCTCTCAGTGCTAGAGAATATTCAGTTGTGTTTGATACAATACCAGACGTTAGAAAGTTACTGTGTTTTGCTCCTAAAGGTAGAAATTGAAATATTCCAAGGTTGAATCCTGATGACATATATATATGTTATTAATATTTGTCCTTTACTAACTGATAAAGCTATGAATCATTGCATTAGATATATTATACAGAGATATTGTTCTAAACCTGCAGCAGTTTTCTATCTATGGCAAAAATAAGAACTTTATTGATCCCACATAGGAGTAATTCATGTTATATCAGCTATAGAGAACAAGGTAGTGCCGAAAAACAATATATATATCCCCCCTCACAAAAATAGAGACATATTTTTTCATCAACAAAACTAATTTAAAAATTTTCAAATAACAAAATAACATATTTGAACCATTTTTAGGACAATAAAGTAACTGAAAAAATCTAAAAGAAATGGCTCAAATATGTTATTTTGTTACTTGAAATGTAAAATATGTTTTGTTGATGAGAAAATATGTTTCTCTATTTTTCTTATTTTTGTGAGGGGGGATATATATTGTTTTTCTGCACTACCTTGTTCTCTATAGCTGATATAACATAAATTACTCCTATGTGGGATCAATAAAGTTCTTATTTTTGCCATCTGAGAAAATGAAATATATTATATTTGGTGCCTAACTGTTTCCCAAGTATATTAGTGCGTGTGTGAATGAATAAATGAGACGTAAACCGTACATTTCTTTGTAGAAAGGCGCTTTATGAAAATAAGTCCATTTACTTGTATTAGTTTACAGCGCAGTCTTGAACATCCAATATGGCGGCGACGTTGACGTATCGCAGCAGCTCCATGAGGCGGATACGTATACGTCATAACCGGTATGACGGCCACGTGCTTCCGGGCTGAGCGCAGAGTTATCAAACCGGTGGTCGCTGTTCCCGCCCCCGAGCCGAGGATCAGATCAGAGATCAGCTGTCACTCAATCGGGCACTCCGGTAAGTCTCTCACTCCGGAGTCACGTGGTCTAGAAGGTTTCACCTCAGTCTGGACCTGGACCCGGACCAGGACCCAGTCCCAGTCCCAGTCCCAGACCCGGACCCGGACCCGGACCAAGACCCAGACCTGGACCGGACTGAGCAGCACCTGAGAGCGTCACATAAACAGCTAGATATCCGTCGTCAAGGTGAGTCACAATGTTGTTATGACAAACATGTGCAATATTCTTTCACTCATACATTTTTATAGTGTATATATATTTATATTTCCTGTTTCTTATTTTGTTTTTACATAGCCTTTTACATGTGTGCACTTTTATGGAGCTGCTGCTTAATCTCATTATATTATTATAATGACAATAAAGGCTTTCTATTCTATTCTATTCTATTCTATTCTATTCTATTCTATTCTATTCTATTCTATTCTATTCTATCTTGATGTTTCTGAATACACTGAACACCTTTAAAAACAAACACCTGCACTGTTTCCTCAACTTCTGATCAACTTCTGATCAACTTCTGATCAACCTGAAACACCAACATGTTACTGCAGATGTATCAGTTAAATCTCTGAATATATCAAAATGTGAAGGAGATGCTGGTGGAGTTTTGTCTGGAGACAACAGTTGTAGATGTTATGTCTGTGTGAAAACTGCTCCACCTTTGTCCGGAGACATGAGTGTTGGTGGAGGTGGAGGTTCCTCCGTGGAGCTGCAGGGGGAACAGCTGCACCCTCAGATAAGCAAACCGTCTGTTCCTATCCCAGTTAACAGAGCTCTCTAGCAGAAACACCCAGACCACAGCTCCACCAGCAGCTCCACCAGCAGCTCCACCACACCAGCAGCTGCACCAGCAGCTCCACCACACCAGCAGCTGCACCAGCAGCTCCACCAGCAGCTCCACCACACCAGCAGCTCCACCACACCAGCAGCTCCGCCAGCAGCTCCACCACACCAGCAGCTCCAGCAGCAGCTCCGCCAGCAGCTCCACCACACCAGCAGCTCCAGCAGCAGCTCCACCAGCAGCTCCACCAGCAGCTCCAGCAGCAGCTCCACCAGCAGCTCCACCAGCAGCTCCACCACACCAGCAGCTCCACCACACCAGCAGCTCCACCACACCAGCAGCTCCACCAGCAGCTCCACCAGCAGCTCCACCAGCAGCTCCACCACACCAGCAGCTCCACCAGCAGCTCCACCAGCAGCTCCAGCAGCAGCTCCACCAGCAGCTCCACCAGCAGCTCCACCAGCAGCTCCACCAGCAGCTCCAGCAGCAGCTCCACCAGCAGCTCCACCAGCAGCTCCACCACACCAGCAGCTCCACCACACCAGCAGCTCCACCACACCAGCAGCTCCACCACACCAGCAGCTCCACCAGCAGCTCCACCAGCAGCTCCACCAGCAGCTCCACCAGCAGCTCCACCAGCAGCTCCACCACACCAGCAGCTCCACCACACCCACCCGCTCACAGTCACAAGAATCACAATCACAATCATGTTTATTTGGCCAAGTCAGGTCAAACAAGACATGGAATTTGACTCATGTTTGACATGGATACAATTTTAAAAAAAAGTGAAAGGTGCAGCAGTATGAGGTAGACATTGTTATTGACTGATTATTGGTGCATTGTTACAGCATATGATTGTGTTATTATTAATTATTATTATTATTATTATTGCACAGTGGTTGATTACTCTGAGACTCTTGGGCTGCGTCTGAAATCCCATATTTCCACTCTAATGAGCAGCAAAAACAGTATGTGAGATTTTTTAGTGCGTCCGAAACATTAGTACTCAATAGTATGTACTATCCATACTCATTCTGGAGAAATGTATTAGTGTGGATTGATGGACACTAGCTAAGCAGAAACTTCCCACAATGCAATGCAGCGGTGTTTGGTTGCTATGTGATACATATATGTCATAAGTATAATATTATTATATAATATTAATATTATAATATTGGTATATAATAATATTATATACAGTAATGTCATCTTGTTTGGGCCAGGATAAACAGGAAAGAGCGGAGCGGTGCTGCTACTGCTGTTACCATGGTAACAACTCCCCCGTCCCAACGGCACTAGTACGTCCCAATTAATGCATACTACTGATATTTACTCAAAAGTGTGCCGAACTTAAGTATACTGTTTGAGTATCCAGGACTGTCTCAGAAAATTAGAATATTGTGATTTTCTGTAATGCAATTAAAAAAACAAAAATGTCATCCATTCTGGATTCATTACAAATCAACTGAAATATTGCAAGCCTTTTATTATTTTAATATTGCTGATCATGGCTTACAGCTTAAGAAAACTCAAATATCCTATCTCAAAAAATTAGAATATTCTGGGAATCTTAATCTTAAACTGTAAGCCATAATCAGCAATATTAAAATTATAAAAGGCTTGCAATATTTCAGTTGATTTGTAATGAATCCAGAATGTATGACATTTTTGTTTTTTTAATTGCATTACAGAAAATAAAGAACTTTATCACAATATTCTAATTTTCTGAGACAGTCCTGTAAACTGTTTAGTGTGGCATTTAGGACGCAGCGCCTGAGTGATGAGAGTTCATCAGAGCAACAGTTTGGGGGATTCTGATTCTGATTCTGATAATCTGAAAAGAATCTGTTTCAAACCTCTCTCTCTCATCCACACCGTTCACCCACCCCCCATAAATTAGATATCAAAACAGAGCTATTCCTGCTGGCTCTCTGGTTATATGACTTTGGCTTGTGGCACTGTGACTTTTACTGTTTTGTCACTAAGAGAGTGCAGATAATCTGCCTATCTTTTATTACGGGAGCCGACGAATGATGACCTCCTCAGCACAGATAGTTTGTCTCTCTAACTCGCTATAACTTCCTAATGAACCTCCTAAGTCCTGGTGTACTCATATGTGGACACCAGGCGTTTTGTTGTCTCCTGCTCCTGGGTGAGAGCTCTGATCTTCCTGGATGTTTTTGTGTTGCAGTCGGCCAATGAGGACGGTAGCGGTCCTCGGGGGAGGGATCGGGGGCCTGGCTGCATCCTACTACCTCTGCAAGAGCCCCCAGGTTACCAAGGTAACACACGCACACCCGGGGCCTCATCAACTAAACGGGCGGCGCACAAAAAACCTGCCTACGCCACTTTCTATGCTCACGGTCGGATGATGAAACGTGATAAGACTGCACCATCAGCTGGTTTAGGTACCAAGAGGATCTTCTGGATCTCTGCCCTGAACTGGACTGGGACTAATGGAGCTTTTCCACTAGAACCTACTCAGCGCGACTCAACTCAACTTGCCCTCGTTTGTTTTTAGACACCCAGATCAGAAGTAGGAGGTTGTAGAAGCTGCTGTGACGTATTAGATTGTGTATCTAAATGAAGAAGACAACAACACTAAAGATGTAGAACCTGGAGGAGATGATAGATGTGCTGCTGGATCTGTGGCTTGTGTTGGATATCAAGTTAAAAAATGAGAGAGAGAGAAGATTCAAGCAGCAACACTTTTTAATTTTTTTTTGTTTGTCTCAGCGCTGCTGAAAAGTCAGCTGGAGCCGTGAGCAGCTATGAAGAGACAGAGCTCCTGGTAGATCTGGTCGTTCCTTATCTCCGTCTAGATCTTTTTAATTCTCTCCTCAGCACCAGGTTTATGAACATCTGCACCTCAGAGTTGGATCATGAAACAGACTTTTGCTGCCATTGCTGGTTGAATAAAATGAACAAGAATCCGTCAGAGTCTCTTTCTCTGATTTCCTCCTCCTGACTCAGACGTCTGACTCCAACCCCCCGACCAATCGGTGGCCTGTAGTGTGATGATGTCAGATACAGCCCACTCAGCAGCTTAGAACCTCGGCAGAATAGTTAGAGAAAAAGTATCTACTCGGCACGTTAGACCCCTGGTGGAAAAGAATCAAACCCAGGTGAGTAAAGTTGGGCTGAGTAGGTACTAGTGGAAAAGCTCCATGTGTGTTGGGTCCACTGTTTTGTGTCCATGTTTGGTCCTCAGACTGTTTCATGAATGCTGCCTTTGGACCAAATCCCCAATACAATACAATAATAATAGAAGTGTAGAATCGGTTCTTTAATTTCCTTACAAGCACTTACTTCCCTGCAGCAGTGGTTCTGGTTCTGGACCAGGGGTCGGCAACCCTCTTTAGCGCCTAGTGCCCTAGTGGCTCCTGGAGCTTTTTCAAAAATGTTTGACCTTTTTTTTCCTTTTTTTTTCTTTTTTTTCCCTTTCTTTCTCTTTTTTTCCCTTTTTCCCCATTTTTTCTTCTTTTTTTCTTTCATTTTTCCTTTTTCTTCTTTTTTTCTTTTTTTCTATTTTTTTTCTTCCTTTTTCCTTTTTTAATCTCAACATTTTGACTTTTTTCTTTGCATTTTGCCTTTCGCCATTTGCCTTCATTCTAAGGCTGATACAAGACTTTTCATTTTTTGCGGCTCCAGACATATTTGTTTTTTGTGTTTTTGGTCCAATATGGCTCTAAAACATTTTGGGTTGCTGCCCCTGGTCTAGATGTTGCTGTTCTGAAAAGGTTCCCTCTGTCTGTGTCCCTGATGCGTGTTGACTGCTCCTCTCTGAACCAGGTGATTCTGGTGGAGTCCAGCAGTCGTTTCGGGGGCTGGCTCTGGTCCACCAGGAGATCGGACGGAGCCGTGTTTGAACATGGACCCAGAGGGATCCGCCCGGCCGGGGCGGTGGGACAGAACACCCTCAACATGGTGGGTACAGCACGGAACCAGGAGGAGGAATGTGTTCTCTCTATTTCTACTATGTTCTGGCTGTGTTCATGTCGTGTTCTCACTATGTTATTGTTGTGTTCTCACCAGGGTTGTTTCTGGCACCCTCTTTAGATTTAGTCTTCTCAGGGAGCTTTCATACGAGTATTAGGGCCAAACTAAGACAAAAAAAAAAGAAATTACGAGAATAAAGTCATAATAATATGAGAATAAAGTCGTAAAATTACAAGAATAAATTCATAATCCATCCATCCATCCATCCATTGTCCACCGCATTATCCGAGTCCGGGTCGCGGGGGCAGCAGTCGGAGCAGGGATCCCCAGACTTCCCTCTCCCCGGACACCTCCTCCAGCTCTTCCGGGGGGACTCCAAGGCGTTCCCAGGCCAGCCGAGCGACGTAGTCACTCCAGCGTGTCCTGGGTCTTCCTCGGGGCCTCCTCCCGGTGGGACATGCCCGGAACACCTCACGAGGGAGGCGTCCAGGGGGCATCCTATACAGGTGCCCGAGCCACCTCAGCTGGCTCCTCTCGATGTGGAGGAGCAGCGGCTCTACTCCGAGCTCCTCCCGGGTGACAGAGCTCCTCACCCTATCTCTAAGGGAGCGCCCCGCCACCCTGCGGAGGAAACTAATTTCGGCCGCTTGTATCCGGGATCCCGTTCTTTCGGTCATGACCCAGAGTTCATGACCATAGGTGAGGGTGGGAACGTAGATCGACCGGTAAACTGAGAGCTTTGCCTTTCGGCTCAGCTCCCTCTTCACCACGACGGACCGATACAATGACCGCATTACTGCGGCCGCCGCACCGATCCGCCTGTCGATCTCGCGCTCCGTTCTCCCCTCACTCGTGAACAAGACCCCAAGATACTTGAACTCCTCCACCTGAGGCAGGAACTCTCCCCCGACCTGGAGGGTGCAAGCCACCTTTTTCCGGTCGAGAACCATGGCCTCAGACTTAGAGGTGCTGATTCTCATCCCAGCTGCTTCACACTCGGCTGCAAACCGCCCCAGTGCATGCTGAAGGTCCTGGCTCGAGGGAGCCAACAAGACCACATCATCTGCAAAAAGCAGAGATGAAATCAAGTGGCTCCCGAACCGTACCCCCTCCGGCCCCTGGCTGCGCCTAGAAATTCTGTCCATAAAAATAATGAACAGAACCGGTGACAAAGGGCAGCCCTGCCGGAGTCCAACACGCACCGGGAACAGGTCTGACTTACTGCCGGCAATGCGAACCAAGCTCCTGCTCCGGTCATACAGGGACCGTACAGCCCTCAGCAGAGGGCATCCGACCCCATACTCTCGGAGCACCCCCCACAGGATGCCACGTGGGACACGGTCGAAAGCCTTCTCCAAGTCCACAAAACACATGTGGACTGGTTGGGCAAACTCCCATGCGCCCTCGAGCACCCTGCGGAGGGTGTAGAGCTGGTCCAGTGTTCCACGACCGGGACGAAAACCGCATTGTTCCTCTTGAATCCGAGGTTCGACTATCGGCCGAATTCTCCTCTCCAGCACCCTGGAATAGACTTTCCCCGGGAGGCTGAGGAGTGTGATTCCCCGGTAGTTGGAACACACCCTCCGGTCCCCCTTTTTGAAGAGAGGGACCACCACCCCAGTCTGCCAGTCCAGAGGCACTGTCCCCGACTGCCACGCGATGCTGCAGAGGCGTGTCAGCCACGACAGCCCCGCAACATCCAGAGACTTGAGGTACTCAGGGCGGATCTCATCCACCCCCGGTGCCTTGCCACTGAGGAGCTTCCGAACTACCTCAGTGACTTCAGCTTGGGTGATGAATGAATCAACCTCTGAATCCTCAGCCTCTGCTTCCTCGACGGAAGGCGTGTCAGCGGGATTGAGGAGATCCTCGAAGTATTCCTTCCACCGCCCGACGATGTCCCCAGTCGAGGTCAACAGCTCCCCTCCTCCACTGTAAACAGTGTTGGTGGAGCACTGCTTCCCCCTCCTGAGGCGCCGGATGGTTTGCCAGAATTTCCTCGAGGCCGACCGGTAGTCCTCCTCCATGGCCTCCCCGAACTTTTCCCAGACCTGAGTTTTTGCTTCCGCGACCGCCCGGGCCGCAGTCCGCTTGGCCTGCCGGTACCCGTCAGCTGCCTCGGGAGTCCGCCGAGCTAGCCAGGCTCGGTAGGACTCCTTCTTCAGCTTGACGGCATCCCTTACTTCCGGTGTCCACCACCGGGTTCGGGGATTGCCGCCGCGACAGGCGCCGGAGACCTTACGGCCGCAGCTCTGGACGGCCGCGTCAACAATGGAAGTGGAGAACATGGTCCATTCGGACTCAATGTCTCCGGCCTCCCTCGGAATCCGGTCAAAGCTCTCCCGGAGGTGGGAGTTGAAGACCTCCCTGACAGGGGAATCTGCCAGACGTTCCCAGCAGACCCTCACGATACGCTTGGGTCTTCCAGGTCTGACCAGCTTCCTCCCCTGCCAGCGGATCCAACTCACCACCAGGTGGTGATCAGTTGACAGCTCAGCCCCTCTCTTCACCCGAGTGTCCAAGACATACGGCCGAAGGTCAGATGAAACGACAACAAAGTCGATCATTGACCTCCGGCCTAGGGTGTCCTGGTGCCACGTGCACTGATGGACACCCTTATGCTCGAACATGGTGTTCGTGATGGACAGACTGTGGCTAGCACAGAAGTCCAACAGCAAAACACCACTCGGGTTCAGATCGGGGAGGCCGTTCCTCCCAATCACACCTCTCCAGGTAACACTGTCGCTGCCCACGTGAGCGTTGAAGTCCCCCAACAGAACGATGGAGTCCCCAGTTGGGGCACTTTCCAGTACCCCTCCCAGGGCCTCCAGGAAGGCCGGGTACTCTGCACTGCCGTTCGGCCCGTAGGCCGAAACGACAGTGAGAGACCTATCCCCGACCCGAAGGCGCAGGGAAGCGACCCTCTCGCTAAGTGGGGAGAACTCCAACACATGGCGGCTGAGCTGGGGAGCTATTAGCAAGCCCACACCAGCTCGCCGCCTCTCACCATGGGCAACTCCAGAGTGGAAGAGAGTCCAACCTCTCTCAAGGAGTTGGGTTCCAGAGCCCAGGCTGTGCGTGGAGGTGAGCCCGACTATCTCTAGTCGGTACCTCTCAGCCTCCCGCACAAGCTCAGGCTCCTTCCCCCCCAGCGAGGTGACATTCCATGTCCCTAAAGCCAGAGTCGTCGTCCGGGGATTGGGTCGCCGGGGCCCCCGCCCACGGCTGCCACCCAAATCGCATGGCACCTTCCCCTTATGAACTCTCCCGCGGGTGGTGGGCCTACGGGAGGGCGGGCCCACGTCGCTCCTTCGGGCTGCGCCCGGCCGGGTCCCGTGGGCCAAGACCCGGCCACCAGACGCTCGCCTGCGAGCCCCGACCCCAGGCCTGGCTCCAGGGTGGGGCCCCGGTAACGCCAGTCCGGGCGACGTACACTTCCTTGATGGTTCTTGCTTCATAAGGGGCTTTGAACCGCTCTTTGTCTGACCCGTCACCTAGGACCTGTTTGCCATGGGAGACCCTACCAGGGGCATTAAGCCCCGGACAACATAGCTCCTAGGATCATTCGGGTGCTCAAACCCCTCCACCACGGTAAGGTGGCGGTTCAAGGAGGGGTAAATTCATAATATTAAGAGAATAAAGTCGTAATATTTTGAGAATAAAGTCGTAATATTACGAGAATAAAGTCGTAAAATTGTTTAATTCTGAATTATTTAATCTGGAATAATTAATTCCAAATTAAGAAACATCACGTAACCGTGGCCAAGGATAGGTTGCAGCACTATTACTGATATTTTAACATTTTTGACAGAAATGTCAAAGACAGGCAGAAATGTCATGCATTTTGAACGTCAATTCAATTCAATTCAATTTTATTTGTATAGCGTCTAATACAACAGATGTTGTCTCTAGACGCTTTCCAGAGACCCAGACCCCCGTGCAAAAACGTCTGACCCACTAACATTTTCATCTAGTCTCGTAATGTTTTAGTCATCAAAGAGCCATGTTAAGCTCGTCACCGTCTCATTATCATCATGAAAAAAGGGTGCGTCAACGAAATAATTTCGTCATCGTTGAAGAAAACAACACTGGTTCTCACAACATTATTGTTGTGTTCTCATTACGTTCTTGTTGTTTTTTAGAGCACAAGGCTCTAAAACATCTAGCTCCGGCCCTGAAGCTTGTCGGAGCTGCTGAGCTGTGTGCAGAAGGAACCAGGAACCTGCAGGGTGTACTAACTGTGTTACCAGAGTGACGTGGTGCGTGTGTGTCTGCAGGTGGAGGACCTGGGTCTGGAGGGGGAGCTCCTCCCCGTCTCCTACAGCCACGTGGCCTCCAAAAACAGATACCTGTACGTGAACAAACAGCTGCACAAGATGCCTTCAGGAATGGGGTGAGGAGAGGAAGCCGGTGTGAGCAGGTGATCCAGCGGAGCTTCTCCCCCTGACTCTAACCCTCCTCTGATTCCCCCCCCCTGTGTTCAGGGGCCTCCTGCGGACGGTCCCGCCCTTCTCCCGCCCCCTCCTGCTGAGCGTCGCCACGGAGATCCTGGGGAGAAGAGGAAAAGAGGAGGACGAGTCCATCCACTCGTTTGTTTCCAGGAGGCTGGGGACGGAGGTGAGAGCACCTGAAGTTTAACTAACGGTTCTGTTTCATCCGGCTTCATAGACAAATAGAGCTGCGTATCATCAGCATAACAATGAAAGTGTATGCCGTGATTCTGGATTATACTTCCCAACGGCTGCATGTATCGTAGAAGGATGGATGATGGATGGGTGGATGATCATATATGCCACTGGGAGCTTCATTGATCAGAGGATTATTTCTTTGTCTAAACCAGGGGGCGGCAACCCAAAATGTTTTAGAGCCATATTGGACCAAAAACACAAAAAACAAATATTTCTGGAGCCGCAAAAAATGAAAAGTCTTGTATAAACCTCAGAATGAAGGCGAAAGTGGAAATGTCGAGAAAAAAGTCGAAACGTTGAGATTAAAAAGAAAAGGAAAAAGGAAGAAAAAAAAGAAGAAAAAAAGGAAAAAAAAGGTCAAACATTTTTGAAAAAGTTGCAGCGGGTTGCTGACCCCTGGTCTAACGTCATAGCTGACGTTTGGACACCAGTACGGGGTTGCAGCACCGCCACCAAAACTGAAACAACTTAGCAGCCGATAAGACGGAACCAGAGCCAGCGGTTCCGTGTTGGAGCGACGGAGGTGTGTGAGCTGCTGATGTCTGACTGCTGCTGAGTCTCTTCTTCTGCTCCGTCCAGCTGGCAGACATCGCCATCGACTCTCTGTGCCGGGGCGTGTTCGCCGGGGACTGCAGGACGCTGAGCGTCCGCTCCTGTTTCCCCGTCCTCTACAACGCCGAGCAGCAGAGAGGATCCCTGACGCTGGGCTTCCTGCTGGGATCAGGTACCAGTACCAGGCCCATCCAGTACTCCAGTTGTAAAATAAAATCAGGGGGGATGGTGGATTTGATCATATGGGGACAGATAATTTGTGCTGATTACAAATAATATAATATATTACAAATAATCGCAGTGACCAAAACACCTGCAGAAATACTGCAGGAATGACATAGCAGCAGTTAAATGCAGCCTTCTGTAAGCTTTAAATATCCACTGGGCTTACATCAAATACATCAAAACACAACAATAAAAAACACTTTTCTGAACTTATCAATATGACTCTGTCCTTCACAGGGTAAGTAACATGGATCACTGCAAAAACTCACAATCTTAACAAGAATATTTGTCTTATTTCTAGTTAAAATGTCTCATTTTAGTAAAAAAAATCTCATTACACTTAAAACAAGACTCATCACTGGAAAAAACAACAATTTTCACCTGTTTCAAGTAGATTTTTACTTGAAATAAGTAGAAAAATCTGCCAGTGGAACAAGATTTTTTTGCTTGTAATCAGAAGATAAATCTTGTCCCACTGGCAGATTTTTCTACTTATTTCAAGTGAAAATCTACTTGAAACAGGTGAAAATTGTCAAATAAGTTATTCTTCTGGTGTTATTTTTCTGGTGATGACTCTAAATGTTGAAATAGCAGTAAAACCACATTCATTGATGAAATGACATAAGGGATGGAAAGGAGGGATGGCAGTTTTACAGGGGGGATGATTTGGACCGTTTTTATTTCGGGGGGGATGCCATCCCCCCTCATCCCCCCTCAACTCCAGTACTGATCCCATCTATCATGTCCATTAAAAACCAGATGTAATACTTCGTAAATCTGTTTTATTTGCGGTAAAACATAGAAAATAAATCAACAGCTGACTCGTTGTTAATTGGACGGCAGCAACAAGTCTCTAAAAGTTGGGACGTGGCAACAAAACAAAGAAGGGGAGGCCCGGAGGAACATGTACGACTAATGACATGAATGAGATCATTGGTGACTTCACCAGCAGCTTCTGTGCTATGAGGCTCTAAATCCTGACTGAAACTTTTCAAGCAGATTATTTCTGTAAATCATTACAGAGTTGAGCCATAACTTTTATTTCCAGAGTCTCTGGATACATGTGTGTTGTTGTGGTGCATCGTCGTCTTCCCTGGTGGACAAACATCCTTGGTAGGACTCAAAAGTTTGGATGACCCTCGATGGCCGCTCGGGGGCACAAGCTGCTCATATACTAATGCTAGCGGTCGCAGGTTCAAATCCCGGCCTGATACCTTTGCTGCATGTCGTCACCATTATCTCTCCTTCCTGTCTGCAACCTGAATAAAGGGCCACTAGAGCCCAAAACAAAAAAGTATGGATAACCCGGTGTACGACTGAATAAAGTCTGATTTAAGGTTCTGTGTTAAACTAATGCAGAGCCTACGCCGTTGCCGTGACGCCGTCGTGAACCTTCAGACTTCTCCGTCACTCCATTTCTCCGCGGTGCAGTACCTCCCCAGAACGCTAGAGGGTTGTGTTCTTTTCCAGAGGAAAGAAAAGGCGATTCATGCTGGAAAACCCTCCAATTATATCTCACTTGATCTCAACTTGACATTCTGTGGAAAAGCTATGTAACCTTACACCTCAGAGGCACTTAAACACTCCCATCTTTAATCATTTTAGTCTACCAATTGGGGGTAGACACATTCAATTCCCACAATGGAGAGACCAGGGAATTCATCTACTTGGTGATATCTATGATGAAAACAGCCTGCGCACATTTCAAGATATAAAATGTAGTTTTAATTTACAGGACACATGTTGAATTACAACAATTTTATTGTTATCGTCGTCTCTAGTTGATTCTTTATTTAGCTTCTGGCTTTTCCGGTCACAGTGAACAACGGCGACCGAGAGAGAACCGGAACTGGAAATGCGTTGTTAACAAGAAAACCAATCACAGCCTCTCGGTCTGCGTTGGGTCTGCGTCTCCTCCACATGTAGTTCCATTTTTTGGGAGGTGCAGGTCAGGCTACAGCGTAGGATACGGAGAGACTCCCGCGTAGCCGCGTACCCTACGGTACGCGGCTACGCGGGAGTCTCGCGCCCAGTTCAAGGTTTAACGCAGAACCAGAATTCAGCCTTAGGTCGTCTCCATGGTGTATGTTTTTTCTGTTCCTTCCATTCCTCTGCTGCAGAGTAATAGTTGATGTGTTGTCATGGAAACCCCTCAGGTCCACCTACCAGCGTGTCTCCCGGACCGTTGGCTCAGAGGTCCAGGAAGGAGTCGTGGGCCCAGTGGTCCCTGAAGACGGGAGTGGAAGCTCTGGCCGAGTCCCTCACAGAGTTCCTGCAGCGGAGCGGCCGGGCCGAGCTGCACAGAGACGCCGTCATCACCGGGATCAACCCCTCACACTCTGGCTGGAAGGTGAGTGACGAGCTGGACAAAACACGAACACAAACCTCAACTGTTATAGCCCTGTTTACAAGTAGAAAAACGTTGGTGTTTTCATGCGTTTTGGCCGTTCGTTTACACGAAAATGAAGCTCAAAGTCTCCAAAAACCATCATTTCTGAAAACAAAGTGGAGATTTGCAAAAACTCTGTCTTCACGTTTGCTTGTAAACGGAGAGAAAGGGACATTTAGGCTTCAGAACGTCACATTATGAGACAGAAACGTCACCAGCGTCATGTGTGTGACCTGTGTTTACAATTTGTTTGTAACCGTCAATATTTTCTTGTATTTTACATGTTTTATATTCTAAAGTGACACTTAAAAGTAACTCCACTTCTCTGTCACTCCAAACCAAAGACTCTCGTTCATCTTGGAAGTAACTGGAAGTTACTCGTGTAATTTGTTGATGTTTTTTTCCAGGATTCTGATTGGCTAGCATGACTTTATCTTCTCGTTACACTGCCCCCTGTAGGTTTGGCTGCTCATAGCACCTTAACAGATATTTATGCAGGTTCCTGGAAATGATGGGATTTTTCAAAACATAGAGGGGGAAGTATCCGTTTTTGTAAATACTGAGTAGTACGTCCAACTTAAGGCACACTACTGATATTTACTCAAAAGTGTGCCAAACTTAAGTATATTTTTTGAGTATATACTGTTCAGTATGGCATTTACACCTCCTGAGTGATCAGAGAGCAGAGAATAACTTCATTCACTTTGTGTGTCCAGATTAATTTGGAGGATGGAGTGATCTCAGCCGACCACATCATCTCTGCTCTACCAGCTAAAGGTTAGTGGGTTTAACACCTTCATCATTCACTGTTTAACAGCTTGTTCAGCACGCTGGACCAAGATGATCTCAGGTTTTAGATAAATGATGGATCCAGAAGGTGGGAAGTGTTGATGGTTGGTTCTGATGGTTGGTTCTGATGGTTGGTTCTGTTGCAGCCCTGTCGTCCGTCCTCCCTCCCTCCTGTCACACTCTGGTCCGGCAGCTGCAGGAAATCTCCTCGGCAACGGTTGCCGTGGTGAATCTGGAGTATGACGGTTCTGTCCTGCCGGTATCGGTGAGACCCGAGACCACACATCAGAAAACCTGTCACTCACGTTGCAGCTCCGCCAACAAACACTTGCAGCATCAGGTTCTTAAACCAGGGTTGAATCTGCAGACAATCATGTTCCTGGTTTTCCTGGTTGTTAAAGTCATGAGTGTGATGAAGCTTCAGCAGGGGAGTAGGGGAACTGGAGGAGTCTCTGTTCTCCAGCTTTAATCAGCTGCCCCACTACTGTATTGATATTATTAAAGGGAGTAAATGATTGTGTTAAACACTCTGTTTTACATCTAAACCTGAACCAGGATTCACTTTACCTTCTGTGACTCCACCAACATAACTGGACACACATTCATCCCTCAGCAGTAAAACCTTTCACTAGAACTGACCTTTACTAACACTAACTAGAACTAACCTTTACTAACACTAACTATACTGTTAACAGTTAGTGTAGTTAACTAAACTAACATTACTAATATTAACTATAACTAACCTTTACTAACACTAACTAAACTGTTAACAGTTAGTGTAGTTATATAAACTAACTTTACTAATATTAACTATAACTAACCTTTACTAAAGCTTACTATACTGTTAACAGTTAGTGTAGTTAACTAAACTAACCTTAGTAAAATTAACTATAACCAATCTTTACTAACCTTGACTATACTTATGCTTTGACATTTATGTTACTTTAACTTACCTGTACTAACTATACTAACTGTCACTCTGCCACACACATACATTAATTAAATGGATTTATTTATCAGTCCAAATATTCCATATTCCAACATTCCCCCAATAAATCATGTAACATTAGGCAGCATTTAGTTTCCCAGTTAACCTGAACCAGGTTGATTTCTTTCTTAAAACGGTTACTGTGACCTGGTTGGTAGATGTTTTCATCTGCCAGTCTTTGGCCCAGTCCCAATCCCCCCCCTACTTTCTACCACTAGCCCTCACCCACTACCACTAGGTCCTTGTAATGTTCCCTAGGGATTGGGACACCACTTGCTCCGTCACTGCGTGGTTTACGTTCGGGTACGTAAGCGACTGCGTAGTTACGTTTGCACATACGTCACACCATATCAGGAAGCTGAGAGCTAAAAGCTGTTTTAATTTCAGCTGTAGTGCTGTTAATATGCCACTTTATTAAGTTTTAATATTTTTTCAGGCATAAAAGTAACCGTTAAGATTCCCAACCTGGGCTCAGTTTATCCAAATAACGCCTGTTAAGAAATTTGATCTGATGTTTTCGGAGATGAGAAGAGCCGCCGGCTCGGGAGCTGATTTATGGTTCCACGTTAAATCGACTCAGAGCCTATGACATAGGTTACGCGCTTCGCCGCGTAACCTACGCCGTAGGCTCTGCGTTGGTGTAACACGGAAACATAAATCAGCTTTTATTCTGGCGAGATCTGAAAAGACTTTCCAACAACGACCAAGCGAGTGATTATATACATTCACTGAGTGAATATTATGAAAGTAAAATATATATTTCTCACTAGAAATATAATCAAAACGCATTTTTATGCAGAAACTAACTCAAAATATTGATTTTATTCACTAAAAAATAAGAAATGTCCGCCATGTTTTTTTATTTGATTCAGTCTGTAAATGATGACGTAAAGCATTCTGGGAAATTTTCTCTGGCCCTCGGTCAGCTAGTCAGCATCTGAAATCCCTCACTGTGAAGGGCTAGATTCATACACACTAGCCCTCATTATGGCCACTAGCCCTACATGCATAAAGGCTGAAAAGTAGGGCTAGGGGGGGATTGGGACTGGGCCATAGTCTTTGCAGTTGTGTAAATCAGTGTGTGTGTGTCTCCGTGTCTCCGTGTCCGTGTCCTTGTCCATGCAGGGTTTTGGTCACCTGGTTCCCTCGTGGGAGGACCAGGGCGTGCTGGGAGTGGTCTATGATTCCATTCCCTTCCCTGAACACGACCGAGCCGGAGACCCGTCCACCAGACTGACGGTACGTTCACACACACCCACACCTGGAAATCACTCATGTATGCAGGGCTGGGATCGGTTCAAATGTCAAGAATCCATTCTATTACGATTCTTAAGATTCAGAATCGATCATAAAGATTCAATTCGATCCGATATTGATTTAGGTTAGTGTTATTAAAACTGTTTTTTGAGCTGTTGCATGAATTATATGACTGTAGGTGTGGGGTTCAGGTGGGCAGGAAGTGGGTCTTGTATCCCGGCAGGTGAGTCTCACTTGTGTCTGTCTGTTCCAGGTGATGCTGGGGGGGGTCTGGTTCCAGGACGTGTTCGGGGACCCCAGGGCCGTCTCTGCCGAGTCTCTCCTGGCCAGGGCGGTGGACGCGGTGAGCTGCCACCTGGGGGTGACGGCTGCCCCCTCCTGGAGCCGGGTGGCTCTGCACCACGTAAGACCCAGAAACAGCAGGGGCCTCATTTATAAAGCTTGCATGCGCACAAAACAGGGCTTGAAAGATGTGCACGCCACCTTCTACGCAAAGGTTGGGATTTAAAAAAAAAAACGAACCGAAAAATGTGTGTATCTTTAAGCCAACCCTGACCCTTGCGCACAAACATTTTGAAGATATGGGGAACTGGCACGGTGGCTCAACACGTCTCATTCATCCTGACGCCTAACAGGCTGCAGGTGGTGCTGCGCATGCTCAGCGGGCTCATTCATATGCAGATACAGTCACCAAGTAGTTTGCATTCACCATTTATGGTATGAAGTGGGCGTGTAGAGGGCGGGATATGAGGTGAATTCACGTGCGCAACCTTCCAGCTGGACTGTGATTTATAAAGAGAACATTGCGTGCAAGTGTGCGTGCACACGGTTTTATAAATCCGGATTTTTTGTGCGCACGACATTTTAGGCTTTTGAGCACACGTACACTTTTAGTATGAATCCTACGCACTCTTTTATAAATGAGGCCCCAGCTAGTGTTTGTACGGAGGACGTGTTGAGACAGTGCTGACGCTCTTCTGTCCCCAGGACTGCATACCCCAGTACCACGTGGGACACGGACGCAGAGTCGGTCAGTACCAACTTCATATAAAAACCACGTTAGCTGAGCACTGCAGGAGCAGCCTCTGAAAGTGTGTGTGCACATGTGTGTGTGTCTTCCAGAGTCCATGCGGCGCTTCATCAGGGACAACAGCCTCTCTCTGTCTCTGGTGGGCTCCTCCTTCGACGGCGTGTCGGTGAACGACGTGATCTTCGCTGGACGCAGCGCCGTGGAGACGCTAGCCGGGACAACTACGTGACCTCAGCATGGGAATGTTAATTTAACCAAATTAAATGTGCTCAAGTCCTCTCTGTTCTTTTTTTCTTCTTCTAAAAACGGACATTCAAACATTTGATGTGTCTTTGAAGGTTTTCTGTTCTCGGTAACGACAACGCTTCCTATTTTTAACTTGTAAATAAAACCAAAGATCAGTGGTAGATTTTAATCTTTGCTTATGGTACTGTTGGTTTTTCTCTTTCTTCCTCGGCTTCAAACAAACTTGGAGGGGGGGGGGGGGTAAAAACTGGAGGGGACATGTCCCCAGTGGTGGTTGTGTTTCAACATTAATCTCGACATTTCGACTTTTTTCTGGAAGTGCACAATAAAAAAAATCTTCCCCTCTCAAATACACTGCAAAAACTCAAAATCTTAACAAGAATATTTGTCTTATTTCTAGTTAAAATGTCTCATTTCTAGTCAAAAGAAATCTCATTACACTTAAAACAAGACACATCACTGGAAAAAACAACAATTTTCACCTGTTTCAAGTTTTTGCTTGTAATAAGAAGATAAATCTTGTCCCACTGGTAGATTTTTCTACTTATTTCAAGTGAAAATTTACTTGAAACAGGTGAAAATTGTCAAATAAGTTATTTATCTGGTGATGACTCTTGTTTTAAGTGTAATGAGATTTTTTGACTAAAAATGAGACATTTTAACTAGAAATAACACAAATATTCCTGGTAAGATTTTGAGTTTTTGCAGTGAATTTTTTTCTCCTGCACGGAGAAAGTTGACTGTACTTGCAAAATGTATTATTTACATACAAAAAATGAAGTAGTTTATACAAAGACTAGTCCTTCTAGATCTACATAATAATCTCATGCAAAAAGTTGACTTTTTTTTTTAAAGTAGATCAAGCACAATATTTGTATCAGTGAAGTTCACTCCCCATGGTAACAATATTTAAAAAAAAAAAAAAGCACTGTGAGAACAACAGTCTCAAAACAAGCCTTGTTTTCATCAGTGTTTCCACGGTCACTCGTGGTACACCGCATAGACAGTTGCAACACAAAACAGAGAGCTGTTGTTGAAGCTGAACGATGCAAAGGTGTAGTTAGCGTCCCACAGAAAGCTGCTGATGTTGTGCAGGCCCTGGTCACTCAGCTGGTCCAGGTGCATCACAACCAGAATCTGATATCTGGGGACCTCAAGCTCCTTCACAAGGCTTTTTATTATCTTGCAAAAATAAGGGAAGAATTATATCACTAAAGCAGAAAATCCAACGTATTTACAAAAATGACAGTGCTTTTGTTATTTCCCCCAGTGAGGGTTATTATCAGTTCTGGAGATGGCTGAACTTCATGTTTCTCCTCTTGGAGGTGACTGGTAAGAACATCCCTCAGTATCTCTGTGGCAGCACTGACAGGGAAGCGTTTAAGAGGTCCTGTGGTCCCAAAAAAACTAAATCAAGAAGAATAGTTCAAGAATGAGTAAGACTGGTCATCCAGTGTGGCAGGGTAGGTAGTAGAAATAAAGACAAATAAATCAATCCAGCACCGGGTAAACAAATAGTCCATGTTCCAGACCAGATATCAGTACCACTCAAGGTGACCAAACTTACTTATGATTTTTGAAAAGATCCATGTCTGTAGATGATATTCTGGTATGATAATCTTCCTGAGTGGCAGCTGGATCAGAGTTATCAGCTCATGAAGTTACCAGCTCCTTCAGGTTCATTGATGATTCTAAATTGGGTATATTATACATTTCCTGAATCCTTATGGTCCTCTGAGTATTCCAGTTTTTGTATTTTGTGTCTCTGTTGTTCCTCTGTGACACAGGGATAAAAGGTAGTATATCATTTAGGCGAAAATTGTGTAAAAATGTGTGTTGTTTCTAGTTTAAAGAGCTGCAGTGACCTCTATGTTGGTCAGAAAGATTCAATTCTTAGCTTGAGTGAATGCTTAAAATGTCCCCTTTAAAATGATACCAAAGACAATATAGTGACACATTGACAGATTTCCTGTACATGAGTCTAAACCAGGATATGCAGCAGCATCTGAAATGTAATTTTCTGAAGGAGGTGGGTAACTCTGATCCAGCTGCCACTCAGGAAGGTTATCAGACCAAAATATCATCTACAGACATGGATCTTTTCAAAAATCATAAGTAAGTTTGGTCACCTTGATGGTGCTGACCAGTGAAGTTTTGGGCTCTGGCCCCCGGACTAAAACAGAAAGGTTTGGATCCAGATCTGTGGTGCTGAGTTGAGCATCAAACTCAACATGATCTCACCCAACTGATAGGTGTTCTCCACCTTCTTGCTGTCGTCATGGTGTTCTGGTTCATCTCTGCAACACACAGTACTGACAGACCTGAAAAACATTACTGGACAATAGAAGGCACGGGGACGACTACACACTGATTTACTAATCTGTAATAATCTCAAAAGAAGAGAGTAGAAATAGTTACACAGGCTGCACATGGACGTTTCTCTGCAGCTCTCATCATGGGATGCAGTTCATGAGATTGACTAACTGACAATGTACCATCAGAGGTGGTAGTAACGAGTTACATTTACTCCGTTACATTTACTTGAGTAAGTTTTGGGAAATGTTGTACTTTTAGGAGTAGTTTTGAATCACTATACTTTTTACTTTTACTTGAGTAGATTTGTGCAATTCAGTTTGCTACAATATTATAAGAATAAAGTCGTAATATTACGAGAATAAAGTCGTAATTTATGAGAATAAAGTCGTAATAGAATAAAGTCGTAATATTACGAGAATAAAGTCGTAATTTATGAAAATAAAGTCGTAATAGAATAAAGTCGTAATATTACGAGAATAAAGTCGTGAAATTAAGAGAATAAAGTCGTAATTTATGAGAATAAAGTCATAATAAAGTCGTAATATTACGAGAATATTACGAGAATAAAGTCGTGAAATTAAGAGAATAAAGTCGTAATTTATGAGAATAAAGTCATAATAGAATAAAGTCGTAATATTACGAGAATAAAGTCGTAATTTATGAAAATAAAGTCGTAATAGAATAAAGTCGTAATATTACGAGAATAAAGTCGTAATTTATGAAAATAAAGTCGTAATAGAATAAAGTCGTAATATTACGAGAATAAAGTCGTGAAATTTAGAGAATAAAGTCGTAATTTATGAGAATAAAGTCGTAATATTATGAGAATATAATTTATGAGAACTCTAACAGGAAGAGCTTCTTCTCCCTGTGTTAAAATGAGGAATATTGAGCATCTTGTGAAGTATTATTTATACATTTATAATATATTTATTATTACGACTTTATTCTGGTAATATTATGACTTTATTTTCATATTTTCATATTATTATGACTTGTCTTGGTTTGGCCCTAATACTCCGTGGTAGAAAATATTGTTTTTACTGGGAAAATATAAATACAAGGAAACTGTGCACATGAAAAAACAAACATATCTAGATAACATATCTTATATTCAGTAACAGTTCAGCTGATGTCTCAGTTGTCATTTGTATTACATTTCATGTCAGTACATTGTGCCATCATCTGATAGAGGGTGAGGTGTCTCATCAAAAAGCTAGCCATAAATTAAAGTTTTTGTTTTGCATTGACAGAATGAATAAGTTGAGGTTTAGTTTTCTTCTTAAACATGGAAACAGCCTGCAGCGTCTCTCCGTGAGAGCGTCCTCACAGGCCCACAAGAAACTGAAAATGGTTCCTATTTTTTCTGAGCATCTCAAGTGTTTTTCATTGTTTTGGTTTAACATTATCTGAGGTTTTAAGTCAAGAATGATTCAAACAAAATTGGTAAAAGCAGCCTCGTAGTGAAACTGTTACTGAACCTGTGATAATAATGTCCCTGTGACCCCCTGACTCCAAATACACACAGGGTACATTTTAGAACAGACAAGAGAAAGAATATGCATATTTTCTCCTCTTTATTGACAACTAAAAAGGAGTGATTATGTATGTATGTATGTATATATATATATATATATATATAATTGCTCGGGGGTTCATGTTCTGGGTCTCTGGAAAGCGTCTAGAGACAACTTTTGTTGTATTAGACGCTATACAAATAAAATTGAATTGAAAATCTACAGCCCCAATCCATAATGCAAAACAACTAAATATTTTATTTGGTTTATGGCAGCAGATCAAATTAACGCCAGACTTGAAAGATATATTTAAAATTGATATAGACTACCTTGTTGCAGCTATCCTTGTCCAGTTTCTGATATTATTATGTTTTGCCTTTGTTTTAATTTGTCCTTCTTTTGTTGTTGCATTATCTTTTTTTCTGTTTTCCTTATCACCGTATTAATTATTAATTATTTTCATGGAATGCTTAGGTCTGACGGGTGGGTTTGGAAGGGGGTGAAAATATGTGTTAATGTTTGGGTGACATCATTGTGGATGCCACAGTTTATAATAAGAAAATCATGAAAGATGAATAAAAACATTTGATCACAAAAAAAAAAAGACATGAAAACTATTAACACTTGGTTTTATTTAAAGAAGAAAAAACACCTGTTCATGTGTTAAATGATCTAAAGTTCTGGTTAATAAACACACGCACACACAGACAGACAGACAGACAGACAGACACACACACACACTCTCTCTCTCTCTATCTGAGGCCGAGCTTCTTCTTCTCCTTCTGCTTCTTGCGGACCACGTCCATGTTGCGGTCCCTCCACATGCTCTTCCTCAGCTTGATGGGACGGCTGCCCACGTACTTCCCTGCACACACACAGACACACGGACGTTAGCGGACAGACAGGGGTCAGAGGAGCCGAAGTGAGAGCGGCGGGGACCAGACGGACCGTTCATCTCCCTCATGGCTCTCACGTAGTCGCTGGGGTCTTTGAAGCTGACGAAGCCGTAGCCTTTGGTCTTCCCTGTCCGTTTGTCCCGGACCACCTGAGGACACAGACCCCGTTAGTTCAGCAGCACTCGGGTGCACCGGCCTCATCTTTACTGATATAAACCCTCATCCCTGACAGGCAGAGCCGCCCAAGGCATGAGAGAACTAAGCGGCTGCTTGGGCCCCCCCAAGAGTTAAAAAAATAACATAAAATAAATAAAATTATCTTTTTATGTGTGAGTGATGATTCCTACATTATCAAAGGTATGTTATGGTACAAAAACTACTAGACTACACTGTAGATGACACTCAGTATCACACTAAAGGCTGGATTATGGTTCTGCGTTAAACCAACGCAGAGCCTTCGCCGTCACTGTGACGCCGTCGTGAACCTTCAGACTTCTCCGTCACTCCATTCCCCCGTGGTGCAGTACCCCCCGAGAGCGCTAGGGGGTGCGATCTTTTCCTGAACGGTTTATCCGACTCTTCCGGTCACAGTGAATCAAAGAGATAAGTTGGAGGGTTACGGTGGCGGTTGGAGTTACCAGCTACGGTATCAGACAGGCTACAGCAGCGAGTCCTCGAGGGCCGGTGTCCTGCATGTTTCAGATGTTTCCCTGCTTCAGCACACCGTGATAAAAGTAACTGTGTCACCAACACAGTTGTCCAGACTTTGATGGCAAGCTAGTGACGACTGTTAATTAGAATCAGGTGTGTTGAAGCAAGGAGACATGTAAAACCTGCAGGACACCGGCCCTCGAGGACCGACCTTGGACACCCCTGGGCTACAGGAAGCAGCGTTGACAGACACAAACCCACCTTAGCCTTGAGGAAGGACGGGTATCTGCTGAAGGCTCGGGCCAGGATGTCGTCGTTCACCTCGTTACCCAGGTCTCCACAGAAGATACGGAAATCATCTGAAACCAACAGAGAGAGCAGGATTGTGACAACCGAGACCAGCACGACCGCGGGCTCTCACTGGTTTATCTGAGGGGAAATAAACACTTCATGCTTCTTCAGTCCAGACTGACTGGTGACGGGCTGTGGAGCTCCTGAAGTGCTGGAGTCACCAGTGCACCTTTAAAGCACCTTTAACAAAATCATTGACCAAAGTGCTGAACAGAAACCTGCTATCAGCCAGTTTTTAGGTGATTTGAGTGTCTTTTAATCAAGCCTAAGAAATCTTGGTGTTGTCTTTGACAAAGACTTGTCATTACAACACCACTCCAAGCAGCTGATGAGGAACTGTTTTTACCAATTAAGGAATATCTCCAAACTAACAACAGCTGTTTCAAAAAATGATCTTGAGCTAATTATTCCTGCTCTTGTGTCATCTCGTTTGGACGACTGCAACAGTTTGTTTTCTTGCTTAAACAAGAAAGAACTGTCTCGTCTTCAGCAAGTCCAAAACCTGTTCTAGTAGAAAGGCTCACATCATTTTTATCGTATTTCTACTTTTATTGTAGTTTTATTCGTGTTATTATTGATGTTTTATTCTTTGTGAAGCACCTTGTGACATTCTGTTGTCTGTGAAAGGTGCAATATAAATACATTTTACTTACTACATGGATTCAGAGAAAAATATTACAAACATAAAAGCCTAGAACAAAAATAAAACTAAAACCAATATCTAAAAATGAGGTAAAAAGCCAAAGTGAAAAAGTCTGTTTTAAGGGAGGATTAACAAGAATTAAAAAAAATAAAAAATAAATAAAATAAAAAAATCAACGCGTAAACAGGAACCAATGAAGTGATGCTAACATGGGAGTGCTGATTCTGCACTCAGTCTGGTTTAACTGTGGTTCTGTACTGGTTCTTACCGGATTCCCAGTCCAGTAGACTGGCATCCTCCCAGGTGGTCCCTGCTGCTGTGCGGATGCACTTCTTCACCTTGTCCGATTTGGCCTTCTTTTTTTCTTCTGTTACACTTTCCACAGGCTAGACACACAGACACGGGTAAGTATCGGTAAGTACACAAATTAAAATACTCGTGCTCGGTGTGGAAAACATTGTATCGGGGCATCCCTAATTTTTATATTTTGGTATATCCAGCAATCCACCTTCTTGTCCATTGTCTGAACTCTTCTGCCAGAGTTTGTACACGACATTACCTCAGCATGGTGGAGCTCAGGCTCCGGCATGCTTGGACCAATCACGGCGTTGCTGTCCTCACTCTCCTTCTTGTCCAGCAGCCCGGCTGCTGCTACCGCAGCCTGCTGCTCTGCAACCCGCGCTGCCAGCTCTTCCTGGAACACACATCGCAAGAAAGAGGCTCAAACAGAGTCACACTCAAGGACTCTCCCAGTATGCAATGACCCCAATAGTTATTTAATTCGGAATAATGAATTCCGAATTAAAAAACATCATGTAACCGTGGCCAGTGTCCATAGAGTTTGTGTGGTTATTCTATATGTGGTCCTGTGATGGACTGGTGACTAGTGATGCACCGAAATGAAAATTTGTGGCCGAAACCGAAACCGAAAATAATAATAAACACTTGGCCGAATACCGAACAATACCGAACACGGTTCTTCGCAGTTTTTCATTTATTTTGCCAATTTTTTCACCATTGCATAAATCAAATAAATTTGATTTAGGCATGTTTTTAAAAGAAAAATATCTTTTACAAAATTACAAGGTAGAAAACATTTGTTGAACATAAAAAACTGAACATTTTTTAATTTCCCAGCATTTCTTAAATATTCCAGCAGACATTATACCAGCAAAGAACAATAACTTAAAATAAATAAATTAGCAAAATACATTTTTTGGCCATGTTTGAGCTTACGTTAGGCTTACCTGACTGAACATTGTAACTTAGGCCTTAAAACAATACAAATGCATTAAAGCGCTCAGGGTTTTTTATCATTTCAAATGATAAATTAAACTTGTAGTGCTGAAAGACTTTGCAGATGTTTCTCCTCTAGATATGAGCAGAACATTCATGGCAAACAGCCATTCTTGTATTATTCTTTGTCACTCTAAAATACTTCCACACTGTGACATGTTTGCACCACTTCACTCCACGCTCCTCACTGTTTGATTTCGTCATCTAAACACACCTGTAATAGATTGATTTATGTTGTTTTGGTTCCACCTGCTGGTGAATGTTAGGTAAAATTCTTATGTGGTTAGTTTTTTGTTGGCCAACACTTTATGTGGTGCGCAACCATTACGGGAGTGTTATGTGGTTAGTTTTTGGTTGGCCAACGATTTATGTGGTGCGCAACAGTTACGGAGCGGCCAGTCTATTTATATTACAACGCCGTTATTAATTGTTCGTTTTTTTTCCCACTTATTCCACCGAACACCGAAAGTGTTTTTTTGCCATTTTCGGCCGAACAATTTCGGTTACCGAACAATCGGTGCATCACTACTGGTGACCAGTCCAGGTTTACTCCTGCCTTCCACTTGTTCCAGGCAGACCCCTTTGTTCCTAAATAGGTGTGTAAAGAAAATGGCTGAATGGATGTTCATGTACTGACCCATCCTATAAAACAAAGTTCCTAAATAAAGCAAATAGCTGTTCATGTGCCAGTACCCCCCACCACTCAGAAAAATTGAAGCAATCACAAGAAACCCTTCTAACTTTTAAAATGTACCTGGACATTAGCAGAATGTGGCCACCGTAAATACACGTCACTGCTAAAAATGTAAATACCATTCTGGCTTGTCTCTGAGCACGAATGTCTGCCTTTTTGTGTCCAATGGTGGCAGGAGGAGCAGAGTAAACCGTTGGAGCTGCCTGGATGATTGATGGTGTTGGTTTGAACGAGGGCTGGGGTCCAGGTCTCGGGGCTGGGCCCGACACCATGGAAACCATATCACCAACCTGAGCACAAAAATACAGAAGCAGATGCAAGGTGGGTCAGAAGTTGATTCATATATCCATCAATAGCAGAACAGAAGCAACAGAAGCAACGATTACTGCTGTCTGTCCCTTCAGTAAAGCAACATTTCAGAATGTGAGTAGTTTCCTGGGTAGTTTGAGCCTGACCTGAGGAGCAGCCATGTGTGGGTGGGGCTGGGATGGACCCTGAGGGATCTGAGCCTGCATGGGGGGAGGCACCATCATGGGGGGAGGAGGGGGAGGCCGCGGCATTGGAGGAGCCATCGGAGGACCACGCATCATGTGCATCCGCTGACCAGCTGAAAACACACATGTTTAACCTGTGGAAATCACTCAAACCCTGAACACCACATTCTGCCTCATCAGGACCAGCTTCTGTCCTGCACCAGGACTGCTGAAAAAAATACCTTGGTTTCTCAGGTTTTATCTATCAGGACAAAATAATCGGGGTGTAACAATATATCGTGCCACGAACTTTTGCCATACAAAAACGTCACAATACGTGTCGTGGAGGTGACAAACTGTAGCTGATATTGGGTTATTAATATGAATATATTGTGTTTACTAGTAACATCCTATTAGTGCAGCGGGATCACGTGACGATCTCGACCCGCGGACCAAAATCGGACAAAACTAGTAGCGTTCTGTGGTCCCAATCACGGGAATCTTGGGGGTTTTGAGCTCCGAACTTTTACTTATAAGGCGTGCATGAATCAATGTTTTTTCTGATGTAAAGATTGTGTCGTCCCCAAAGGTGTGAGGATGAAACGATAACAGGGTTCACCTTACGGCCTCAGGCTGGAGCAGGTGAAGCTCTTAACTCTGGCAGAAGATAAATAACAGTCATGTTGCATTTGGAGTTTGGGACTTTTCATAGTTTATTTATTTTCTTTTATTTATTTATTTAATTTAAATTTCTGGAAAAGAAAAAAGTCAAGTCATTTTGACTATTCAGTTTGTGGCAAAATATTTGTACTTGAAGATGCATAATGCAAACCTGACATTTACTTTTAGTTCAGTTTGTGGAAAATGTTTGGCCTGGCTTTCTCTTTAAAACTTAAACAGTTATAAAGCATTACAAACTGGAACAATAGGGCAAACCACCCTTTCACAATTTGATCTAGCCCAGGGGTCGGCAACCCTTTAGCGCCGCCCTAGTGGCTTTCTGGAGCTTTTTCAAAAATGTTTAACCTTTTTTTCCCTTTTCTTCTTCTTTTCTCTTTTTTTCCCAATTTTTTTCTTCCTTTTTCCTATCCACTTTTTTCTCGTCATTTTGACACTTTCTTCTTTTTTCTTATTTTTTTATATCTTTCCTCTTTTTTTTCCCCTTTTCTTTTTTGACTTTTTTCTCGACATTTCGACACTTCTTTTTTCCTGTTTTTTTTTTCATTTTTTTTCTTCCTTTTTCCTTTCGACTTTTTTCTCGACATTTTGACTTTTTTCTCCATGAACTATTTACTTTAAGTTCAGTTTGTGTAAAATGGTTGGCCTGGCTTTCTCTTTAAAACTTAAACAGTTATAAAGCATTACAAACTGGAACAATAGGACAAACGCACAGTATTGTTTTGTATTTTGTGTCTTTCAAATAAAAGACCATTTTTTTTCCAGTCATATGTTCCTCATTCAAGGTTGTTAAAAAAATACTGCTATAATATCGTATCGTTATTGTGACCTCAATATGGTGAATCGTACCGGATCGTGAGATTAGTGAAACGTTACACCCCTACAAAATAACCTCTCATGGTTCTGACCGTGTGTTTGAGGATGGGCAGTTAAAACTATGACTCAATCTTCCTGTGTACATACTGGACATCAGAGTGGGATTCAGAACCACACAGAAGTGTAATGTTCCCCTGAGAAGGTGTTTAGTAACAGCCCAGTAAAGCAGCAGTGATCCTACCAGGTCTCTGCAGGATGTGGGGGACGAAGGCTGGTCTCATGACGGGGGGCGGAGGAGGACGGACTGGTGGAACTGGGAACACAAGGAAGAAAACTGGTGAAGAACGGAACAGGAACACAGAGCCTGGTCTGTCACGGCCTCATGACTCAAGAAAAAACACTAACACTTTGAGGTGCATTCTAAAAACTGGATGGATGGATGGATGGATGGATGGATGGATGGATGGATGGATGGATGGATGGATGGATGGATGGATGGATGGATGGATGGATTCAAGTCTTGGATATTTTAATTTAGTAAGTAAATACAAACTAATATTTATACAAATAATCCTTTATTTAAAAAAACAAACTTCATTTCTCACAAGGAAAACCAGCCCAGAACGACTCAGAACCAAACAGTGGACGGTTCTGAAGCGTCCTGATCTACATCCTGTTGAACGTCTGTGGAAACATCTGGAACCTGCATTTTAATGTATTTAATGGAAAGATACCATCATCTTTCCTAGGCCTGTGTTGAAAAGATCGATTTTCTGATTCTAAATTTAAATTTGACCGTATAGAAATGTAATTCTTGCCATTGCAAGAATGTACTGCCCTTACTTTTTAACAACTTGTGCTTTCTATTATTTTACCTCTTTTCTTATCATTTTAATACATTTTATTTGTTATTTACTGTTTAATTGTTTCTTGCTGCTTTTAATGTTGATGTAAAGCACTTTGAATTACCTTGTGTTGAATTGTGCTGTACAAATAAACTTACCTTGCCTTGAAGAGGATTTTGCGATTCTAAATCGATTCTCATATTAATTCCTAAAAATCGATTTGTATGTCTAAAGATCGATTTTTTTGATTTTTCCATCATTACATTACAACGTTAGTTTTTTTTTTGTTTGTGCCCAAAAAAGGAATGTTTTATTGAACACGGGCATAACTAGTGCCTTTTTTTTTTGTTTAAAGGTATGAAAACATTTGAGTTTTCAGTTACCGTATAATTTCATAAATTGTCTATATTTCTTTGCTTTATATACTATCTTGGGGTTACATTTGCATAAAATGCTAAAAACCAAATTCTCATAAATGGGAAAAAATAAAACTGATTTCATCCATCTCTGTTTGGTAATTCTGCCCCACGATGTTTCTGAAAGCAGTTCTATCAGCATTCTGGGAGCTGATTGGTCCTTACAGCATCATTAGCTGCAATACTTGCTGTTGAATCTCAATATGATACTAGTAGTAATATGTTGCAGAACTACATTAATATAATTCATGCAACAGCTCAAAAAACTGTTTTAATAACACAAACCTAAACCAATATCGTAATCGAATCGGAACAAATCAAAACGTGATAATCGAAATTGAATCGATTCTTGACATTTGAATGGATCCCCAGCCCTAATCTTTCGACATTATGATCATACTACACTTTGACTTGCGAGGAGCAGTGTTTAAGGAGACGTAAACAGCACAGGAGGGAGTTTGTTACCTGGACCCATGAATGCTGGAGGAGGACCAAAACTGGCTGCTCGAGCGTCCAACGTCTGCTGGACCTGAGCACACGGAGGGAAAGGAAGGAAACTGAGAACACGGAGAACCAAAGCTGGAAAATGCATGTTCTGCACGTCTGCGCTAGGGCTGAACGATTAATTGCATTTGCGATAATATCGCGATGTGATAAAACGAGATTTTCTAACCGCAAAGGCTGCGATTTGACCAGTCACGTGATCTGGTCACGTTGCCGGCAGGGAAAAAAAGTCAACAGTGCCGCGTGTCCGCGTGTAACCTATCTACCATGGCGTCAGTGTTTGGGCTCGGCCAGGCAGGGCTTTATAAATATATGGGCTTTATAAATGTATTAAATATATGAGCGCGGCGTGGCGAGGAGCTGCGCGCGGCGCCGAGCACGAGCCGGGCGGACAGTCGCGCTGTGAAGCCTGATTTATGGTTCCGCGTTAAATCGACACAGGGCTTACGCCGTAGGTTACGCGGCGACGCGCGCCGTACGATGCGCGTACCGCGTACCCTACGGCGTAGGGCCTGCGTTGGTGTAACGCGGAACCGTATTAGGGGATGAAATAAAAACGGTCCAAATCATCCCCCCCTGAAATAAAAACGGTCCAAATCATCCCCCCTGTAAAACTGCTATTTTACTGCTATTTCAACATTTAGAGTCATCACCAGAAAAATAACACCAGAAAAATAACTTATTTGACAATTTTCACCTGTTTCATGTAGATTTTCACTTGAAATAAGTAGAAAAATCTGCCAGTGGGACAAGATTTATCTTCTCATTACAAGCAAAAAAATCTTGTTCCACTGGCAGGTTTTTCTACTTATTTCAAGTGAAAATCTACTTGAAACAGGTGAAAATTGTTGTTTTTTCCAGTGATGAGTCTTGTTTTAAGTGTAATGAGATTTTTTTACTAAAATGAGACATTTTAACTAGAAATAAGACAAATATTCTTGTTAAGATTGTGAGTTTTTGCAGTGATCCATGTTACTTATCCTGTGAAGGACAGAGTCATATTGATAAGTTCAGAAAAGTGTTTTTTTGTTGTGTTTTGATGTATTTGATGTAAGTCCAGTGGATATTTAAAGCTTACAGAAGGCTGCATTTAACTGCTGCTATGTCATTCCTGCAGTATTTCTGCAGGTGTTTTGGTCACTGCTATTATTTGTAATATATTATATTATTTGGAATCAGCACAAATTATCTGTCCCCATATGATAAAATCTACCATCCCCCCTGATTTTTTTTTTTTTTATAACTCGAGTACTGCCTGTGAGGAAGGTTTTTTGTTCCCTGTGGGAGTTTTTCTCTGTTTTTCTATTAAACTACGCCTCGTTTTGGCTAAAGTTTAACCCGGTTTGGTGTCGTGCGATTGGGTTCAGAGAGAATGACCCATGTGTAGACGTGTTAAAGAGGTAAAGGCACAGATTTGTTTTCTTTATTGTTGTAATCTGTGCTTTAAATAAATCTAGCATTGTTTATTATAAAACAGACTGATTTATTGCTTGTGTAGTTGAAAAATATATGAGAACAGGACCTTGAAAAAAATAATCGCATATTGAATCGCAATCGCAATATTGAGGAAAAAAATCGCGATTCGATTATTTTCAAAAATCGTTCAGCCCTAGTCTGCGATCTACCTACCTGTCTGTAGGTGTTGGTTCCGATGATTGCTCGGATCGGGACTGCCAGAGCTACGGGGGCCGGGTCCATGATGGGAGGACTTCCCGATACCGTTATTGGGCCGCCAAGAACCTCCTGCTCAAAACTAAAGAAACAAACATTTCAGAACAGAAACAAACCCTCTGTGTGTGAACATGAGGCCTCATGCTCCCTGAACCACCCAGCCCCATAGTGTGAGGTAAAAATGAGCTTGTCATCACTGATATGGGTTGTACTTACAGAGCCATCTCAGCCTCCATCTCCTTGAGACGCTCGTCTCCTGACTTCACCGCCATGCTGCAAGAAAAACAGTCATCAAAACCACAAAACAGCTCAACAGTTTTCAGAGCAGCAGAGCTGAAGCCCATGGAGTCTGAACCAAAGCGTAATAGCTGTGACCAGACGGTAATAAACAACATGAAGACGCTGGAGCAGCGTTTCCCCTGCCCTGGTCCTCCAACACGACTGTCCCGCAGGTTTGAGATGTTTCCCTGCCTCAACGCACCAGATTTTAATAACGGTCGCCATCAGCAGGTCATCAAGGTCTGTGAAAGGCTGTTAGGGTGACCGCCATGTCTATCAGGGGGAGTTAGGCCCAGTCCCAATCCCCCCTAGTCCTACTTTTCAGTCCTACCCCTAAATTGTGCGCGTTCCCGTGAGGGTAGTGGTGTCCCAATTCCTCTTTGCATGTAGGGCTAGTGGACATAACGAGGGCTAGTGTGTATGAATCTAGCCCTACAGAGCAAGGGATTTCAGATACTGACTCGCCGACCGAGGGCTAGAGAAAATTCCCAGAATGCTTTACGTCATCACTTACAGACTGAATCAAACAAAAAAACATGGCGGACATTTCTCATTTTTAGTGAATAATATCAATATTTTGAGTTAGTTTCTGCACAAAAATGCGTTTTGATTACATTTCAAGCGAGAAATATATATTTTACTTTCATAATATTCACTCAGTGAATGTATATAATCACTCGCTTGCCCGTTGTTGCGTTTTATCTTCAGATGTCGCCAGAAAAAAGGCTGATTTATGGTTCCGCATTACACCAACGCAGAGCCTACGGTGTAGGTTACGCGGCGACGCGCGCCGTACGCCGTAGCCTACGCCGTAGACTCTGCGTCGATTTAACGCGGAACCATAAATCAGCTCCCGAGCCGGCGGCTCTTCTCATCTCCGAAAACATCAGAGCAAATTTCTTAACAGGCGTTATTTGGATAAACTGAGCCCAGGTTGGGGATCTTAACGGTTACTTTTACGCCTGAAAAAATATTAAAACGTAATAAAATGGCATATTAACAGCGCTACAGCTGAAATTAAAACAGCTTTTATCTCTGAGCTTCCTGATATGTGTGACGTATGTGCAAACGTAACTACGCAGTCGCTTACGTACCTGAACGTAAACCACGCAGTGACGTAGCCAGGGCCGCCGCAAGGGGTGTGCGAACCGTGCGACCGCACGGGGCCTCGCGCCCCAAGGGGCCTCGCGCTATGGGCCGTTAGAAAAAAAAACGAAAAAAAAAATTCAATTTTTTTTTTTTTTTTCTTTCCTTTTTTCCCTTATAAATATCAACAGTCACGTTCCATTACAGACCTAAATGTGTATTAGTCTGTGCATATCAATAAATATATGTGCAATGATGCGCGTGTCTGTTGTTCAACACAACTGATCAGACCAAGCGCAGACACAAGCTGCTCTGATCCAGACGGTGGAGTTGGAACAAACTGTCACACAATGTCGAGAGAACGAGACAGATTCAGGAAATTTCCATCAGGGGAGGAAAAAAGAAAAAAAAATAAAGATAATGGAAGAGTTTAATGCCTCTCTGAAAGGCTTGTTTGATAAATTTGTTACAAAAATCACCGATCCGACCGGGTCTCAAGCAGCCGTGGGGCCCCGCGTCGAGGCAAGAGATGATGATGAGGCAGGGGAAGGTATCCAGTATTTTGATAATTGGAGAGTTAAAATTGCGCATATAGACACCCGATCCGACCCGAAAAACCCAAAAATTTCGCGCGCGTGAGCGTAGCGAGCGCGCGAGGGGCCCCCCCGGCCATTTCGCACAGGGCCTCGCAAATCTCCCAGTCGGCTCTGGACGTAGCAAGTGGTGTCTCAATCCCTAGGGAAGATTACAAGGACCTAGTGGTAGTGGGTGAGGGCTAGTGGTATTGAGAACATTGGGATTGGCCCTCAGTCTTTCTGACACTCAGTGGTGTAACCCGCTGTGAAGTTATATCTGTGACGTCATGCTCATTCCCTCTAAACATGAGGACCAGGGGAAACTCTGCATCAGAGCCGACAACATTTGGAGAAAGACATTGTAGTATCTACCACAAACTGATTTACCATCTATGACCATTGTAGTATCCGATTTACCATCTACGATTTAAGTCCTATGTGGTTCTAGTTCTGAGTGGTTCTGGTTCTGACTGGATCACTGCAAAAACTCAAAATCTTAACAAGAATATTTGTCTTATTTCTAGTTAAAATGTCTCATTTTTAGTCAAAAACTCTAATTACACTTAAAACAAGAGTCATCACCAGAAAAACAACTTGAGATTTGACAATTTTCACGTGTTTCAAGTAAATTTTCACTTAAAGTAGAAAAAAATCTGCCAATGAAACAATTTTTTTTTGCTTGTAATGACAAGATAAATCTTTACTCTACTTACTTTTTCTACTTATTTCAAGTGAAAATCTACTTGAAACAGGTGAAAATTGTCAAATAAGTTATTTTTCTGGTAATGACTCTTGTTTTAAGTGTAATGAGATTATTTGACTAAAAATGAGACATTTTAACTAGAAATAAGACAAATATTCTTGTTAAGATTTGGAGTTTTTGCAGTGTTCTAGTCCTGACTGGTTCTGGTTCTGGTGTTTAGTGCCATCACGTTTGTCGCCGATACAGTTCCATGTGTTGTTATTTAGTTTGTTTATTTGGTTTTTTAACCATCTGTTGCTGTATTAGTGAGTTATTAGTTATTATTATTAGTGTATTAGTATATCAGTGCTGGAGAGTGATATTAGTACATCAGTGATAGTGATATTAGTGTATTAGTGCTGGAGCAGCACCAGTAATCGTACATAAACCTCAGGAACCAGCTCGGCTGTGTCTCTCTCAGCGTGTGTTTCTCTCTGTGTTTCTCGGTTCCAGCTGCAGCTGCAGCTCCAGCTGGATTCTACACCTGAACCTCTCATGTTCATGCACCGGAGCACCGACACAAGCAGCTTTAACACGCACCACCAAGCACAAACTCGGGGAAATAAACTTACTTGTTCGCCGATCTTGTATCAGTGCGTCGCCGCGGTCTTCTTCTTCTTCTTCTTCTTCTGCTGCTGCTGCTGGGAACGGGAAGTTGCGTTTAGAGTACTAGAGAGAGTACTCTAGTTGCGTTGCCGCAGCAGCAGCAGCAGCGCCGCCTGCTGGTCCGGGGGGGAACTGCTCCTGCTCCTGTCTTTCAGATTCTTTCAGAGTATTAGGGCCAAACTAAGACAAAAAAAAAATAAAAAATGGAAATTACGAGAATGGAAATTACGAGAATAAAGTCATAATAATATGAGAATAAAGTCGTAAAATTACGAGAATAAAGTCATAATGTTGCGTGAATAAAGTCGTAATTTATGAGAACTCTAACAGGAAGAGCACATCTTTTGTGGAAGAGGAGCTGTCTGGTAGTATTGTATAGTATAGTATAGTATAGTATAGTATAGTATAGTATAGTATAGTATAGTATAGTATAGTCAGTACTCGAGTTGAGGGGGGATGAGGGGGGGTGGCATCCCCCCCTGAAATAAAAACGGTCCAAATCATCCCCCCTGTAAAACTGTCATCCCCCCTTTCCATCCCTTATGTCATTTCATCAATGAATGTGGTTTTACTGCTATTTCAACATTTAGAGTCATCACCAGAAAAATAACACCAGAAAAATGTGACAATTTTCACCTTTTTCAGGTAAATTTTCACTTGAAATAAGTAGAAAAACCTACCAGTGGGACAAGATTTATCTTCTTATTACAAGCAAAAAAATCTAGTTCCACTAGCAGATTTTTCTACTTATTTTAAGTGAAAATCTACTTGAAACAGGTGAAAATTGTTTTAAGTGTAATGAGATTTTTTTTACTAAAATGAGACATTTTAACTAGAAATAAGACAAATATTCTTGTTAAGATTTAGAGTTTTTGCAGTGATCCATGTTACTTATCCTGTGAAGGACAAGGTCATATTGATAAGTTCAGAAAAGTGTTTTTTATTGTTGTGTTTTGATGTATTTGATATAAGCCCAGTGGATATTTAAAGCTTACAGAAGGCTGCATTTAACTGCTGCTATGTCATTCCTGCAGTATTTCTGCAGGTGTTTTGGTCACTGCTATTATTTGTAATATATTATATTATTTGTAATCAGCACAAATTATCTGTTCCCATATGATAAAATCCACCGTCCCCCTGATTTTATTTACAACTTGAGTACTAAGTATAGTATAGTATAGTATAGTATGGTATAGTATAGTATAGTATAGTATAGTATAGTATAGTATAGTATAGTATAGTATGGTATAGTATAGTATAGTATAGTATAGTATAGTATAGTATAGTATAGTATAGTATGGTATAGTCAGAGGTGGGTAGAGTAGCCAAAAATTTTACTCAAGTAAACCATGAACGTCACTGAGAGCCGGCGAATTCAGGAGTCAAATGTCTGTAAAATCTGTAACGTGTAAAGGAAAACAGTTTAGAAACATAACTTCATCTATTAAAAATGTCATCAGTTAGTCAGAAAAGTATATGTGTTAAGGATGTAAAACAGATTGAGCATGACACTAATCAGAGCTGGTAGAGGAGCCAAAAATTGTACTCAAGTAAAAGTACTGTTACTTCAGAATAATATGACTCAAGTACAAGTAAAAAGTAGTCATCCAAATAATTACTTGAGTAAAAGTTAAAAAGTACTGAGTGAAAAAACTACTCAAGTAACGTCAGATTAATTTTTTTAACACAACCATTCAAACAGACAAAAATACAAAATAATCTTCTCATTACATTATTTTTAAAAGGAGGCTCAAGACACACCTTTTTAGTTTGGCTTTTATCTGATCTCATTTACCTAGTCTTTTTAGCTATGTATTGTGTCTACTTCTTTAGCTCTTTTATTATCTCTAAAACTTTAATCCATTTTAGTGACTTTTTACTTTATGTTATTTATTATTCATCTTAAGTTTTGTATAGATTTCTCTAAAATTTTACACTTTTAGGCATTTCTTACTTTCTTTTAATCTTTTAGTTTTTAGCTCCAGTGTTTCCTCAGGGGGGTCATCCACACTGGGAGGTGTGCCTGCTCCGCCCATGGGGGTGTCGTCATGGGGATCCCTCAGGCCTGGGTGGCTGGGGGGGGGGCTCCACCCTCTGTGTGGGGTCTGCCCTGGTCTGTCCGGGTTGGGGGGGTCTCTGTGGCGATGCTCCTGGTGGTCGTGGTCGGTGGAGCTTCTCAGTGTGGATGGCCACCCATAGGTAGTGTTTTCCTCACCTGGATCGTTAGTGCTAAGCCATGTCACCAGTCCACTTATTGTGTGTGTGTGTGTGGGTGTGGGCGTGTGAGTGTGTGCACATGTATATGAGTGTGAGTGAGTGTGTGTGTACGCGTGGGGGGTGGGGGGTGGGGTCGTATGGAATGTTTTAAATTGTGTTTTTTATTGTTATTTTATTCTGCATGTAAAGCACCATGTGTTGCATTTTATATTGTATGATTTGGTGCTATACAAATAAATAAAGTTTAAGTTTAAGTTTACAAGCAAAAAAATCTTGTTCCACTGGCAGATTTTTCTACTTATTTTAAGTGAAAATCTACTTGAAACAGGTAAATATTGTTGTTTTTTCCAGTGATGAACCTTGCTTTAAGTGTAATGAGATTTATTTTGACTAAAAATGAGACATTTTAACGAGAAATAAGAGAAATATTCTTGTTAAGATTTTGAGTGTTTGCAGTGCATGTAGAGCCAGTTCCCGGTGTTCTGCCCATTTCTGCTGCTTTGCCAAAAAATGCTCCTTAATGGTTTTCTACCTTTGTAGAGCTTCAATTTGACTGTGTTTTACTCCCTAAACCACTTCCTTCCCCCCAGGGAACAGAGGAGCAGAAATTGGCAGAAAACCTGTCGTTGGCGCAGAGTGGACGGCAGGGGGCGACAGCCGCCGCGGCCGCGTCTGCGCATGCGCCGCCTGTTGGGGGAGCAGACGGCTGGAGCAGAGAGAACAGCTGACAGGACTGACAGCATGGGGGGTTCATGGCCCACATTCACCCTGTAAGTCCTGCACAACACCGAGGGACAACATGTCCCAGACGTGTTGGTGAAGTGTCGGCCCGCCGGGGTCTGTGTGCAGCTCCAGTTTGTCTCGGCTGACAGGAAACTTGTGGAAACTTCTGCAGCTCCGTGGTTCTGATCCACCAGCCGTTCACTAGTTACTGCTCATAAGGTCATGGAGTTACGCCTGTCTACGTGAAACCATGGCAACACTGACACACTAACGCGCTGGGTCCGTGGTGTGGAGGACCGACAGCAGAGCTGGACCTGAAGCAGCTGCTCAGCTCCAGTATCCTGGTTCTAACCCGGTTCTTCTAACCCGGTTCTGGCCTAGTTCTAACCCGGTTCTGGCCTGGTTCTAACCCAGTTCTAACCCGGTTCTGGCCTCATTGAACCCAGATTCTAACCTGGTTCTAACACGGTTCTAACCCGGTTCTAACCCGGTTCTGGCCCGGTTCTAACCTGACTGAACCCGTTTTTTTTTTTGTTTAAAGATTTTTTTGTGGCTCTAGTGGCCCTTTATTGAAGTTGCAGACCAGAAGTGGGTAGAGAGAGAGAATGGGGATGACATGCAGCAAAGGTGCAGGCCGGGATTCAAACCTGCAACCTGCAGGAAGACTGTAGTCTCAGTATATGAGCTGCTGCTTAACCCAGCTCGGTCAACCCGAGCTTTTTAACCTGGTTCTAGCCTGATTTACCCCAGGTTCTAACCCAGTTCCAACCTGACTGTACCCAGCTTCTAACCCGGTTAGAGCCGGTGGGTCCAATTTGGGTCCAATTTTCCTTGTTTCTGTGGTTTGTTGTTAGTGTTTACTTCCTGCTGGTGCCGTGATGAACCCGTCTCTATTGTTCCAGGAGTACCACTCCTGAAAAGTTGTACGTTGAGGCCTGTGATGATGGATCTGAGGACGTGCTGGTGATTGACAGGGTGTCTACTGAGATGTTTCTGGCCGGTGAGCTCTGATTCACAGAGAAAATGGCACATCATCTGCATATTTCAGTCTCTACACTATCACGCAGTATTTGAAATTAGTTTGGAATAGACTCATCGAATGAACATTAAAGGTATAGTCCGTGATGTTGAAGAGCTAGCAAGATTTGAAAGTGGCACCTCCTCTAAGCCCCGCCCCCTCCTCCCCCTCCCGTCAGCGCTCCGTCCAAAGCTCCCACAAACTTTGGGGAACGCGCATTTGCAGGAGTCGAGTTTTCCAGGACATTTTGGACAGCACATTTTCAACAAAACTACCCCATGTCTCATTCACCTGTAAGCGAGGCCGGTTTTAGGGGGGGGCAGGGGTGGGCTGTGCCCACCCGAACGTGCGTCCTGCCCACCCAATCAAAGTTATGGGGATCCTTTATTTTTTTATAATTTTATTTTTTTATAAATATAAAAAAATATCACAGAATATCTGTACCGTTTCTGATTGGGTGGGCACTGCGCATCATTTTTAGACACAACAATGAACGAATACCGCAAAAGTTGTGTCTCGGCGGAGGGACCCGACGTCCCAGCAAAATGAGCACAACAGAAAAGTTCAGAACAGCACACAGAGCGCACACTGAAGCTGATTTATGGTTCCGCGTTACACCAACGCAGAATGGTGCGCGTCGCCGCGTACCCTACGGCGTAGGCTACGCCGTACCCTACGCCGTACCCTACGCCGTACCCTACGCCGTACCTTACGCCGCACCCTACGCCGTACCGTACGCCGTACCCTACGCCGTACCCTACGCCGTACCCTACGCCGTACCGTACGCCGTACCGTACGCCGTACCGTACGCCGTACCGTACGCCGTACCGTACGCCGTACCGTACGCCGTACCGTACGCCGTACCGTACGCCGCACCCTACGCCGCACCCTACGCCGCACCCTACGCCGCACCCTACGCCGCACCTTACGCCGCACCCTACGCCGCACCCTACGCCATAGGCTACACCGTACCCTACGCCGTACCGTACGCCGTACCGTACGCCGTACCCTACGCCGTACCCTACGCCGTACCCTACGCCGTACCCTACGCCGTACCCTACGCCGCACCCTACGCTACACACCCTACGCCGCACCCTACGCCGCACCCTACGCCGCACCCTACGCCGCACCCTACGCCGTAGGCTACGCCGTAGGGCGTAGCCGTGCCTCCAGAACCTGCACGGCACCGCAGCGCACCGCTACCCGCACCGCTACCCGCACCGACGCTCTCCGCCCTCGCCGGGATGGAGACGCCTCCGTGGAAGACCCCCAGTAGCGGACAACCTGCGCCGCAGAATCGCACTTTGGCTTTCTTTTTTTAGCTTTTTTAGCAGGGCGAGCCGTTACATTCGATGTGACCACCCGACCGCGAGCCGGCGGTGAAGCCGGGAGCGGCGGGGGCCCTCCGATGTCAGGCCGCGGTTGGGGGGGGTTATACTGGGACACTCTGAGCCGACGAGGACCCGTGGGAAGTGGACACGGGGGCTGGAAGCAGAGAGATGAGTGCGCGCATGGGACGGAGGGGGGCGTGGGCGGGACTTAAAATTAAGGCATCTGATTGGTTCTGTTTTTGAATACGATTACAGACTATACCTTTAAAAAGAAATGAAGATACAGCCACAGAAACACACAGGATGTTCACATGTATCTAGACAAATGAGTGCAAAGCAGTTTTTTGAAAGTGGCTTGATTACTCATTCACAGCAGCTCAGAAAGAAGACAAAGATGCAAAGTTTCAACTCTAAAGTTAATCTCTGAAGATCTTGTGCAGAAGATTTCTCTGAGTTTGAGTATCAAGAGTGAATTCAGAATTAGTTTTTTGATTCAAGATCACTCTTGATGAAGAACAAAAAAACATCTTAAAGGTTAAAGTTCATGACATCACAGTTAGAAGGACCAGCGAGTCAGTGAGTAAACCATGAACGTCACTGAGAGCCGGCGAATTCAGGAGTCAAATGTCTGTAAAATCTGTAACGTGTAAAGGAAAACAGCTTAGAGACATAACTTCATCTATTAAAAATGTCATCAGTTAGTCAGAAAAGTACATGTGTTAAAGATGTAAAACAGATTGAGCATGACACTAATCCAGATTAAATGTTTGTATCATTAACCACGATTGTGTTCCTGTTCTGCTCTTCAGCGAAGAGGGACGTCCCTGTTTTTGCCGAGGCCACACCGATATGTGGACTTATGGGAACTCTTCATTTGGTAGCAGGTCATTTCAGCCTCTTAACGCCACACATATGCTATAAATGTGAGTTGTTGTCTGCTGTAGACTCATGTCCAGCCCTTTGTCTCAGGCATGTACCTGGTAGTCATCACCAGGAAGACCAAGGTGGGAGATCTGCTGGGTCACGCTGTCTGGAAGGCTCTGGACTTCAAAGTCATCTCTTATAAGAAAACAGTCCTGCACCTCAATGACAACCAGGTTGGTCCTTATTTAAGGCTTAAACAGTCTCCTCAAGTTTCATTTAATATTTCAGATTTAACACACAATACTAGCTAAATATTTTTATGCATTTGTCCATAGTCTTTTTTGGTATTGGTTTTTGGTTTTTCAAGCAATTTAAAACTTTTATACCAGTGATGGAATAGAGGGTCTGCATTGACGTCACTTCCCCACTTCCCCACTCCCCCACCATGCCACTCTCACTGAGTGGCATGGACATTAATATTTGGTACAGTTACCAAGAACCAGTGGTCCATGGACATTAATATTTGGTACAGTTACCAAGAACCAGTGGTCCATGGACATTAATATTTGGTACAGTTACCAAGAACCAGTGGTCCATGGACATTAATATTTGGTACAGTTACCAAGAACCAGTGGTCCATGGATATTAATATTTGGTACAGTTACCAAGAACCAGTGGTCCATGGACATTAATATTTGGTACAGTTACCAAGAACCAGTGGTCCATGAACATTAATATTTGGTACAGTTACCAAGAACCAGTGGTCCATGGACATTAATATTTGGCCACGAATCCAGTTTCCTGATATTTATATGTACTTAATTTCTACACCGGGGAAATACACGAAGCAAAGCTTGAAGGCTTACAAAAGTCTTGATGCTTGGTCCGACTTCAAGGCAGGATTTGTTGGTGAAATTAAATTGATGAGGACACTGAACTTTATGATTTGACCGTTTAACGTTAGCTACCCAAAAATCCAACATTACCTGATACAAAATGGGAACCACAAATCCACGTTTCGGTGCTTTTGCGATGCTTTTAACACTATTAAAAGTCTTGGCCAACATCCCTCAAATGTGTCTAAAAGGGTGTAACAAGAAAAATTTCACTCCAGTAATCCATTCCTGGCTTTTTATGACGGTGTTTTTTTGCGCCGTGAAAAACGCGTCCTTCTCCCCCTTTCCTGTCAATCATTGCCCCGCTCCTCCTCCAAACCTCCTCCTCCCAACTGCTACACGCTTCTGCCGTCTCCACACACACGCGCGCACACCGAACCACAAACACCCACACACACAGCCCAGACAGGGTGACTACAGCCGAGTGACAGGCGAGGCATGCACGGAAAAGCAACACGGCGAAGTAGTCCACCGCAAACAATCACAAAAATAAAGGCATGCAAGCAGCAGTGTCCCCTTATCTTAAGTCCAGTCAGTGGCCGCGGGTCTTCTTAGCAGTTCTCCTCCCGGTGATTAGAACAGAAGAGGCTCTAAACAGCTCCGTGTTAAGCCTGATTTATGGTTCCGCGTTAAATCGACGCAGAGCCTACGCCGTAGGGTTCAGCGTACGGTGCGCGTCGCCGCGTAACCCTACGCCGTAGGCTCTGCGTCGGTGTAACGCAGAACCATAAATCAGCCTTTATGGTGCGCTGGAGAGGAGGCAGGGAGCTGGGTGGAGGGGGGCGGTGATTTAGCGGGTCGTGACGTAACGGCCCGCCACCAAACCAGATGCGCCGTTTTTGCATAGTTATGCGGAAAATCCCAGAAAGCACACAATACACTGAATGTTAAAAGTTCGTTGTTTTTTGGGTGTAATTGATGTCAAGACACCCAACAAAACACAAAAAATCAAGAAAAATTTGTTTTTCATGTCACAATACCTTTAAGCTTATTTTTCAGCAGTCTGTAAAACGATAACTCCGATTTCTTGCTAAATCTATGATTACAGTCGATTGCACAACAGCTCTTTCCCATTTCAGATGTTTTCCAGTTGCTCAAACTGAAAGTTTACTCTGCCACTCAGTCTTTCTGCCACTCAGTCTTTCTGTCACTCAGTCTTTCTGTCACTCAGTCTTTCTGTCACTCATTCTTTCTGCCACTCAGTCTTTCTGCCACTCAGTCTTTCTGACACTCAGTCTTTCTGACACTCAGTGGGCGTAACCCGCTATGAAGTCGCATCTGTAACGTCATGTGCATTCCCTCTATACATTGTGTCTCTTTTTTGTTTGGAGTCTGACAGGAGCTGTTCTGAGTTCTACGTACCAGACTTGCCGCGGTCTGGATCCAGACCCTAGTAGTCAGTGGAGGAACTGCTTGTATTGCTGGCCGGTTATGTGTGGCCACTCCACTCCCAACAGTTTACTAAAGCAGATGTAGACTTTTGCAAACCAAACAGTGCCAATGTAGGAATGGTGCCGTTGTTTGAAGAAGTAAATTATGCAAAAGTGGTCCTGGACATGAATAAGTGGAACAGGACGTCTGTAGGCGCTTTTGGATTGGATCCCGCTAATATCGCTGGATGATAAATGCGTGTTTAACATACATACACATAGCCACACACATACATACACACAGCCACATAGATATATATACACACACGGACGGACGGACGGACGCACGCACGCACGCACGCACGCACGCACGCACGCACGCACGCACGCACGCACGCACGCACGCACGCACGCACGCACGCACGCACGCACGCACGCACGCACGCACGCACGCACGCACGCACGCACACACACACACACACAGTATTGGCCTGAGACAGTGTTTTATAAGACTGTGTTTTTTTCATTGAAATAAGACTGAAAAAGTGGGGGTCGTCATTACACCCATTCACAACGCTAGACGGCGCCAGATATCTTTAAAGCCAATACTGAACTTAACTCTTCAGGCCAAAGCCAACCCCTGTCACGAAGAAGAAAAATAATAAATAGCGGTAGAATGAAGAAGAAAAATAAAAAATGGAATCCGCTGGTAGTCTGAAATGAGAGAAACACAGGGAAACACACAACAGGCACACAAGCCTTTGAAATCTGCAAGAGTGAAAACAAACAAACAAACAAACAAACAAACAGACACAAGAACAGGCAGAGACACAAACAGCAACCATTTCAGGTCCCTGAGACTGAATCCAGACTAGGCTACTGAGATTATCTGTCCCCCAAAACTGTGGAGTGAGTATGTAGGTGAGTGAGCAGGTGTGTATGTCTGTGTAACTGTGTGTGTGTAAAGTGAAAACAGGGTTTTTACCTTAACTGTAACTATAGTGGAGGAGGGAGGGCTTTATATAAAATCCCCTGACGTGGGAGTACAGGTCTGGATCCAGACCGTAGTGGTCTGGAGTCTCTTTCCCTATAATTGAGAAACGGCTATGATTCATGGTTCCATATTGGCCATAAGCAGGCAGTCATATGATTGGCATTTGTTTTACCTCCACTGCTGCTCCCACACCTCCAACTTTCTTCAGTAAATGTTCTCATGTTATGGGATGTGTTTGTTTCAGATGCAAGACAACAAGACCTTCCTTTCCATGATCAACAACGTTCTTCATACGGATGCCTTCTACTTTTCGACGGACTACGACCTGAGCCACACCCTGCAGCGCCTGGCCAACACCAGCCCCGAGTTCCAGGACATGAGCCTCTTGGAGAGGGTGAGATCCAGAAACTCTGAGAATGCTTAGGTATAGATCAGGGGTCGGCAACCCAAAATGTTGAAAGAGCCTTATTGGACCAAAAACACAAAAAACAAATATGTCTGGAGCCGCAAAAAATGAAGTCTTGTATAAGCCTTAGAATGAAGGCAAATGGCGAAAGGTGAAATGTCGAGAAAAAAGTCGAAATGTCAAGATTAATGTTGAAGAACAATCTCGATAAAAAAGTCGAAATGTCGAGAAAAAAGTCGAAATGTCAAGATTAATGTTGAAGTAAAATCTCGAGAAAAAAGTGGAAATGTTGAGAAAAAAGTGGAAATGTCAAGATTAAAGGAGCTGTATGTAAGAGCAATAATAAAACGAATCATAAAATGACCCCGATATGTCAACAGACATTTAAAAATCATGTTCATTTCAAATACTTATGTCACTGACAACAGCACTCAAGCCAGGATATTCCAGTTTAAAAAGAGGAGTTGCAGCCCTCAACTGATGTTTATGTTGTCATGTTTTGTTTTGGCCTGAAGCTCCACCCTCCACCTATCTCCCAATCACCAAGTCAGTATTGTTTCTGAAGCTCCACCCTCCACCTATCTCCCAATCACCAAGTCAGTATTGTTTCTGAAGCTCCACCCTCCACCTATCTCCCAATCACCAAGTCAGTATTGTTTCTGAAGCTCCACCCTCCACCTATCTCCCAATCACCAAGTCAGTATTGTTTCTGAAGCTCCACCCTCCACCTATCTCCCAATCACCAAGTCAGTATTGTTTCGGCATCCGGGTTGCCAGCTCGGCTCTAATTATGGCAGCCATGGCAGCCTACGTTCCTGCTGCATTCTGCAGCCTACCTGGCAACCTCTGGTCGGGGGGAGGAGGGAGAGGGTACGCGCCGCTCAACAATATTTTGAAAGTGACTGCAGTACCAGTTTTGGACATTTCTTACAGACGGCTCCTTTAATGTTGAAGTACAATCTCGAGAAAAAAGTTGAAATGTCGAGAAAAAAGTCGAAATGTCGAGAAAAAAGTCGAAATGTCAAGATTAGTGTTGAAGTACAATCTCGAGAAAAAAGTCAAAATGTTGAGAAAAAAGTGGAAATGTCGAGAAAAAAGTCAAAATTTCGAGAAAAAGGTGGAAATGTTGAGAAAAAAGTCAAAATGTCAAGATTAATGTTGAAGTACAATCTCGAGAAAAAAGTCGAAATGTTGAGAAAAAAGTGGAAATGTCGAGATTAGGGGCCCCGCCCTGGAGCCAGGCCTGGGGTTGGGGCTCGCTGGCGACCACCTGGTGGCCGGGTCTTTGCCCGTGGGACCCGGCCGGGCTCAGCCCGAAACGGCGACGTGGGCCCGCCTTCCTGTAGGCCCACCACCCCCAGGAAGGACCATGGCAGGCCGGTGCAATGTGGGCTGGGTAGCAGTCGTGGCGGGGTGCCCCGACAACCCAATCCCTGGACTAAAACCCTCACAGTGGGGACATGGAATGTCACCTCGCTGGGGGGGAAGGAGCCGGAGCTTGTGCGTGAGGTTGAGAGAAACCGGCTAGAGATAGTTGGGCTCACCTCCACACATAGCTTGGGCTCTGGAACCCAGCTCCTTGAAGGGGGCTGGACCCTCCACTACTCTGGAGTTGCCCAGGGTGAGAGGCGGCGGGCTGGTGTGGGCTTGGTTATAGCCCCCAAGCTCAGTCTCCATGTGTTGGAGTTCACCCCGGTGAACGAGAGGGTCGCTTCCCTGCGCCTTCGGGTCGGGGAAAGGTCTCTCACTGTTGTTTGTGTCTACAGGCCGAACAGCAGTGCAGAGTACCCGGCCTTCTTGGAGTCCCTGGGAGGAGTACTGGATAGTGCTCCAACTGGGGACTCCATTGTTCTACTGGGGGACTTCAACGTGGGCAATGACAGTGATACCTGGAGAGGCGTGATTGGGAGGAACGGCCTCCCCGATCTGAACCCAAACGGTGTTTTGTTGTTGAACTTCTGTGCTAGTCACAGTTTGTCCATAACGAACACCATGTTCAAACATAAGGGTGTCCATCAGTGCACGTGGCACCGGGACACCCTAGGCCGGAGGTCAATGATCGACTTTGTTGTCGTTTCATCTGACCTTCGGCCACATGTCTTGGACACTCGGGTGAAGTGAAACTGAACTGCTTCACTAAAACGTATGGCCAATAAGCCATTGTTGGATGTTTAAAATTTTCAAATGAAAGGACCACAATATTATTTTCTACCTTTCTTTTTTGCCCATTGAACCAAGCTTGTTCCTAACTGTTACTTCTGTGTACTGTTACACCCCATTGTATGCCAAGGTAAATTGCGCCCCCCCAAAATTTTTTGGCACCAGCCACCACTGGCTGGCAGGATCCTGTTAAAGCTTGAGTTATGGTTCTGCGTCAAAACGACGCCGTGCCTACGGCGTGTGGTAAGCGTCGACGCAGACCACAAGCCGCAACTGACGCCGTCGCTGACGTCACCTCCCGAAAATTGTAACTACGCATCGAGGCGACGCAGACCAAACGCAGGCGGAGAGGGCTGTGATTGGTTTGCTTGGAAGCAACGCATTTCCGGTTTCCGGTTTGAAGCAGTCGTGAACTTTCTGCGCTCTTTTTCTTCGTGTATGTGTGATTTTTTTTGTTTTGGTTTTTTGCACAATAGTTGTCCACTGTGACTGGAAAAAGTCAGATAAACCATTCAGGAAAAGATCGCAAATTAGCGGTCGCGGGGGGTACTGCACCGCGGAGAAATGGAGTGACGGAGAAGTCCGAAGGGTTCACGACGGCGTCACGGTGACGGCGTGTGCACAGCGTCGATTTGACGCAGAACCATAACTCAGGCTTAAAGGAGCATGAGGCTCCTTTTAAGAAATGAGACTCTCTAGCGCCACCTTCGCCACGACGGCTGTCGGGGGTACTGCACCCAAAAGTGAAGCCGGCGCGGGAGAACGGGGAGAACGCGCATGCAGCGTCATGTGACGTCACATCCACAGGACAGCGCGGGAAATTCGGCCCCACAATTGCAGCACATTTTGCAGCACACAGCCTGTTCAAGGCAACGGAGAGATACACTAGAGGGCTCATTCTTTTTGATTTGGAACGCTTCATCTGACATTATTACTAGAAAACTTAAAACGTATACAAATTTTTTTTCATAAATCCTGCCTTAATCCTGCCTCATGCTCCTTTAAGAGTCCGCAAATACGACCACACCCCCCCCCGCTCTGAAATCACTACACTGGCTCCCTATCCCAGTCCGAATTGAGTATAAGCTCTCCCTCCTCACTCATCAGTGCGTTCACGGACATTCCCCCCAATACCTAAAGGAACTACTCACCCTCCAGACCTCCTCGTTCAACCTCCCTTCTGCATCCAAAAACACCCTCCAAGTCCCCAGAACCAAGTTCCGCACTATAGGCGATCGGGCCTTTTTTCCTCTGCAGTTTCGAGGCTGTGGAACGCCCTTCCCACGATCTGAGGGCCCCACAGACTGCAGAGGCTTTTAAACATGACCTGAAAACTCACCTATTTAAGAAACCTTGTAGCTAAATATATCTTTTATATGCTCTGTTTTTAGATATATTTTTAAAAAATGTTCATGTTTTATTTTTCTGCTGTGTAGCACTTTGAGATTACTAAATATTAAGTGCATTATAAATGTATGGATGTTATTATAATTATTATTACTACATCTAACCCATGGATGTTTACTAGTGTTACATCTAACCCATGTACCGTATTGGCCCGAATATAAGAGAGTGTTTTTTGCATTGAAATAAGACTGAAACAGTGGGGGTCCTCCATTCGGGGTCTAGACTTTACACCCATTCACAACGTTAGATGGCGCCAGATATCTTTAAATGCTGAACTTAACTCCCCGGGCCAAAGAAACCCCTGTCACGAAGAAGAAAAACAATAAATAGCAGTAAAAAAGAAAAGAGAAGAAAATAAGAGGAGAGATAACAGAAAATGGAGAAACATAGCGACAATCTGGAGAAAAGTGGGTGGAGGATCGGCAGGTTAACCGGCAGCTGAGGAGAAGTTATGATGCAAACTTCAAGATGATGATTTGAATGAGGCAAAATAACATGCTTTTTCTCTCGAATATCTTGTTATAATCATTTGTTTCAGATGTACTGTAATTGTTTTCTGTATAAAAATTGAATTTGGTGTTAAAAAAGTATTTTCAAACATTTCATTGTACTACATCTAACCCATGTACTGTATGTTCATTAGTGCTACATCTAACCCATCTATGTTCACTAGTGCTACATCTAACCCATGTACTGTAGTACCACAACTGATACAAGTATGTTCACTAGTTCTACATCTATCTATGTATGTTCAATAGTACTACATCTACCTTTTCTATGTTCACTCATTCTACATCTAACCCATGTATTTTCACTAGTTCTACATCTAATCCAGTGTTTCCCAACCCTGGTCCTCGAGCCCCCCCATCCTGCATGTTTCCTTGCTGCAGTACAACGTGATACAAGTACCTGTGTCATCACCAGAGTTGTGCAGACCTTGGTGACAAGCTAATGAGGACCATTAATTAGAATCAGGTGTGTTGGTGCAGGGAAACATCTAAAACATGCAGGACAGGGGGCGGGGGGGCTCGAGGAAACACTGATCTAATCCACGCTATGTGGATATTTTTTACCCTTTGGACACAGAAGCTTAAAATAGTTGTTAGTCTGTAAATGTCCTTTTAGCGATGATTGTTTTTGTAGTTATTTGTCGTAACTGTCATTTTTGCAGGCAGATCAGCGTTTTGTCTGGAATGGTCACCTGTTGAGGGAATTTATGTCCCAGCCAGAGGTAAGTTAAATATTGTATTAGTTTGAACTTTTTTCTGTACATATTTTTGTCCCTATGGTTTCCTTCACCTCTCCAGCCACAATTTTCAAGCTTCCTTCAGCATGAACTCTCAGTAGATGTTTCCTGTTTAACTTCATTAGTGTCTCATTGTTGTGGAAGAACATGTTGGGAAATGTTGGTTGGTCGGACCCAGATGTAGGAGAGCAGGAGTTCCCAAAAACAGTGATTTATTTAACTTAACAAAAAGCGCTGCTTAGCAGAACGGCAAAAACCCAGAACATGAATCAAAACTACAAAACCTGACATGGAAACATGGAGGGAGGAAACGTACGGACCAGCAGGGAGCAAGGGAAAAACAAGAGCAGATATACACAAGGGTTAACGAAACACAGGTGCAGACTATCAGGACCGATGGGAAACAGGAACGTTAAATCCAGAACCAAAGATCCTCTATACAGAAGATCCTGCATTACTGTTTCTGCCAATGGTATGAAATGGCATCCATTTCCTGTCTCCTAAGCCGGCGTGGTCGCCCCTTTCCCCACATCGTTTTGGAACATACAACACTAGATACAGTACAACTTTAATATTTGCGCCTTATTTTGTCTGATATCAACCCAGTACAAGATCATTGGATCAGTCTAATATTCTTTTTTTCCCTTCCAAAAAGACTTCAATAATAACAATAACAGTATTATTAAGCAAAAAAGCAAGTTTTATTTTTATTTTAAATTTCAGTTTATCCGATGGGAAAACGACGTTGGCAGTTCTGCAGTGACCGACGACTCTGAATCTCTGAATCAGCACCATAGACATGTATGAATATATATACATATACATATATATATATATATATATATATATATATATATATATATATATATATATATATACAGTGGGGAGAACAAGTATTTGATACACTGCCGATTTTGTTTTCCCACTTGCAAAGCATGTAGAAGTCTGTAATTTTTATCATAGCTACTCTTCAACTGTGAGTGATGGAATCTAAAAAAAAAATCCAGAAAATCACATTGTATGATTTTTAAGTAATTAATTTGCATTTTATTGCATGACATAAGTATTTGATCACCTGTCAACCAGTAAGACTTCCGGCTCTCACAGACCTGTTAGTTCTTCTTTAAGAAGCCCTCCTGTTCTCCACTCATTACCTGTATTAACTGCACCTGTTTGAACTCGTTACCTGTATAAAAGACACCTGTCCAAACACTCAAACAAACTCCAACCTCTCCACAATGGCCAAGACCAGTGTGAAGTGTAAGGACATCAGGGATACAATTGTAGACCTGCACAAGGCTGGGATGGGCTACAGGACAATAGGCAAGCAGCTTGGTGAGAAGGCAACAACTGTTGGCGCAATTATTAGAAAATGGAAGAAGTTCAAGATGACGGTCAATCTCCCTCGGTCTGGGGCTCCATGCAAAATCTCACCTGGTGGGGCATCAATGATCATGAGGAAGGTGAGGGATCAGCCCAGAACTACACGGCAGGACCTGGTCAGTGACCTGAAGAGAGCTGGGACCACAGTCTCAAAGAAAACGATTAGTAACACACTACGCCGTCATGGATTAAAATCCTGCAGCGCACGCAAGGTCCCCCTGCTCAAGCCAGTGCATGTCAAGGCCCGTCTGAAGTTTGCCAATGACCATCTGGATGATCCAGAGGAGGAATGGGAGAAGGCCATGTGGTCTGATGAGACTTAAATAGAGCTTTTTGGTCTAAACTCCATTCGCCGTGTTTGGAGGAAGAAGAAGGATGAGTACAACCCCAAGAACACCATCCCAACCGTGAAGCATGGAGGTGGAAACATCATTCTTTTGGGATGCTTTTCTGCAAAGGGGACAGGACGACTGCACCGTATTGAGGGGAGGATGGATGGGGCCATGTATCGCGAGAACTTGGCCAACAACCTCCTTCCCTCAGTAAGAGCATTGAAGATGGGTCGTGGCTGGGTCTTCCAGCATGACAACGACCCGAAACACACAGCCAGGGCAACTAAGGAGTGGCTCCGTAAGAAGCATTTCAAGGTCCTGGAGTGGCCAGTCTCTCCCGTATTTACTTAGGTTACTATGGGGCGAAGGAATTGGTAATAATCTGTGCTCACGTTCACTTTTCCCATAGGACTCAATAGACTCAGGACCTGCTGTTAGTCTCCTAAAGGGGCGGGGCAGTGGGGGAACCCACGTGACACAGATACAGGAAACACAACCGTAGTGGGGGGTAGAGTTTACAATAAAACGTCTCTGCCAGAACTCAAACACAAAGACATGGGCTTCAAAATAAAACAGGAACTACCATAACAAATTGTGGTAACAAATTGTGGTCCATTCTTCTTTCCAACGTTACTTCAGTTCATTGGTGTTCGTTGACAGTAACTTCTACACAGTTCACGGAAGGTCTCAGGTCTGGACTCTGACCAGCTCATTCCAAAACCTTTATTCTTGTACTTCAGTTTTACTTCCATTTTCTTTGTTTCTTCTAATTGTGTTGTCCTGAACTTCAACATTTGACCGGATCATTGAGGCCTGTAGGCTCTGAGATGGAGATCTTTTTTTTTCCTCTGAGTATTACAGGTCTGATCCTGGAGTAAATGTTTTCTTTTGTCTTTCCCTCTTGGCATTGTTTTATCACACACTTGAATGTTTCAGACCGGAAAACCGAAGAAACGTCTACTTCTCTAGAGTTCTGCACACCTCTGATGATCACTTCATCAATGATGGTGATAAGTCGGTGATGGTAGTGATCATTTCATCAATGATGACAAGTTACTGAACGATGGTGATCAGTTCATAAACGGTGGTGATTATCTAATCACCATTGTCATTGATAAACTGATTACCACCATTGAATGATAGTCACTTCATCGATTGTCTTCATTCATAACGAGTAGAGAGGTGAGAATGTAGAGGTGACAGAAGTGACGAGGCTGAACTAAACTATTGACTTGTTTGTAAAAATAAACTCCCAAGGCCTGACTGACATGTTTATTTCAGAAGAGCTCTTTAACTTTCTATCTTCTACTCTGCTCTTATTTTCCAGTTACACAAGTTTGTGTATCCCGTCATCCACGGCTGTATCCTTCCGCTTGGTTGTCTGCTTGGAGTCAGTCGTTGCTCTGTTTCTATCTTAGCGTTGGTCTCTTAACACAGCTGACAGTCATCAGCATAAACACCAGCTGCATCAACGGAAAGCTGTTTGAGTGGAGCATCATCTCCAGGAGGAGCTGCTTCAGAGCCGGCGTCCGCTACTATGTCCGAGGTATCCGCTCACCTCGTTTCCTCTAGAGCAGGGGTTCCTAGTGGCTCCTGGAGCTTTTTCAGAAATGTTTGACCTTTTTTTTTTTTTCCATTTTTTCTTTTTTTTCTTCCTTTTTTCCTTTTTTCCTCTTTTTTTCCTTTTTTTCTTTTTTTCTTCCTTTTTCCTTTCCTTTTTAATCTTGACATTTTCCTAAAAATTTTGACTTATTTCTTGATATTTTTACTTTTTTCGCGAGATTGTACTTCAACATTAATCTCAACATTTCGACTTTTTTCTCGACAATTTGAATTTTTTTCTCAACATTTTGACTTTGTTCACGAAATTTTGACTTTTTTCTCGACATTTCGACTTTTTTCTCGAAATTTGGATATTTTTCTCGAAATTTCGACTTTTTTATCGACATTTCGACTTGTTTCTCAGAATTGTACTTCAACATTAATCTCGACATTTCGATTTTTTTCTCGTCATTTCGACTTTTTTCTCGACATTTCGACTTTTTTCTCGACATTTCGACTTTTTTGTCGAAGTGCATAATGAAAAAAAAATCTTCCCCCAGTTATAACTAATAAAGAAACATGCAGCATGTGTTGCCTTCATTCTAAGGCTTGTACAAGACTTCTCATTTTTTGCGGCTCCAGACATATTAGTTTTTTGTGTTTTTGGTCCAATACTGCTCTTTCAACATTTTGGGTTGCCAACCCCTGATCTAGAGGAACTCTTCTGCTTATTTCCAACATCAGTACCGGCTGAAAACATTAACTCAGATCAGCGACACAGCAGCATTAGAGATGATAATCATTGGTTAGGTTGTCAGATAGTAAAATGTGATTAGATCTAGTGATCAGTAGAGCGATAAATGTGTTTAGCAGGATTCTTTCTTCTGTCTGAAATATTATCAATATGTTTTTGTAGGCATCGATGTGGAGGGACATGCCGCAAACTTTGTAGAGACAGAGCAGATCGTTCAATACAATGGTGCCAAAGCTTCTTTTGTTCAGGTGAGTCAAACAGGATTCAAATCTGTGAAACGATGGTCATTTTCACATTTAGAATTTAAATAATGACAGACGCTGTCGCTTACAGCTCTGACCCTACAAAAGTAGTGAAACACTGCTTTATTTGAGTCTCATTTTTTTTGTTTACAGCACTGTAGAGTGGATTTTAATGATTACTTCTTAAAATATTATGTAAAAAAAACAGGAGAAGCTCTTCAATCAGGGTTTTTTTTATACTTTAGTGATTATAAATGATGAACAAAAGTTAGTTCACCCTGTTGGGATGAATGAAGTGCAGTCATAATGTGCAGGTTTGATTTAAAAAAAACAAAACAACAAATGATAAAATAAAATGTTTGGTGCCTGTTTTTGGCTCTATTCAGACCCGGTGTGGCCTTGTGCTGCTGTAGCCCATCCACCTCAAGGTTAGACGTGTTGTGGTTCAGAGATGCTCTTCTGCAAACCTCGGTTGTAACGAGTGGTTATTTGAGTTACTGTTGCCTTTCTATCAGCTCCAACCAGTCCGGCCATTCTCCTCTGGCATCAACAAGGCATCTGCACCCACAGAACTGCCGCTCATTGGATATTTTATCTTTTTTGGACCATTCTCTGTAAACCTTAGAGATGGTTGTGGGTGAAAATCCCAGTAGATCAGCAGTTTCTGAAATACTCCGACCAGCCCGTCTGGCACCAACCATGCCACGTGTAAAGTCACTTGAATCACCTTTCTTCCCCGTTCTGATGCTGGTTTGAACTGCAGCAGATCGTCTCTTGACCATGTCTATTGCTGCCATGTGATTGGTGGATTAGAAATTTGCGTTAACGAGCACTGGGACTGGTGTACCTAATAAAGTGGCTGCTGACAGTATTTTACTGTATATGTACGGTCCTGCATTATCTTGGTTATCCTGCAGTCAATGTTGGTGCTCTTGTTTGTCTGTTAAACTTTGCATACTGCAAACTTCTTACTTGATTTAAAGTTTTGACCCAGTTAACAGTTAAGTTCCATAACGGAAGAATAAGTGTGGTGTGTTTGTTTCTTCTTCACAGACTAGAGGTTCCATCCCCATCTTCTGGTCCCAGAGGCCCAATCTAAAGTACAAACCCAGACCTCAGATCAGTAAAACACTCAACCACGTTAGTTTGTTTTACTCTTGTCACATCAACAGTTTGTTTTATTTGTCACATCATCAAGGCCTTATGCCTGTTTGGACTCTAGCTCTCATGCCTGTTTTAATCTGTTCTTTGTTTTCTCTTCAGCTCAATGGATTTCAGCGGCATTTTGACTCACAGGTTATTCTCTATGGAAGACAAGTTGTTTTGAACTTGGTAAGAAGAAAAAAAGGGTGTAGAGGATGTAATCAAAGTGTCTATGTTTATCGTTAAATGCAGAGGTTTTGCATTTACTGTTTAGGAATTTCAGACATTTTAAGGAAAACGCCTCAGTCTTTAGGATGTAAAATATAATTGGACAATTCAAATGAAGGCTTTAAAGGAGCAAGAGGCAAGAATAAGAAATGAGACTCATTAGCGCCACGATGGCCGTCGGGGATACTGCAGCCAACAGCGAAGCCGGCACAGGAGAACGGGGACAATGTGCATGCAGCGTCATGTGACGTCACATCCGCAGGACAGCGCGGGAAATTCGGCCCCCGAATTGCAGCACATTTTGCAGCACACAGCCTGTTCAAGGCAACGGAGAGATACACTAGAGGGCTCATTCTTTTTGGTTTGGAACGCTTCATCTGACATTATTACTAGAAAACTTAAAACGTATATGAATTTTTTTCATAAATCCTGCCTCAAGCTCCTTTAAGAAATAGTTAACATTGATTTTGAAAATCTCTAGATCAACCAGAAAGGCTCAGAAAAACCACTGGAACTGGCCTTTGACAACATGGTCACGTGCTCGGCGAACAGCTTGATCAGGTAAGATCAACAGCAGTTATGCCTGAAACTTTAGATCTGGTCTGGTTGTGTGATGATGCTCCAGGGGGTTGAACCCGTTGACTCATTGCTTCTCTGCAGGTACATTGCCTTTGACTTCCATAAGGAGTGCAGTCGGATGAGGTGGCACCGCCTTCAGATCCTACTGGACATGGTTGCTGACATGCAGGAGGAATTTGGGTTGGTGGAACTTCCTTCTTTTATGTGGTCAGCAGACACCAGCAGAGCCGGATTAAATAAATGGACTACACTAGGCAGACTGTGATTTTTGGGCCCCCCTCCATCGATGTTATTTATGAATTGAAATTTTAAACTTACCAAAGTTACTAATAAAAGTTAATTCACATTTTACATAGCATAGTCATAGTCAAGTTGGTTCTTTGTATTCCAAAATAAGTCATGTGTTGTATATTAAACAGTCTATCAGACTATTTTTTGATTTTTATTATTTATACGTTATTACACCGCTCTATTAAATGCTATTAAATTATCCTTATCTTATCGATTGCGAGTATCATTGTTAAGGTATTAGTACCAGTAAATCACCAATAGGTGTCAGCATTGCTATGTAAACAGAGTAAAATAAGATAAATGTTTTAAGCTATTGCATTTTGCAGAAAATCTTAATTAAATGTGTTGATTAAATTGAATAGTTAAATAAGAAGTCAAATCTACAAAGACCAATAAAATTTGCAGTAAGACAAAGTGTGCTGTAGTATGTATGTATGTATGTATGTATGTATGTATGTATGTATGTGTATGCGTATGCAGAGCCGTCTGGGAGATTTGCGAGGCCCTGTGCGAAATGGCCGGGGGGGGGCCGTGAATTTTTGGGGTTTTTCGGGTCTGATCGGGTGTCTATATGCGCAATTTTAACTCTCCAATTAGCAAAATACTGGATACCTTCCCCTGCCTCATCATCATCTGGGCTTGCCTCGACGCGGGGCCCCACGGCTGCTTGAGACCCGGTTGATTAGTGAATTTTGTAACAAATTTATCAAACGTGCCTTTCAGAGAGGCATTAAACTCTTCCATTTTCTTTAGTTTTTTTCTTTTTTCATCAACTGATGGAAATTTCCTGAATCTGTCTCGTTCTCTCGACATTGTGTGACAGTTTGTTCCAACTCCACCGTCTGGATCAGAGCAGCTTGTGTCCGCGCTTGGTCTGATCAGTTGTATTGAACAACAGACACGCGCATCATTGCACATATATTTATTGATATGCACAGACTAGTACACATTTAGGTCTGTAATGGAACGTGACTGTTGATATTTATAAGGGAAAAAAGGAAAAAAAAAAAAAAAAAAAACGGCCCATAGCGGCGCGAGGCCCCTTGGGGCGCGAGGCCCCTTGGGGCCGGGCTGTGCGGTCGCACGGTTCGCACATCCCTTGCGGCAACCCTGTGCGTATGTATGCGTATATTTATGTATGTATACTAAATATAGTAATAATGCACATATATATATGCCATAGGTTTTTACCGGCATGGTATCAACCATTAATATGTCTGCAGACAAAAAAAAAAAAAAAAAAAAAAAAAAATTTGTCCCTCTGTCTGGTCCCCCCTCTGTCAATCGGGCCCTAGGCACATGCCTAGTTTGCCTTTGCGTTAATCCGGCTCTGGACACCAGTGTGTTCCTCAACAGATGTTAGTGTGTGTAAATTCATCATAGTGGGTGACTTAACATTAGTGCTGTCAGGCAATTAAAAAAAACAATCTATATTATAAAATTAATCAAATTAATTAATCAAATTAATCACATTTTAATCTCATATCTGCTAAAGGTCCCCAAATAAAAAATTCTAATTCTAGGACATTGTAAAATTGCAGTGCATGACTAATCAATTGAATACACTAAGGGCCTGATTTACTAAGGTCCTAAATAAAGAGTACTAAATTGCGTGTGCACTGAAAAAGTTTGCACGTGCTGTTGTTGTGTGTTTTGCGGGTGATCTACTAAGAATGCTTGCGCAATTGATAACAGGTGCAAACCGCAGTATTTAAATGAGGTGTTGCGTGTCTTACGGTTTGCGCCATGGAGAGTCTGGATGGAAAGCAGGATAGTTGCAAGCGCAAAATGAAATTTGACGAGTTGGAGTTATAGAGATATTAGTGGAAGAGGAAAATTGTTGTGCCGTATTCAGCAACCCTGCCGTGAAAAGCACCCCCTCGTCGACATATATTACCCACAGATCTCTTATTCACGAGTAAATGTCAAAAAGGACTAAATGCTCATGTTTAATTTACTACAAATGACAACGTACACACAATGACAAAAATTATATTCTCATTCCGTGTCACGTTCTGTTTAGCGTCCAGTTTTGTGTTAATGATTCATGTTTAAATGCGCTCATGGATTCCACAATAGTCATACTTTCCCACAATCACAGTCACAGATAACAAAAATCGGGTAAATGGTTATTGATGTCATTAATTAATAGCCTGCTTACTGTGTTGTCTTCCATAATATTTGTAAATATATATAATATAAACTCCTAAGTATGTGTTTGTGTGAGTGTGTATGAGGGGGTGCTTTTCACGGCAGGGGTGCTGAATACGGCACAACACCACAATAACAGCAGCCATCGGTGCGTAATGCTGGGCAGATTAGCACCTTCCTTTCGAACGTATTAAATACAGACGCAATCACAATCCCCGCAATTACTTTCGGGCTTGGTAAATCTCATTGCGTGTGGTAAATCAACCTATTTGCATTTTCCCCTCCCAGTATTTAGCGATTTCTGGCGGGTACGCCCCATATTGATTATTCATCAGGGCAAAAGTACTAAATGAACAGCGTGTGCTATTTTGCTCATTTGAGAGGCGCAGTCCTCTTTGCACGCTGTTAGTAGATCAGCTGGCACTTTGGTTTGCGGGTGATGTCAAGTTTGCACACGTTTTTACACACGCAAACCTTTAGTAAATCAGGCCCTAAGAAGAGAAGATTTGAAACCCACATTTTTATTTGTGAAGTGTTTCATAAATGAAATTCAAAAGAAAAAGCTCAAGCACATCAGCAAACCAATTAGGCCAGGTGCATTATTTAAAAATTCAATACAAATACAGTTAAATAAATAAAATTCAGAAATAAAATAAGGCTGAGTCTCAAATAGGCACTTAAGCAGACTCTCAATTCAAAATTAAAACTAAAGCTGACTCAATACAGCGATTCAAGTACTGGTAGCTGTAACGTTTACAGTGGGACTTGTCTCAAATTGAATTGAAATTGAATGACATTGTGTACCGATGCAGGTATTTCCTGGTGGATGTTGATGGGAAGGTGCTGTTGAGCCAAGAGGGGACTTTTCGGTCCAACTGCATGGACTGTTTGGACCGAACTAATGTTGTCCAGAATCTGCTGTCCCGCCGCTCTCTCCAGTCACAGCTGCAGGTAACTCACACCTGAGACGACCACAGGTAACTGCTGCCCATGAGTTCATGTTCATGAACATTAAGTCCTCTCCTGCTGTTGTGGATCAGTCGGTTGCTCAAGCAGCACTGATTTTAAAGACAAACATACCAGAATCAGTGGTACCATGGTGGGGTACAAACCACAGGCTGCTCAGAGGTTTGGCTGGAGACTTTGGTGTTCTGGATCGGCTTGATTTTTGGATGGAACTGAGACTGTTCTGCAACAGATTCACAAACTCATATAGAATTTTTAAGATGTTGACGTGGTCGACAAAGTTCCAGACCTGGACCTCTCGCTGGTTCCAGCAATGGAGTTCTCAATGATTCCAGACCTGGACCTTCCTGGTGTCTGTCACAGACCCGGACCTTCCTGGTGCCTGTCACAGATCCGGACCTTGCTGGTGCCTGTATCAGACCTGGACCTTCCTGGTGCCTGTATCAGATCCGGACCTTGCTGGTGCCTGTCACAGACCCGGACCTTCCTGGTGCCTGTATCAGACCCGGACCTTCCTGGTGCCTGTATCAGACCTGGACCTTGCTGGTGCCTGTCACAGACCCGGACCTTCCTGGTGCCTGTATCAGACCCGGACCTTGCTGGTGCCTGTCACAGACCCGGACCTTGCTGGTGCCTGTATCAGACCCGGACCTTCCTGGTGCCTGTATCAGACCTGGACCTTGCTGGTGCCTGTCACAGACCCGGACCTTGCTGTTGCCTGTATCAGACCCGGACCTTGCTGGTGCCTGTCACAGACCTGGACCTTGCTGGTGCCTGTCACAGACCCGGACCTTCCTGGTGCCTGTCACAGACCCGGACCTTCCTGGTGCCTGTCACAGACCCGGACCTTGCTGGTGCCTGTCACAGACCCGGACCTTCCTGGTGCCTGTATCAGACCCGGACCTTCCTGGTGCCTGTATCAGACCTGGACCTTGCTGGTGCCTGTCACAGACCCGAAACTTCCTGGTGCCTGTATCAGACCTGGACCTTGCTGGTGCCTGTCACAGACCCGGACCTTGCTGGTGCCTGTATCAGACCCGGACCTTCCTGGTGCCTGTATCAGACCTGGACCTTGCTGGTGCCTGTCACAGACCCGGACCTTGCTGGTGCCTGTATCAGACCCGGACCTTGCTGGTGCCTGTCACAGACCTGGACCTTGCTGGTGCCTGTCACAGACCCGGACCTTCCTGGTGCCTGTCACAGACCCGGACCTTCCTGGTGCCTGTCACAGACCCGGACCTTCCTGGTGCCTGTCACAGATCCGGACCTTGCTGGTGCCTGTCACAGACTCTGACCTTCCTGGTGCCTGTCAAAGACCGACCTGGACCGTGCTGGTGCCTGTCACAGACCTGGACCTTGTTGGTGCCTGTCACAGATCCGGACCTTGCTGGTGCCTGTCACAGACCCGGACCTTCCTGGTGCCTGTCAAAGACCGACCTGGACCGTGCTGGTGCCTGTCACAGACCCGGACCTTCCTGGTGCCTGTCACAGACCTGGACCTTCCTGGTGCCTGTCACAGACCTGGACCTTGTTGGTGCCTGTCACAGACCCGGACCTTCCTGGTGCCTGTATCAGACCTGGACCTTGTTGTTGCCTGTCACAGACCCGGACCTTGTTGGTGCCTGTCAAAGACCGACCTGGACTTTGCTGGTGCCTGTATCAGACCTGGACCTTGTTGGTGCCTGTCAAAGACCGACCTGGACCTTGCTGGTGCCTGTCACAGACCCGGACCTTCCTGGTGCCTGTATCAGACCTGGACCTTGTTGGTGCCTGTCAAAGACCGACCTGGACTTTGCTGGTGCCTGTATCAGACCTGGACCTTGTTGGTGCCTGTCAAAGACCGACCTGGACCTTGCTGGTGCCTGTCACAGACCCGGACCTTGCTGGTGCCTGTCACAGACCTGGACCTTGTTGGTGCCTGTCACAGACCCGGACCTTGCTGGTGCCTGTCACAGACCTGGACCTTGTTGGTGCCTGTCACAGACCTGGACCTTGCTGGTGCCTGTCACAGACCCGGACCTTCCTGGTGCCTGTCACAGACCCGGACCTTGCTGGTGCCTGTCACAGACCTGGACCTTGCTGGTGCCTGTCACAGACCTGGACCTTGTTGGTGCCTGTCACAGACCTGGACCTTCCTGGTGCCTGTCAATGACCCGGACCTTCCTGGTGCCTGTCAAAGACCGACCTGGACCTTCCTGGTGCCTGTCAAAGACCGACCTGGACCTTGCTGGTGCCTGTATCAGACCTGGACCTTGCTGGTGCCTGTCACAGACCTGGACCTTGCTGGTGCCTGTATCAGACCTGGACCTTCCTGGTGCCTGTCAAAGACCGACCTGGACCTTGCTGGTGCCTGTCACAGACCTGGACCTTGCTGTTGCCTGTCACAGACCCGGACCTTGCTGTTGCCTGTCACAGACCCAGACCTTGCTGGTGCCTGTCACAGACCTGGACCTTGCTGGTGCCTGTCACAGACCTGGACCTTGCTGGTGCCTGTATCAGACCTGGACCTTCCTGGTGCCTGTATCAGACCGTGACCTTCCTGGTGCCTTTATCAGACCCGGACCTTCCTGGTGCCTGTCACAGACCTGGACCTTGCTGGTGCCTGTCACAGACCCGGACCTTGCTGGTGCCTGTCACAGACCCGGACCTTGCTGGTGCCTGTCACAGACCCGGACCTTGCTGGTGCCTGTATCAGACCCGGACCTTGCTGGTGCCTGTATCAGACCTGGACCTTGCTGGTGCCTGTATCAGACCTGGACCTTGCTGGTGCCTGTCACAGACCCGGACCTTGCTGGTGCCTGTCACAGACCTGGACCTTGTTGGTGCCTGTCACAGACCTGGACCTTGCTGGTGCCTGTCACAGACCCGTCAAACCCACAGTAAAATATTTGTTCTTGTTCTCTCCAGTGAAGATGAGGTGGAAGGGCATGTCTGGAAGCTCGTCTCCATCTCGTTTCCTACTGTGCTCCATGTGGACAGGTAGATCTGGTTCAGGATGCTCCTCTAGGTGGACATCTGCTGATTAGTTATGATTGACATTCAGAAATGTGCACACGTTCTGACGATCACACCTGAGTTTTAAGAGCAGCTTGTGCGTGAAGGATGTGAAGAGGTACAGATTTATGGAGATTTCAGACATTTTTGTCTTGTATTGTGACTCAGATGAAGACAAAGTCACATTAACCTATTAAATCCAAATTACAGAACATTGTAAAAAAAAAAAAAAAAAACAGTCCTCTTTCCCAGTTCTGGCTGCACAAACTGGAAACAAACCACATTAAAAACACTGCTCCATTCAGTCGCTGACTGGGGAGGATTCATACTTGTAATGGGGGGTATTTTTTCAGGGAGCGGGAGGAGCCATCGCTTTAGTTTTTTCAGGTTTTGTTCAAATATCAACAAGACGTGACATCATCCAGAAATCCCTTACGCTCCTTATGAAAGCCAAAATGATATTTGTGAAAGTCTTGGACTAAAGTTTGCTTCTCATACATGTGTTTTGTGTGTGTTTGCAGAGAATGGGAGTCCTCAGCCTGGGCCAGAAGGTTGAAGATCAGATGGACTTTGAGAAGATGTACAAGAGTGGTAGGTCAGACAGTGGTGAAGCAGACACACCAACACCATCCATGCCCAGTTTGTGAATAAGCAAAACACTGCATACATACATACATACATACATACATACATACATACATACATACATACATACATACATACATACATACATACATACATACATACATACATACATACATACATACATACATACATACATACAATAATCACAATCACCCTATTGCTTAACAGCATAAACATGCATAAAACAGAGTAAAATGTGAAATACGATAAAGAGCAGCAAAGTTGAGAGGGAGCTAGCGACAAGGCAGCCATCCTCGGCGCCACAGCTTCTCTTATTGATCTGATCATTTATAAGTAGGATGTGAAAACAGTTTTAACTAGTAAAATATGAAAGAAACGATTTCTTCTCTCTGAATGAATGTGTTCCTGCGTTTCTTCTTTTTCATGCAGCCTGGGCCAACAACGCAGATGCTTGTGCCAAACAGTACGCTGGAACTGGCGCCTTAAAGACCGACTTCACCAGGTCAGTACGCCAGAACCGCTCAGTCTTCACACGTAAAACAGAACCGCTCAGTCTTCACACGTAAAACAGAACCGCTCAGTCTTCACACGTAAAACAGAACCGCTCAGTCTTCACACGTAAAACAGAACCGCTCAGTCTTCACACGTAAAACAGAACCGCTCAGTCTTCACACCTAAAACAGAACCGCTCAGTCTTCACACCTAAAACAGAACCGCTCAGTCTTCACACGTAAAACAGAACCGCTCAGTCTTCACACGTAAAACAGAACCGCTCAGTCTTTACACGTAAAACAGAACCGCTCAGTCTTCACACATAAAACAGAACCGCTCAGTCTTCACACCTAAAACAGAACCGCTCAGTCTTCACACCTAAAACAGAACCGCTCAGTCTTCACACGTAAAACAGAACCGCTCAGTCTTCACACCTAAAACAGAACCGCTCAGTCTTCACACCTAAAACAGAACCGCTCAGTCTTCACACGTAAAACAGAACCGCTCAGTCTTCACACGTAAAACAGAACCGCTGAGTCTTCACACGTAAAACAGAACCGCTCAGTCTTCACATGTAAAACAGAGCTGGCCAGTCTTCACACGTAAAACAGAGCTGGCCAGTCTTCACACATTAACCAGAACCAGTCAACCACCAATCCCTTAATCCATCCATCCGTCCGTCCGTCTGTCCACGACTCTGATTTGACCCACTGTAGTGGGGCTGCTTAAGTCCATTTTTGAGCCGAATCGTTCACTTCATGGTACAAGCACCAAATTTGGTACAAATGATGTCCAGGACATACCTTCTAATAAAAGTACGTTGCCCAGCTGAAAATCGAAGAGGGCCGCCAGTTTTCAAGATGGCCGCCTCGTCAAACGCCAAAAAAAGGTTTTCGAGGTAGAACTTGAATTAACAAAAGAATGTTAATGATCCAAGCATCAAAATGAATGTATTATGACTGGAATAACTCAATGTGTCAATTGAATTCCAATATGGCCACCAATTTTCAAGATAATGGCTATTAAATGACTAAAAAGTAGCGTTTTCGCGTTTTTTCTTCAGTTTTCTGCAATGATCGTAAGTGAAAATCTGCAGAATTCTGAGGGATGTGTTTTTTGTGTGAATCATTTGTGAAAATGTGTCCAAACTTTTGACTGTCACTCACCACACACACACACACACACGCACACACACACACACACATACAGCAACACAAGCGTTCTTTACTGAAATAAAAGTACTAATTTAGCAATATAAATGATAATTCATTAAAATTCTGTGGTCAACATTTATTGATTAGTATTTTTTTATAAGAGTGATGTCAAAGCACAACCAGGGCACACTGGTGACATAACTGCTGTGAGACTCAGCATGGGGTTCAGTGTCAGCTTGTAGTGTACTAACTGTAGTTGTAGTTTACTAACTGTTGTAGTGGTGTACTCACTGTAGTTGTAGTATACTTTAGTGTCCCAAATGCTTTGAGAAAGGTCAAGTTGCCTTCAGAGACTTTTTCAGTGGTCTGGGTGATGAGACTTCCTTCTATAGGCCGATTAAAAAGAACAAAGTTGACTTCTTTCGCCAAGAAGCAGCTTCAGCTTGCAGTGACATGAAGAAGCAGGTACTCAAAGATGACTGTCGCCTGTTCTCACAGCTCTTTATATCCTGCCAATCACGAGAGTGTGACCTGCTTGAGTTCTTTAAGCATGAGAATCAGTCTTTCCCTGCAGCACTGAGCGACACAGGGAAACTCTACTACGGCCAGAAGTCTCAGCTTGCAAACATTTTGGAAGCTACCATTTCTCCTCCTGACAAACAACCAGAATGTGGTGCTATTATCATTGATGGTTTCTCTCTTGTGTATTCATTGTCTCCAAAGACCTCAAAGACCTTTGAGGAATATGCTGTCCAAGATGTAGTTCCAAAGATCCAGGCATACTCATCAAAGTATGAGCGAACAGACATCATTTTTGATGTCTACTGGACTTCAAGCCTGAAGGCTGAAACCTCAAACAGAGGTAAGGGAGGTCGACGTAGAGTCACCGACAAAACCAAACTACCGCCCAACTGGAAAAGCTTCTTGCGAGACAATGAAAACAAGACTGAACTCTTTGGGTTCCTAGCAGAGAAGATAGTGACCTTGTGTCCTGACAATGTCGTGGTTGTGACCAAAGGAGAGCAGGCTCTTTCAAACAAACCCATCAGCCTTGAAGGTTTAAGTCCTTGCAACCACGAAGAAGCTGACTCCAGAATCTTCACACATGCTCTTCATGCAGCCAAGCAACAGATAAAGTCTGTGTTGATTAAGGCATGCAACACAGATATTCTTGTGGTTGCAGTCAATGTTTTTGCGACTCTTCAGGATGCAGGCTTGGAAAAGATCTGGATAGAATTTGGCCAGGGTCAGTCCATTAGGTGGTTGCCAATTCATGATATGGTGGTGAATCTTGGCCCAGAGAAATCCAGTGGCATGCTGTTCTTCCATGCCTTCACTGGCTGCGATGTTGTGTCAGCTTTCCATGGTAAAAGCAAGAATAGTGCATGGCAAGCATGGGAGGTTTGCCCTGAAGTTAGTCCTGTCTTCAAAAAGCTCAGCCAATACCCACCTATCATAGAAGATGCAGACCTCAACATCCTTGAGAAGTTTGTCATCACCATGTATGACAAGCAAAGTACTACATGCAAGGTTGATGAGGCAAGACTGGACTTGTTTGCTCGGAAGCAAAGGTCTTATGATGCCATTCCACCAACAAGCGCATCCCTCGTTCAGCATGTGAAACGGTCTGCTTTCCAAGCTGCCTGCATATGGGGCCAAGCAACAGTGTGCAAAATGCAAACTGAAAGTCCTGCCAACTGGGGCTGGCAAAAAGATGGTCAGATCTGGCAAGTTCTCTGGACAACCCTTCCACACATTGCTCAGACTTGTGAGCAGTTGACAAAATGTGGCTGCAAGACTGAATGCCAAGGACGATGCAAATGCTATCGCTTCGGCCTGAAGTGCACACAGTTGTATGCCTGTGCATGTGAGGGCTAAGAAAATAGAACAACCAAGTTTAAGTTGAATGTTTGAGTTGGATATTTGTATTATTATTTTTTAAGTTATGTTGATTCAAGTTCTGGATCGTAAAACATGCAGCCTATGCTTTGACACCTTTTCTGTGTTTTTATACTGTTATCTAAAAATAAAAAAAAAAATAAAAAATAGCCTATACAAAAAAAAGACAAAGACAGCCTCTACGTGGCCTCCCCTACAAGTAGCTTACAGGTCCAAAAGCTTTAAGTGAAACTAATGTCTTTGTTTGTGAGTGTTTTTTTCATTTAATTTGCATTGTATCATCATAATACTCAATAATTTTGATTTTCTAAATGCAGAGTTGTATTTCTCATGTGCAAAAACACATATTTCAATGTATAAACCATCAGAATAGGACTATTCAATCAAAATATAGTTCAAACGCTGTTTCAAACCACTTGGAATGGCGGCCATCTTGAAAAATGGTGGCCCCTTTGTTTGTTCAAGTGGGCAACGTACTTTTATGAGATAGTAGGTCCAAAAGCACTTGTGTACCAAATTTGGCGCTTGTACCACAAAGTGAACGATTTTTCATTAATGTGCTCTACTACTGTGACGAGTCCCCAGCCCTCCTGCTGAGATGATGATGATGAGACGTGTACCGTAGGGTACACGGCTACGCGGGAGTCTCTCCGTAGCTACGCCGTAGCCTGACTTGCACCTCCCAAAACATGTAACTACGACGCAACGCAGACCGAGAGGGCTGTGATTGGATTGCTTGGTAGCAACGCATTTCCAGTTCCGGTTCGTGAAGCAGTCGTGAACTTTCAGTGCTCTTTTCTTTGTGTGTGTGTGTGATTTTTTGTTGTTGTTGTTGTTGTTTTTTTGCACATTGTCCTTATCTCTTTGATTCACTGTGACCGGAAAAACCGGAAGCTAAACAAAGTATCAACTAGTGCTCTGGGGGGGGTACTGCACCGCGTTGAAATGGAGTGACGGAGAAGTCCGAAGGGTTCATGAATGATGGCGTCACGGCAACCATAATTCAGGCGTTACCCGGTATAGTTTGGTGTCTGTTAATAAATAAAGCTCTCATCAACCTCCTGCTGATTGTTTTATCGTTTATATTGTCTCGCACTGAATGACATCTTCCCCGACTTAACCCCAAACCAGCATAAAAGATACACTGTATATAAATAAATATCCCTTATTTATCAACTTAAATAGTCCAGTCAAAACTGTTCATGGCAATTCTTTACATTGGAAAAAGGAAGGAAAAAAAGGATTGATCTCACCAGATCAGTTCCAGCCCAGTAGTAATACAGGACTGTCTCAGAAAATTAGAATATTGTGATAAAGTTCTTTATTTTCTGTAATGCAAAAATGTCATACATTCTGGATTCATTACAAATCAACTGAAATATTGCAAGCTTTTTATTATTTTAATATTGCTGATCATGGCTTACAGCTTAAGAAAACTCAAATATCCTATCTCAAAAAATTAGAATATTCTGGGAATCTTAATCTTAAACTGTAAACCATAATCAGCAATATTAAAATAATAAAAGGCTTGCAATATTTCAGTTGATTTGTAATGAATCCAGAATGTATGACATTTTTGTTTTTTTAATTGCATTACAGAAAATAAAGAACTTTATCACAATATTCAAATTTTCTGAGACAGTCCTGTATATTCTTAATGAAAAGAAGAAAGAACCCAAGTGATGATCCGTCCCGGGACACAGGAATCATCCAGCGGTATCTTCTCGTTGTGGATTTTCTGTCTAACTCTCCGTTGCTCGCTCTGCCGAGCGTTTAAAGCTGAGGAGATGGTCCGTGTCCGGTGAGCCCCGGTACCTCCGGCCTCTCACTCATCCGTAGTCGGCCTCCTAAAGGTGTAGGTGTATTATATTTGGTTCATTTGTATTAGCTTGTATTAGCTCCTGTACCTTTCTAAAGGGCCGCCCCTGGCTTTCTATTTTGGCTTTCCTTTTAAACAAGGCAAAGTACATGCAGTACTTGTAGTACTGTATAGTTTTAAGGTTCCCAATTAGCCCGTCTTAAATACACCACATTGTTGTGGTGGTGCCGTGTCTCACAGCATCCTGGTGGACCTGTTACACTCTGAAAAGGAAAATGTTGCATGCTCCCGCCATTCGTTACTCTTACACGACTTAAAGGGAAAGTTCCGTTTTTTACAACCTGGACCTTATTTCTGGCATTTTTTATGGTCGTATACTCACCCAGAAAAGTTTGGTGTCATTTGGAGTCCTTTGGAAGATTTTTATTTATTTTTTATTATTTATTATTTTTATTAGGGGGTTTTTTGCGAGCCGCTTATCCATATAATGGTAGTGAACGGGGCACAGCGGGACACAGACGATGCAGCGTCTAAATAACACATTATTGCCGCGAAACTCGTTCATTTCTTTTATGAATCACTAGATCTGCTTCCAGGACCTGTTGTCTACATCCGGGGCTGTGTGTGTAACAAATAAATCAGTTTGTAAACAAGACCTCTGAACTCATGACGTCATCTCTGTGCGCGCATCGTAGACGCAGCTCTGTGTACAGCTGGAGTTCGCTAATGTTGGTTTACTGTTAGTTATTTGAAACATGTCTGAATATTTGTCAAATTCTGAGGTTGTGGACGACGACTTTGAATATGATGGACGTCCTTACCGTTTTGAGCCAGAGTATACGTTAGCAAAGTCTAGCTGTACCTGTCCGGGATGCGCGCACAGAGATGACGTCATGCAGGTCAGAGGTCTTGTTTACAAACTGATTTATTTGTTACACACACAGCCCCGGATGTAGACAACAGGTCCTGGAAGCTGATCTAGTGATTCATAAAAGAAATGAAGAGTTTCGCGGCAATCATGTGTTATTTAGACGCTGCATCGTCTGTGTCCCGCTGTGCCCCGTTCACTACCGTTATATGGAGAAGCGGCTCGCACAAAACTCCTAATATCTTCCGAAGAACTCCAAATGACACCAAACTTTTCTGGGTGAGTATACGACCATAAAAAATGCCAGAAATAAGGTCCAGGTTGTAAAAAACAGAACTTTCCCTTTAAGTAGCGGATCACAAGCAGGATGGGATGTGTGGACGCGGCCACAGGACCCATGACCAGTCAAGAGTCATGAATGTTCTACTAATCTGTGGTTCTAACTAGGGATGCCCCGATACCATACTATATATACCGATACTATATTTTAATTTGTGTACTTGCCGATACCGAGTACCGATACGATACTTCTACCACAAAAATAACTAGGCGAAAAATGCAATGAAAAATGCAATGAATTGGAAGACAGGTTTTATTTGCAACAGATAAATTCAATAAAAATAAATAAAATGAGTAGAATAACTATTTTAAACAAAAAATAATCTTTCTGTGTAAATAAAAAGTCCCCACACTGGCACTGTTTTCACATTTAAGAAAATATCTAACATATAACATATCAATGAAACATCATATCACGGCTCGAGTGCGTCGAGACGACGGTGAAATCCTCCGTCTTCTCCAACTTCAGTGGCTGCTCATCCAGCGCTTTATAACGGGTTAGAGCCTCCGTTTTTTAACGTTGTCTCTTGCCTGATTGTCTGTCTCTTTTGCAGAACCTGAGCTAATGTTGCTGTTGTGTTCTTGCAGTAGCATTAGCAAACTCCGTATCCTCAGCTTTATGATGCGTCTTGAGAGGTTTTATCAAGTTTCTGGTATTAAACGACGTATTCTCCTTCCCTCCTCCTGACACCTTAGCAGCAGTAGCTTCAGTCTGCCTTGCTTCTGTCGTCGTCCCTTATTCTGAAACATGTCCACACTGCTGACGTCCCGCTGGATTAATTGTCTCTATCTTTCCTGAAACGGCGCTGCCAGTCTCACTCATGTATCACTCTCTTCTCACTCATGTATCACTCTCTTCTCATCACCACGCTGACTGCAGCTCCACATCTCCCCCTAGAGTCACTAACCAGTAACTACAACAACAATGAAGTATTGGTGCGTGGTATCGGAGAGTTTTTGCGAGTACGAGTATATGAGAGCAGTATCGGCCCCGATACCAGTATCGGTATCGGGGCATCCCTAGTTCTAACCCAACTGGAGAAGTGAGCTGGGGTCATCTCCACCCTCTGTGACCCTGGACAGGATGAAGAGATTGTAGAAGAAGGATGGACGAGTGGCTGCTGAGTGACAATCATTTCATTTGTAGCTGGATTTTTTAAAATTAAGGTGAACACAAACTTCACAGATGTTCAGTTGTGTTTTAGAAAACTCCCCAGCTTCTCTGCAGGGCTGCATGTCCTGAGTCTTGAGTGCAACTGCTGCTGTTTTCAGGACAGGAAAGAGAACGTACGTGGGACTGCTTATGGACGGCTGGAACTCCATGATCCGATATTACAAGAACAACTTCTCCGATGGCTTTCGACAGGTGAGTGTGTACTGGTCCTTATCCTGCATCAGCCATGATTACTGAACTGCAGACAGCATTGTGGTAGAACGCTGGAACCGCTCAGTTGCTCCGTCTCCACGCAGGACTCCATCGATCTGTTCTTGGGGAACTACGCTGTGGACGAAGCTGACTTGAGCACCCCGCTGCAGGACCCCAAGGACTGGAAGTTTTTCACCGTGAGAAAATGTCAAAGACACAAACAGCTGCATTTGTTTTCCAAGGCAATCATCATGATTCTGTTCTCCTCCTTCCCAGTTGCCTATCGTCATGGTTGTAGCTTTCTCCATGTGCATCATTTGCCTGCTCATGGCTGGTAAGAACTACTACATTTAACAGACATTTAAGACTGGTTTAAAAGCACAGATACATACAGGACTGTCTCAGAAAATTAGAATATTGTGATAAAGTCCTTTATTTTCTGTAATGCAAAAATGTCATACATTCTGGATTCATTACAAATCAACTGAAATATTGCAAGCCTTTTATTATTTTAATATTGCTGATCATGGCTTACAGCTTAAGAAAACTCAAATATCCTATCTCAAAAAATTTGAATATTCTGGGAATCCTAATCTTAAAGGGGACCTATTATGAAAAACACGTTTTTTCTTGTTTTAACATATATAAAGTGGTCTCCCCTCACCCTGCCAACTCAGAGAAGATGAAAAGCAACTGAATTCTGCAGGGTCTGTGCACCCCGCCCGGGCACTTCCAGTGTCATGTGACTTCTACGAGCCGTTCAGAATCTGCGCCTAATGTAACGTCACCATAGGCAAAAAAGTTGTTTTTTTCCAGTGATGATTCTTGTTTTAAGTGTAATGAGATTTTTTTAATAAAATGAGACATTTTAACTAGAAATAAGACAAATATTGTTGTTAAGATTTAGAGTTTTTGCAGTGATCCATGTTACTTATCCTGTGAAGGACAGAGTCATATTGATAAGTTCAGAAAAGTGTTTTTTATTGTTGTGTTTTGATGTATTTGATGTAAGCCCAGTGGATATTTAAAGCTTACAGAAGGCTGCATTTAACTGCTGCTATGTCATTCCTGCAGTATTTCTGCAGGTGTTTTGGTCACTGCTATTATTTGTAATATATTATATTATTTGTAATCAGCACAAATGATCTGTCCCCATATGATCAAATCCACCATCCTCCCTGATTGTTTTTCACAACTCGAGTATTGTTTATCGCCCATTACCAACCTGACTCTCTGCAGAGAAAAGCCTCCCAACAAAAAACACGCAATTGTTTAATCGACGGACACAAAATCTGATTTCTGAGAGCCTGTTCGGTCCCGGAAAATAATGTTATCCCAGCCATTGATCAAGTGGAGCATCTCCAATATTAAGACTTTAGGCATCATTTGAATACCCCCCCCCCCCCCAAAAAAAATAAAAAAAAAATTAAAAACACATTAGTTTGATGGAGTTAATGAAAAATATTAATTTGCTGAAAAATGTTGTGACTAAAATGTGTGAAAATGTTTTAAGGTGAAAAGTGTGAAATGTGTGGGTGTGTTGGCAGGCGACACGTGGACGGAGACTCTGCCGTACGTTCTGTTCTGGGGCAGCGCCAGCGCCGTGACTGGAGGACTCATCCTTTTCAACGGACGGGACTTCGTGGACGCTCCCAGACTGGTGCAGAAGGAGAAGCTGGACTGAACGTGTGTGTGTGGAGAGCAGCCGGGCCCCGGGGGGGGCTGGGCACCCACCTCCACCTCCAGCTGGTCCTCGCTGCCCCGCCGGCCTCAGCGTGCACACAACCTGAGCCTTTACTGACGCACGGGCAGAGCTCTGCACCCGTGTCTGTGACAGGTGACGCTATTCCACTAGAACCTACTCAGCCCGACTCGACTCACCCCAGTTTTGCGCTTTCCCACTAGGGTACTATTCTGCCCAGGTTGTAAGCTGCTGAGTCGGCTGTATCTGACATCATCACACTACAGGCCACCAATTGGTCGGGGGGTTGGAGTCAGACGTCTGAGTCAGGAGGAGGAAATCAGAGAAAGAGACTCTGACGGATTCTTGTTCATTTTATTCCACCAGCAACGGCAGCAAAAGTCTGTTTCATGATCCAACTCTGAGGGTCAGATGTTCATAAACCTGGTGCTGAGGAGAGAATTAAAAAGATCTAGACGGAGATAAGGAACGACCAGATCTACCAGGATCTCTGTCTCTTCATAGCTGCTCACGGCTCCAGCTGACTTTTCAGTAGCACCGAGACAAACTAAAAATTAAAAAGCGTCGCCGCTTGAAGCTTCTCTCACTCTCACACTGCAAAAACTCAAAATCATACCAGGAATATTTGTCTTATTTCTAGTTAAAATGTCTCATTTTTAGTCAAAAAATCTCATTACACTTAAAACAAGACTCATTACCAGAAAAATAACTTGTTATTTGACAATTTTCACCTGTTTCAAGTAAATTTTCAGTTGAAATAAGTAGGAAAATCTGCCAGTGGGACAAGATTTATCTTCTTATTACAAGCAAAAAAATCTTGTTCCACTGGCAGATTTTCCTACTTATTTCAAGTGAAAATCTACTTGAAACATCTGAAAATTGTTGTTTTTTCCAGTGATGAGTCTTGTTTTAAGTGTAATGAGATTGTTTTTGACTAAGAAATAAGACAAATATTCTTGTTAAGATTTTGAGTTTTTGCAGTGCATTTTTTAACTTGGTATCAAACACAAGCCACACAGATCCAGCAGCACATCTATCATCTCCTCCAGGTTCTACATCTTTAGTGTTGTCGTCTTCATTTAGATCATACAATCAAATATGTCACAGCAGCTTCACTCCAACCTCCTACTTCTGATCTGGGTGTTGAAAAGAAACGAGGGCGAGGCGAGTCGAGTCGCGCTGAGTAGGTTCTAGTATAAAAGCGCCAAGGGAGGCAGAGCTCTGCACACATCCGTCCCTGTGTGAAACCTCAATGGAAGGTCTGGGTCCTACTGGGTTCGTTTGGGTCCTGCTTGGTTCTTGCAGGGGTCCGCTGCTGTCCACACACGCTTTATCTACATTCAGACACTGTTGTCTGATTTCAGAGGAACATTGTGGGACCGATTTCCTGGGAACAGCTTCAGAACAGCTGATGTGACAGCACATCTGTCTTTTAATATTTACAAATGTAAAGAAATTATGGTGAAACAGAGTTGGTTTCAATATTCTCATTTCAAGATGAAGATGCGATTCAAACAGTACAAACTAACTGTTTCAGGTCAACTACAGAAAAAGTGTCGCTGGGCCTTAGTTTTCTAAAACATGCATTTGCTCTCGACCAGTCTGTAAAAGGTTCTGCTGTATGTATGAATGAATGAATGAATGAATGAATGAATGAATGAATGAATGAATGAATGAATGAATGAATGAATGAATGAAATCACACAAACTTAATTGGGAGCTGCACAATGTACACCGGAAAAACAAAATAAATAAATCAAAAATCAGAATGGATATTTTTACATATGTTAACTTTTCTTCGCCTACCCCACGCTTTCTCCAAATAGTCAGCAAGTGCAAATACTTTATAATCATTTGAATCTCTCAGCATCGCTTACTGTGAGGAACCAGAGCGGCCTCCCCACGTACAAGGGGACAAGGCAAAACTGGACCTGGGTGATGAGGTGTAAAAAAACCTTGCAGAGCGTAGAATGCCAAAAAAATAATGCTTTTTATTTTATGTAAAAAGAACACATACAGGCGGAGGGCAAAATCAGTATTTCTAAAAAAAAAAAAAAAAGGCAGGACCTGGATCATAAGGGGTAGAAACCTGGACCAGGACCTGGATCATAAGGGATGAAGAAACCTGGACCAGGCATTGGATCATAAGGGGGTAGAAACCTGGACCAGGATCTGGATCATAAGGGGGTAGAAACCTGGACCAGGACCTGGATCATAAGGGGGGAGAAACCTGGACCAGGACCTGGATAATAAGGTCCTGCTGAAGACCAGCTGGGCCGAGCAGGAAAAGAGAAAGTAAATAACAGAGAAAGGAGAGACACAGACACAATGGCTAACTGGTGCGACTACAGGGATGACTTTATAAACAGATGTACAGCAGACACTGAGGTGGTCAGAGGGGGGGCAGGCCAGGATATCAGCAAGCATATAGCAGACATCTACACAGACAGGTGGAAGCAGCAGTGGGCTGATCAGAGGGGGGCTGCAGGTCAGCACGCAGCTCCTGAAACTCTGGCCTGCAAACATACACAAAAGAGAAAAGAAAGGTGTTGATACAGTGAAATGTCAAGTTCCAGATGTGGACAGGAAGAATGGCAGTTTGTACAGGTTTCACTGTGTCTGCATGAACTGACTTTTAGAAGGATATTACAGCCAATCACATTCATTCCAGCTCTCTTCCTACCATCATTTGGTAATAATTGATCAGCTCCTGGTTGTAATCATTAGATATTAAGGATGAAATAGCTTTATAAGTGGCTTATTAACTTATAATGTGTTGCTTAGAGTTAATAGAGTTAGAGTCAAGAGTTAATAAAGTCATAAAAACACCTTAGGTGCCATTATAGCCATATAATACTTGTTACAGGTTAACAAAATAACAGCAACTTCGAGGGGAGAAATACACATCAATTTGAGTATTAAGTTGGAGTTATATGAGAAGTAAGTCTTACATTTATGGGCCTACTGTTGTAAATTTGTGTGAATGAACCATTCAGCATTCAGCACAGTAAAAATGTTTTCTTTTAAGTCAATTGACAGTCATGCTGATGCACCAGGCTTTTCTTATATTTGAATCCTAAACTGAAGCACAATTTAAAAAAGGAGCTTGCCTCATATTTTTTCTAACATTATACATTAATATTGCCACTTTTTTTCTCATCAAATTGTATATGTATTCTCAACATAGTGCAGATTTCTCAAAACTCAAAAATCAACAAACATTCAAGTGAATCTTCATGTCCAAGTGAAAACAAAAACACTAGCCGTACCAGTAACAGTGTTTTTTCCAGCCAAGAAGGTTGCACTGAGTCTAGAAGGTCCAAAGTCAAGGTGGGAGATGCCTCCACGAGTGGTGGAGGATAAAGTAGCAAAGATCCTGTGGGACATTTGGATCCAGACTGATGAACTTGTGATGGCTAAACAACCGGTGGTGGGGGGGATGGTGGAGGAACTCCAAAAGAGAGCAGTGGGGACTGACGTGACAATCCTGAACACATCAAGAAGAAGGAACATGGGACATTCCAGAGTTGAAGATGTAAAAGGGTAAGACATCAGCAAATGGTTGGGAGTGGACGGACGGATGCGTGGCAGGCAGGTGAATGCATGAAGAGACAGACGGATGGCTGGGCAGGCAGGTAGTCGGGCAGATGTATAGGTAGATCGATGAGTACATAGGTATGTAGGTAGAGGGATGGCCGAAAAGATAAATTGATGGGTAGGTAGATGGGAGGGAGCAGCAGGGTGGGGGAGCAGCAAGGACAGGGGGAGCAGCAAGGACAGGGGAGCAGCAAGGACAGGGGAGCAGCAAGGACAGGGGGGAGCAGCAAGGACAGGGGGAGCAGCACGGTGGGGGAGCAGCAAGGACAGGGGGGAGCAGCAAGGACAGGGGTAGCAGCAAGGACAGGGGGAGCAGCAAGGACAGGGGGAGCAGCAAGGACAGCAGGAGCAGCACGGACAGGGGGAGCAGCACGGTGGGGGAGCAGCACGGTGGGGGAACAGCAAGGACAGGGGAGCTGCAAGGACAGGGGAGCAGCAAGGACAGGGGAGCAGCAAGGACAGGGGAGAGCAGCAAGGACAGGGGGAGCAGCAAGGACAGGGGGAGCAGCAGGGACAGGGGGGAGCAGCAAGGACAGGGGTAGCAGCAAGGACAGGGGGAGCAGCAAGGACAGGGGGAGCAGCAAGGACAGCGGGAGCAGCACGGACAGGGGGAGCAGCACGGTGGGGGAGCAGCACGGTGGGGGAGCAGCAAGGACAGGGGGAGCAGCACGGACAGGGGGAGCAGCACGGTGGGGGAGCAGCACGGTGGGGGAGCAGCAAGGACAGGGGGAGCAGCAAGGACAAGGGGGGCGGCAAGGACAGGGGGAGCAGCAAGGTCAGGGGGAGCAGCAAGGACAGGGGGGAACAAGGACAGGGAGGAGCAGCAAAGACAGGGGGAGCAGCACAGTGGGGGAGCAGCAAGGACAGGGGGAGCAGCAAGGACAAGGGGAGCAGCAAGGACAGGGGGGAGCAGAAAGGACAGGGGGGAGCAGCAAGGACAGGGGGAGTAGCAAGAACAGGGGGAGCAGATTGGTGGGGGAACAGCAAGGAGAGGGGGAGCAGCTCGGTGGGGGAGCAGCACGGTGGGGGAGCAGCAAGGACAGGAGGAACAGCAAGGACAGGGGGAGCAGCACGGTGGGGGAGCAGCACGGTGGGGGAACAGCAAGGACAGGGGGAGCAGCAAGGACAGGGGGAGCAGCAAGGACAGGGGAGCAGCAAGGACAGGGGGAGCAGCAAGGACAGGGGGAGCAGCACGGTAGGGGAGCAGCAAGGACAGGGGGGGAGCAGCAAGGACAGGGGGAGCAGCAAGGACAGGGGGAGCAGCAAGGACAGGGGAGCAGCAAGGACAGGGGGAGCAGCAAGGACAGGGGGAGCAGCAAGGACAGGGGGAGCAGCACGGTGGGGGAGCAGCAAGGACAAGGGGGGCAGCAAGGACAGGGGGAGCAGCAAGGACAGGGGGAGCAGCGAGGTGGGGGAGCAGCAAGGATAGGGGGAGCAGCAAGGACAGGGGGAGCAGCAAGGAGAAGGGGAAACAAGGACAGGGGGGAGCAGCAAGGACGGGGAGAGCAGCAAGGACTGGGGGAGCAGCATGGTGGGGGAGCAGCAAGGACAGGGGAAAGTAAGGACAGGGGGAGCAACAAGGACAGGGGGAGCAGCATGGATGGGGGGAGCAGCAAGGACAAGGGGAAGCAAGGACAGGGAGGAGCAGCAAAGACAGGAGGAGGAGCATGGTGGGGGAACAGCACGTGGGGGAACAGCAAGGACAGGGGGAGCAGCAAGGACAGGGGGAAGCAGCAAGGACAGGGGGAGCAGCACGGTGGGGGAGCAGCAAGGACAGGGGAAAGCAAGGACAGGGGGAGCAACAAGGACAGGGGGAGCAGCAAGGATGGGGGGAGCAGCAAGGACAAGGGGAAGCAAGGACAGGGAGGAGCAGCAAAGACAGGAGGAGGAGCACAGTGGGGGAGCAGCACGGTGGGGGAGCAGCACGGTGGGGGAACAGCAAGAACAGGGGAGCAGCAAGGACAGGGGGAGCAGCAAGGACAGGGGAGCAGCAAGGACAGCGGTAGCAGCAAGGACAGGAGGAGCAGCAAGGACAAGGGGAGCAGCACGGTGGCGGAGCAGCACGGTGGGGGAGCAGCAAGGACAGGGGGAGCACCAAGGACAGGGGGAGCAGCAAGGACAGGGGGAGCAGCAAAGACAAGGGGGGCGGCACGGTGGCGGAGCAGCACGGTGGGGGAGCAGCAAGGTCAGGGGGAGCAGCAAAGACAGGGTGAAACAAGGACAGGGGGAGCAGCACGGTGGGGGAGCAGCACGATGCGGGAACAGCAAGGACAGGGGGAGCAGCAAGGACAGGGGGAGTAGCAAGGACAAGGGGAGCAGCAAGGACAAGGGGAAGCAAGGACAGGGGGAGCAGCAAAGACAGGGGGAGCAGCACGGTGGGGGAACAGCAAGGACAGGGGGAGCAGCACGGTGGGTGAGCAGCACAGTGGGGGAACAGCAAGGACAAGGGGGTCAGCAAGGACAGGGGGAGCAGCAAGGATAGGGGAGCAGCAAGGATAGGGGAGCAGCAAGGACAGGGGGAGCAGCAAGGTCAGGGGAGCAGCAAGGACAGGGGGAGCAGCATGGTGGGAGAGCAGCAAGGATAGGGGGAGCAGCAAGGACAAGGGGAGCAGCAAGGAAAGGGGGAAACAAGGACAAGGGGAGCAGCAAGGACAGGGGGAAACAAGGACAGGGGGAGCAGCAAGGACAGGGGGAGCAGCAAGGACAGGGGGAGCAGCAAGGACAAGGGGAGCAGCAAGGTCAAGGGGAAGCAAGGACAGGGAGGAGCAGCAAAGACAGGGGGAGCAGCACAGTGGGGGAACAGCAAGGACAGGGGGAGCAGCACGGTGGGGGAGCAGCACAGTGGGGGAACAGCAAGGACAGGGGGAGCAGCAGGGACAGGGGGAGCAGCAAGGACAGGGGGAGCAGCACGGTGGGGGATCAGCACGGTGGGGGAGCAGCAAGGACAGGGGGGGCAGCAAGGACAAGGGGGAGCAGCAAGGACAGGGGGAGCAGCAAGGACGGGGGAGCAGCAAGGAAAGGGGGAGCAGCAAGGACGGGGGAGCAGCAAGGACGGGGGGAGCAGCACGGACAGGGGGAGCAGCAAGGATGGGGGGAGCAGCAAGGATAGGGGGAGCAGCAAAGACAGGAGGAGCACGGTGGGGGAGCAGCACGGTGGGGGAACAGCAAGGACAGGGGAGCAGCAAGGACAGGGGAAGCAGCAAGGACAGGGGAGAAGCAAGGACAGCGGTAGCAGCAAGGACAGGAGGAGCAGCAATGACAGGGGGAGCAGCACGGTGGGGGAGCAGCAAGGACAGGGGAAGCAGCAAGAACAGGGGGAGCAGCAAGGACAGGGGGAGCAGCACGGTGGCGGAGCAGCACGGTGGGGGAGCAGCAAGGACAGGGGGAGCAGCAAGGACAAGGGGGGCGGCAAGGACAGGGGGAGCAGCAAGGTCAGGGGGAGCAGCAAGGACACGGGGAAACAAGGACAGGGGGAGCAGCAAGGACAGGGGGAGCAGCAAAGACAAGGGGGGCGGCACGGTGGCGGAGCAGCACGGTGGGGGAGCAGCAAGGTCAGGGGGAGCAGCAAAGACAGGGTGAAACAAGGACAGGGGGAGCAGCACGGTGGGGGAGCAGCACGATGCGGGAACAGCAAGGACAGGGGGAGCAGCAAGGACAGGGGGAGTAGCAAGGACAAGGGGAGCAGCAAGGACAAGGGGAAGCAAGGACAGGGGGAGCAGCAAAGACAGGGGGAGCAGCACGGTGGGGGAACAGCAAGGACAGGGGGAGCAGCACGGTGGGTGAGCAGCACAGTGGGGGAACAGCAAGGACAAGGGGGTCAGCAAGGACAGGGGGAGCAGCAAGGATAGGGGAGCAGCAAGGATAGGGGAGCAGCAAGGACAGGGGGAGCAGCAAGGTCAGGGGAGCAGCAAGGACAGGGGGAGCAGCATGGTGGGAGAGCAGCAAGGATAGGGGGAGCAGCAAGGACAAGGGGAGCAGCAAGGAAAGGGGGAAACAAGGACAAGGGGAGCAGCAAGGACAGGGGGAAACAAGGACAGGGGGAGCAGCAAGGACAGGGGGAGCAGCAAGGACAGGGGGAGCAGCAAGGACAAGGGGAGCAGCAAGGTCAAGGGGAAGCAAGGACAGGGAGGAGCAGCAAAGACAGGGGGAGCAGCACAGTGGGGGAACAGCAAGGACAGGGGGAGCAGCACGGTGGGGGAGCAGCACAGTGGGGGAACAGCAAGGACAGGGGGAGCAGCAGGGACAGGGGGAGCAGCAAGGACAGGGGGAGCAGCACGGTGGGGGATCAGCACGGTGGGGGAGCAGCAAGGACAGGGGGGGCAGCAAGGACAAGGGGGAGCAGCAAGGACAGGGGGAGCAGCAAGGACGGGGGAGCAGCAAGGAAAGGGGGAGCAGCAAGGACGGGGGAGCAGCAAGGATGGGGGGAGCAGCACGGACAGGGGGAGCAGCAAGGATGGGGGGAGCAGCAAGGATAGGGGGAGCAGCAAAGACAGGAGGAGCACGGTGGGGGAGCAGCACGGTGGGGGAACAGCAAGGACAGGGGAGCAGCAAGGACAGGGGAAGCAGCAAGGACAGGGGAGAAGCAAGGACAGCGGTAGCAGCAAGGACAGGAGGAGCAGCAATGACAGGGGGAGCAGCACGGTGGGGGAGCAGCAAGGACAGGGGAAGCAGCAAGAACAGGGGGAGCAGCAAGGACAGGGGGAGCAGCACGGTGGCGGAGCAGCACGGTGGGGGAGCAGCAAGGACAGGGGGAGCAGCAAGGACAAGGGGGGCGGCAAGGACAGGGGGAGCAGCAAGGTCAGGGGGAGCAGCAAGGACACGGGGAAACAAGGACAGGGGGAGCAGCACGGCGGGGGAGCAGCACGGTGCGGGAACAGCAAGGACAGGGGGAGCAGCAAGGACAGGGGGAGCAGCAAAGACAGGGGGAGCAGCACGGTGGGGGAACAGCAAGGACAGGGGGAGCAGCACGGTGGGGGAACAGCAAGGACAGGGGGAGCAGCACGGTGGGTGAGCAGCACAGTGGGGGAACAACAAGGACAGGGGGAGCAGCAAGGACAGGGGGAGCAGCAAGGACAGGGGGAGCAGCAAGGACAGGGCGAGCAGCAAGGACAGGGGGGAGCAGCAAGGACAGGGGGAGCAGCACGGTGGGGGAACAGCAAGCACTGGGGGAGCGGCAAGGACAGGGGGAGCAGCAAGGATGGGGGGAGCAGCACGGTGGGGGAGCAGCAAGGACACGGGGAGCAGCAAGGACGGGGGGAGCAGCAAGGACAGGGGGAGCAGCAAGGACGGGGGGAGCAGCAAGGACAGGGGGAGCAGTACGGTGGGGGAGCAGCAAGGACAGGGGGAGCAGCAAGGACGGGGGGAGCAGCAAGGACAGGGGGAGCAGCAAGGACAGGGGGAGCAGCAAGGACGGGGGGAGCAGCAAGGATGGGGGGAGCAGCAAGGACAGGGGGAGCAGTACGGTGGGGGAGCAGCAAGGACGGGAGGGGCAACAAGGAGAGGGGGAGCAGCACGGACACTACTCCTTCACCAGACAGTAAACACCTCCTGACTCGCTCTCACCAGGCCGCAGCTCTCCTCCAATCCCAATTTGAAACCAAATCCACCCGGATCAACAAGGACGAACCAACTCTGGAGCCAGAAAGGAATGCGGACTCACATCGGGCCTGACCCCCAACAGACTCCAGAAGTCCAGCTAACCACAGCCAGAAGACTGACTCAGAGACCATCACTTCGCTCGTTCTTTTATTGGAAAGGTAGGAAAGGCCTGCAGAAGGACAAGTGGAGAACACTTCAGTGACCATTTAAAGCTATGGTGCAGGGGGACCGCATTACCCTCCAGACGTCTTCAGGTATCCCTCAAATCTGAAATATGAGGGTATATATTATCTGGTCCTTTCTCTGGGAAGAGTTATGGAACATCTATGCAAATGGGAATTGATGTTTAATGTAAACATCAGAATTGTGGTCATTTGGCTTTAACAGCACTCTTACAAGGCTCACTGAACTGATCAGCACTTACACTCGATACTGGGGGACCACAATGATCAACATATTGGTCCATTTTCCAGAGGTAAAACAACGCAGACTACACCTGGAAACAACTGCCCCTCTGCAGAGAAATGAAGCCTGAATGTTAGCGAACTTTTGATGCTGAAGGTAACTGGGACCAAAATTTCATTCCTTCATTGACAGCACAAACGTAGCTCTGATACTAACCACTCTGCAGTATTAATCATCTTGATTCACACTTTGAAACGGTTAAATGGAAATAGGCCTAAGAGGAGATTAATAGCCTGTAAAGTAAAGGAGCGACCTTGTCACTGTATTTACTGTCGGTTGCTTGTTTGCATCATGTAGTATAGGACTTGTTTTTGTTTTTTACTATGTAGCACGTTGAATTGATTTGATCACATCCTTTTATAGAAGGTAATGATCTACAGAAGGAGCAGCAGAAAGAGAAGCAGATTTACCGTCATTCAAGGTAACAACTAAACAGTTTTACTTTGACAGATAGTTGATGAGAGGAAACTTCTGATATGGTGACTTCTCTAACAGCTATTCATAGAGACCAGCGTCCTTCTGTGCCGAAACATCAGACCAAAATAAACCATGTCTGACTTTAGGTCTGGATCTCAAACACCGCTCTGACTCCTTATGTCCTCACGTAGAAGTCACTCATGCTCCATAATTGTTACCTCCCGTTATATCCGTTGGGCCTCATTCATGAAACATGAGCTGAATTCACAGAATTGTGCGCAAACTGTTGGCAGAGCGATGTTTCAGCATTCATGAAAATGTTTGTAGTTTTGAACTTTTCGTAGCTTCAAACAGAATCCTGCTTCTCCAGAGGTCAGAGTCTGACCACGGGTAGAACTTGAGAACTCTCCTGACGCGGTACAAAAACATTCACCCACCTCAGTGTCATGGATGTGAAATCAATATATATTGATTTATAGTTATATGTAGATATGTCAATATGTAGATTTATAGTAATTTTTATGGATATAATTGGAGGTAAATATATGAACCAGTGTATATATAGCATATCTACTCTTATATAGTTATTCAAGTATATTGTTATACCATTGCTGTCTATTGTTCTCTATTATATTGTAGTATTATAGTAAAGTAGGCCTAATAATGTAATACTACATACTACATGTACATTATAATTACTTCTATTATTACATACATACATAGTAGTAACAACTAAATGCTGGGCGTTTGTTTTGTTTTCTTTTTTTTGCCTTGATTTGTTTTGATTTTGACTATATTTATATATACATACTGAGTATTATATCACTGTATAGAACAGTTAATAAAGTAGGTATGGGTGTTTAATAAGTAAGCTTATTGAAACTCTTGTTATATGTAAGAATGTATGTAAGATTCAGGGGTAGGACTGGATAAGTCGAACACGTTGGTGGATCCGTGAGGTCTGCCCGAGTGCTGTACATTATATATATATATATATATATATATACTGTATATATATATATATATATATATATATATATATATATATATATATATATATATATATATATATATATATATATATATATACTGTATATATATATATATATATAATGTACAGCACCCGGGCAGACCTCACGGATCCACCAACGTGTTATACAGTATATATATATATATACATATATAGGTATTCGGTTTTCTTACTTTTTTGTACTCTTGTAAATCTTAAAACCAAATCAAATCAAACAATTAAGACCAAAATGTTGGGCTTTTTAACTAGGCTGTAAATATGATTATTGTGCTCTAAAGTTGGACGTTGGAGGTCAGTGGAGACTTCAGCCGGCCGAGCTGCAACACGGTTGGCCCTGGTTGAAACCACAGGACTATAACACATCTGTGTGTCACTTTACAGTACAACTTCACACATCAACAACAATGAAACCAGCTCACAGAGCTCCAGCGGACATCCTGGAGAAGGAACCAAGAGAGAGAAAAGAAGATTTACAATTCATAGGTCTGAAACCAAACAAACATGGAAAACATGAAATCTTGGGGTGAAATTTTGGACAAGTGGTCTTTTCTTTCCTGTCGTTTTCTGTGAAGTTCCAGTTAGTCTGCAGTTCTCATTTCCTCCTCTTAATTCCCCTCCACTATGTTTTTTTACTGGATGCACGTAATCATTGACAGCCAGCACGCTGTTTTCAGAGTGACCTCTGAACGCATCACGCAAAGAGCTGTGATGCAACCGCAGCAGCGCTTATCTGCTCACATGATGTTTTTGTCAGGAAACGGTTGGATGATCAACAAAGGCCGGTCTTCCCATCGTAGTAACTGATCTGGCCATAAACATGGCTGATGACCCCAATTTTAGTTATATAACTCCAATGTAGGGCAAGAGGAGGCAATTTACGCAGGAAACATGTCCGAGCCAACCGTCCAGTCCAGTCAAAGACAAACCAGACCAATCACATTTTTCACATTCAGTTTAATTCAGCATTATTTACATAACACCAAATCCTGACAAATGTTACTTCAAGGCACTTTAACAGTACAGTTCAACTCATTTGAGCCCAGATTAGTCCAATTACTACACTCCAGGTGCTGTTTTGGTATTGCTCATGTTTGTTGTTGTTAAGCTGCTACTAAAGAGCAGAAGAAGTTACCTCGCCTCCATGTCCGGTATTTATTAATACAATTCTAGTGACCCAGGGTCCGGTCTGAGACAGACGTACAGCCAGTACTGGAGTTGAGGGGGGATGAGGGGGGATGGCATCCCCCCTGAAATAAAAACGGTCCAAATCATCCCCCCTGTAAAACTGCCATCCCCCCTTTCCATCCCTTATGTCATTTCATCAATGAATGTGGTTTTACTGCTATTTCAACATTTAGAGTCATCACCAGAAAAATAACACCAGAAAAATAACTTATTTGACAATTTTCACCTGTTTCAAGTAAATTTTCACTTGAAATAAGTAGAAAAATCTGCCAGTGGAACAATATTTATCTTCTTATTACAAGCAAAAAAAATCTTGTTCCACTGGCAGATTTTTCTACTTATTTCAAGTGAAAATCTACTTGAAACAGGTGAAAATTTTTGTTTTTTCCAGTGATGAGTCTTGTTTTAAGTGTAATGAGATTTTTTTACTAAAATGAGACATTTTAACTAGAAATAAGACAAATATTCTTGTTAAGATTTAGAGTTTTTGCAGTGATCCATGTTACTTATCCTGTGAAGGACAGAGTCATATTGATAAGTTCAGAAAAGTGTTTTTTATTGTTGTGTTTTGATGTATTTGATGTAAGCCCAGTGGATATTTAAAGCTTACAGAAGGCTGCATTTAACTGCTGCTATGTCATTCCTGCAGTATTTCTACAGGTGTTTTGGTCACTGCTATTATTTGTAATATATTATATTATTTGTAATCAGCACAAATGATCTGTCCCCATATGATAAAATCCACCATCCCCCCTGATTTTCTTTTTACAACTCGAGTACTGGGTACAGTAAAGCAATTTGAGGAAGTACAACACCTGCTGGGAAGAAGGTACACAGGTTCATAACAATAGTGTCATTAATAGAGTTGGAGTAGAAGACAGAGAGGAGAGGTGCATCATGGGAGGTCTCCTAGCAGTCTAGGTCTATAGAAACATAACTAGGGATGTTTCAGGTCACCTGATTCATCCCTAACTATAAAGTTTATTAAAAAGGAAGGTTTTTGTCACTGTTTTTGAGTTTGCTTGTTCCTGTTTTATTTTGAAAGCCTGTGTCCTTGTGAGAGCTATATTATATCTTTATACAGGACTGTCTGCAAAAATGTCATACATTGTGGATTCATTACAAATCAACTGAAATATTGCAAGCCTTTTATTATTTTAATATTGCTGATCATGGTTTACATCTTAAGAAAACTCAAATATCCTATCTCAAAAAATTTGAATATTCTGGGAATCTTAATCTTAAACTGTAAGCCATAATCAGCAATATTAAAATAATAAAAGGCTCACAATATTTCAGGTGATTTGTAATGAATCCAGAATGTATGATATTTTTGTTTTTTTAATTGCATTACAGAAAATAAAAAACTTTATCACAATATTCTAATTTTCTGAGACAGTCCTGTACAGTCAACTAAACATTTGTCAAATCCAAATTTATGCAAAGTTGCCAATAGAAATTGTCAGTTTACCCGATCAAATGCTTTTTCTGCATCTAGAGATTTAATTGTATTTTCCAGATTATTGATATTCGAATGATCTATTCATCCTGACACTCGTCCTGATGTTCATCCATCCTTGTTTTGAAGATTACGCCTGTCTGACGGCGTATAAATCCTACTGATTATTAATCATTTTCATTCTACACGCCCACACAGGTTACGTTCTGTTTCGCGGATAACGCCCCCCAGACGCATACTATGCTAGTTTAGTTATTTTTTTTCGTTATGATGTTGTCTGAGTACCATATTTTGCGGACCATAAGGCGCAGCGCATTTTAAGGGGTCTATTTTCAAACATAAGGGTTATTGAGGGCATGATAAAACATATAAAACAAAACAAAACAGTTTTGTAAGTCGAACTTTATTCAACTCGTTCAGAATATCGTTCAGTTGTAACTAATACAGAAAAATACACTCACATTTTAAATCATTCGTCTTCCACAAATCCACAAATAAAAAGTGGAGGAGGTGAGCATAGTACTACGTCCTGTTCTCTGATTGGTTCATCGTTGGATTTAAGTCCCTTAAGTCTTCAACTAAATCACCCAAACTCATCCAGGTGATCTTTATGGGTCCCCTGCAGGGACCTTTATGCACGAAGAGATTCATATTTTTAATTCTGCCTGAGGAAATTAAAATTAAGTGTTGGAGTATTGTTTTACGAGGTTAGAAGCTCGGAGTCTGACTCCAACACATGAACTGGTTTTCTTTGCTCTGACAAACTGGACCTCACATCACCACACCATAGTCCAGGGGTCTTCAACCCAACATGTTTTAGAGCCATATTGGACCAAAAACACAAAAAACAAATATGTCTGGAGCCGCAAAAAAATGAAAAGTCTTGTATAAGCCTTAGAATGAAGGCAACACATGCTGCATGTAGCTATATTAGTTATAACTGCTGGAGGATTTTTTTTTCATTATGCACTTTGAGAAAAAAGTCGGAATGTCGAGAAAAAAGTCGAAATGTTTAGAAAAAAGTCGAAATTTCGTGAAAAAAGTCGAAATGTTGAGAAAAAAGTCGAAAGGAATAAAAAGGAAAGGAAAAAGGAAGAAAAAAGGAAAAAAAAGAAGAAAAAAATGAAAAGAAAAAAAGAAGAAAAAAAGAAAAAAAGAGAAAAAAGGAAAAAAAGAAAAAAAAAGAAAAAAAAGAAGAAAAAAAGGTCAAACATTTTTGAAAAAGCTCCAGGAGCCACTAGGGCGGCGCTAAAGAGCTGCATGCGGCTCTGGAGCCGTGGGTTGCTGACCCCTGCCATGGACGCTGCACACAAATGAGCTGATTGTGCTGATGCTGCCTCACTAATAAGTGCTGTAAGCTGCTCAAAGGTGCTATTTATGGCAGGAAGTCACTGACACAGGAGCTGTCAGGATGCTGCAACAAAAACAGTCTGACATTTGAGTTGTTTGCTTGTCTTTCTGAACAATAACCTCCATGAATCTGCCGTCTCCAGTGGTAAACTTCAGGTCTATTCTGGCGTTGCCTTATCTACTGCGATAAGATACAACGTTAAATATTATGCTCCTTATCAAAGTTGATAATCCCCCTTTGAACAGCCGTGATGATTTGATGCACGAAAGCGCTTCCTCATTCACCATTTTATTGTGTATATATGGCTCATGCATTTATTTTTTTCCTCCAATCAGTTGTTATTTTATTGTACTTTATCACTTTATGATGCCGTTGCAAATACATTTTCATAAAAACAATTAGTCATAATGCTTCACGTTAGTAACCCAGGGTCACGGACGAGTTCAACATGGACTCCTAAAGATTGTTAGCAGTATTTCTGAGCGCTTCAGAAGACTGAGCGAACAAAACACATTAAGAGCTTCAGATACAGCGGTGGTGCTATTGCTGGTGATGTGGGCAGAAAATGTTTTATACATAATCATATAATATTCTATGTACATATTACATGCACATCTCTTAAGTGTAGTTGTGTGCCTTTTTAGTGTAAACATTTGGCGCACGTATGTACCTGGGTTACTTCTACTGACTTAAAGGGGACCTATATGGCGTCTAATACCTATTTTAAACAGGCCTTGAATGTCTTAAAAACAAGCTTTTGATTGTTTTTGCTAAATACATTAGAAATTCAGCCTCTGAGCCATGTCTTTGGGCCATTCCCAATACACCCCCTACTTTCTACCACTAGCCCTCCCTCACTATCACTACCCCTAAAAAAGATGGGACAGATTTTAGGGCACTTGAAATCTTCCCAGGGGCCTGTCCCAATAATCCCACTACCCCTACTTTTCAGCAACACCCCTAAAATCAGGAAGCCCAGAGCTAAAAGCTGTTTTAATTTCAGCCGTAGCGCTGTTAATATGCCACTTTATTAAGTTTTAATATTTTTTCAGGCGTAAAAGTAACCGTTAAGATCCCCAACCCGTGCTCAGTTTATCCAAATAACGCCTGTTAAGAAATTTGACTTGACGTTTTCGGAGATGATAAGAGCTGCCGGCCCCGGGGAGCAGCAGCTCACAGCCCGAGAACAGACGTGATCGCTGGGTCGACCCACACCGTCGTCCCGGGAGAGAAACCTGCAGCTCTGTTGAGAATTACGCTGGCTGAAATAAATCATTTAGGAAGATGTTGGTTTAATAGATGAAATCTAACAGTTGTAGCTACGCCTGTTAAGAAATTTGCTTCGAAAATTTCGGGAGCTGATTTATGGTTCTGCGTTAAATTGACGCAGAGCCTACGGCGTAGGTTACGGCGTACGGCGCGCGTCGCCGCGTAACCTACGCCGTAGGCTCTGCGTCGATTTAACGCAGAACCATAAATCAGCCTTTATGCTGGCGAGGTTTGAAAAAGACTTCGCAAACAACGGGCAAGCGAGTGATTATGTACATTCACTGAGTGAATATTATGAAAGTAAAATATATATTTCTCGCTAGAAATGTAATCAAAACGCATTTTTATGCAGAAACTAACTCAAAATATTGATTTTATTCACTAAAAAATAAGAATTGTCCGCCATGTTTTTTTTTTTTTTGATTCAGTCCGCAAATGACGACGAAAAGCATTCCTGGAAATTTTTCTGGCCCTAGATCAGCTAGTGAGCATCGGAAATCCCTCGATCCGTAGGGACATATTCATATCCACTACACTCGTTTTCTTCACTACCCCTAGGTGAAAAGAGGAATCTGGACACCACTACCCTCACAGGAATGCACAAAATTTAGGGGTAGGGCTGAAAAGTAGAGGAAGTGGGAGTATTGGGACAGGGCCTTTATCTTCCCATTCTCTAACCTCATTATCTATGAGGGATTCTGAGTGGGCGGGGCTATGATAATGAGGCTCTGTGCTGATTGGCTGCCTGAATGACGTGATACACCGCTACGAAAAAATGGCGGAAGCTCCGGCCGGTGGAGTTAGTTGTGGGTGTGGATTCACGCATCGCTCCCGTCGTTACATAACAACAGGAGGTCTGGGGCCTCATTTAAAATGGAGTGCGTAGGATTCATATTAAAAGTGCACGTACACCCAAAAGCCGAAAATGGCGGGCGCAAAAAAAAATCCGGATCTATAAAACCATGTGCACGCACACTTGCACGCAATGTTCGCTTTATAAATCACAGTCCAGCTGGAAGGTTGCGCAGCTGAATCCGCCTCATATCCCGCCCTCTACACGCCCACTTTCTACCTTAAAAGGGTAATGCAAAGTAGTATGATGCATATGCATATGAATGAGGCTACTGAGCATGCGCAGTGGCTTCCTGCAGCCTGTTTGGGGTCAGAATGAATGAGACGTGTCGAGCCACCGTGCCACTGAATTTCACTGAGATCTGAGATCGAAATGTTGAGGATGAGGTGGAGGCAGGAAAACCACATTATTTGGTGGTCACAGTAAAAGTATAAAAAGTATATAAATAGTATAAAATAAAGCGAGTGAGTGGCAGCAGGCCGTTGCTGTGCTAAACGCCGTGAGTGCACCGGCGCAACAGGGGGGGCATGTCCCCCCGTGTTTTCAAAATCATGTTTTTGTCCCCCCCCACTTTTTACAGTTTAAAACTAACGGTAGGCTCAGCTTGTAATTGCAAATCATCAAGACACCCTGTGCGAAAGCGATGCGAGAACGGCCCGGCAGCCCCGCACCCCCTCCTCCCTCCCGTCTCCCCTCAGAGCTGCTCAGGGCGGGTTTATGGTTCCGCGTCACACCAACGCAGAGCCTACGGCGTAGGTGCGCGTCACCGCGTACCCTACGGCGTAGGCTCTGCGTCGTTTTAACGCGGAACCATAATTTAGGCTTACACCCGCATGTAAAGGTTTCATGCGCGCGTAAAACTTATTATATATATGATAAAAAATCGTAGAGCCCCTAAACGCTCTACGGAGCCCCTCATTTGTTCTGTCCTAAAGCGGTGGGTGAAGAGGAGGTTCCAGGCGTGTCCTGCACCGCGGCTGCAGCAGCACCAGCACCAGAGTCCTGACTGACGCTGTGCTTCAAACACAGAGGGACAGGATCAGCGCTATTATATTATAAGTCTGATATATGTTGTGATATGTGATGACATTATTAAGAGTAAGACATGAATCTGGCTTCACTTCACCCCTTCACTGCCTGCGTCGCCAGTTCCCCATATCTTAAGTAAGTTCCTACGGGAGGGTCAGGGTTGGTGTAGAGATACGCACATTTTTCGGTTAGTTTTTTCTTTTTAGATCCCAGCCTTTGCATAGAAGGTGGCGTGCGCATCTTTCAGGCCCTTTTTGTGCGCAAGCAAGCTTTACAGATGAGGCCCCTGGTCTGGAGGAGTTGGAGGATGACGATGAGTTGAAAGTGGCAGCTAAACGCAGCGGCCGTTTCTGACATCCCCACGGAGAAGTGTGGGACATAAATACCTGTGTTATGTGTAAACACTTCCCTTCCTGAGGAGGGATCATCTCTCACGCAGAAAGGGGTGTAACTCCACGGTGGGTTTGATGTGAGGCGTTGACGTCCCTCTCACCATTGTCTTCTGTTCTCATCACTCACTTTGTAAAGCAGACTTTTACAGTTTAGACGTTTGGTATTCCGATTTTAAATCTGAATAGAATAATTCCAGATCATGTAAACACTCATTCCTCTTTAAATTAATTCCGGTCTTTCTTTCTGCTCGTTCTCTCGCCCGTCTGTCTCCATGACGCTTATATTCCACGCTGGGCTGGTTTTCCAAACAAAGTTTTAAGATGGCAGCACGCAGTAAACGCTGGTCAAGAGCAGAGACCATTTATTTAATAAATAGCTTGGAGGACCTGGAAATAATTAAAAGAACAGATGGAAACAGGAAACATCAAAATTGTGAGTTTTTCAAAGTTGTAGCGGCTAAGTTTGTTTCTCTTCCGGTAGACGTAACTTCCGGTCCGCCCCCCTATGAAATCAAACGTGTTTTCCATGTAAACCTCAATTCCAAATTACTATTTCCATGTAAACTCGAGGAAAAATACTCGGAATTATTTAATTCGGAATAATTAATTCCGAATTAAAAAACATCATGTAACCGTGGCCAATGATAATGAACTCAATGTTTATCAGGAGAAAACTGCTGACAGATAACAGGGCTGCATGAGACACATTAATGACACGATATTAGACTCTTCTTTATGGCGCTTCATAGTCTGTGGTATGACGGACATGTCATCCAGCCAGAAGCATAAAACACATTTACAGAGCACTTATCAAGTATCTGATGGTGAAGATGGACATTGTAGCTGTAAAGTCACGTCTGGCGCCACAAATCTACTTCAGGTTCAACCCTCCGATAGACCCTCAGAAACAACAACTCATCACAGATGAGAACGCAGTTTTGTAAGGCAATGCAAGTTTATTTGTAGCACATTGCAGCAACAAGGAAATTCAAAGTGTTTTACATAATAAATATATGAAGAGTGAGGAGGAGAAAACACCCCCCCCCCAAAAAAAAACACACACAAGCAGAGATAGAGTAAAGAAAAGTTTGACTTAAACCAGAGTTACAATTGAATATTAAAATGATTGTGTAAATTCAGAGTAGTTTAAATAAGATCACACGCAGAAGTTCACTAACTTCTCAACTAAATTCAGCCGCTGCAGATGTTTGTTTCACTATACTTTTCTTTGTTTTATGTTTGCAGTCGTGTTTTTAAAACCAGAGAAAATGACCTGATGTGTAGAAGTCCTCTGGTGGTCTGTTGGATCTTCTATTTTCTGGGTGCTGCGGTGAGCACCGTGTTTGTCCTCCCCTCCCATCCCTCGCTCTGATCTGTTTTTAAGGATTGCCTGAATACCATTTCATAGGATTTGGCACTTGGTCAGAGGATTACAATGAATGAAAAGAAAAGAGTGTGCATGACTGACCAAATGTGGCCGGACAAAGGCGGCCATACATCCAAATACCAAAGAGACGAAACAAATAAACACCAGATATGCCAGTCCTACCGTCATTAGTATCCTTCTTCTTTTATTTTTTTAATTTTTTTAATTGGTTACCTACAATCCAATCAGACATGACATGTTGCTGCCTGTCTTGATGTCACGGTGACATACAGGACTGTCTCAGAAAATTTGAATATTGTGATAAAGTCCTTTATTTTCTGCAATGCAAAAATGTCATACATTCTGGATTCATTACAAATCAACTGAAATATTGTAAGCCTTTTATTATTTTAATATTGCTGATCATGGCTTACAGCTTACTCAAATAACTCAAATATCCTATCTCAAAAAATTAGAATATTCTGGGAGTCTTAATCTTAAACTGTAAGCCATAATCAGCAATATTAAAATAATAAAAGGCTTGCAATATTTCAGTTGATTTGTAATGAATCCAGAATGTATGACATTTTTGTTTTTTTAATTGCATTACAGAAAATAAAGAACTTTATCACAATATTCTAATTTTCTGAGACAGTCCTGTAGACAAGTGAAGGATGTTTGTTGCTGAACTGAAGTTTCTGTCAGCTTCTGGTATGCTCTTCAAAACTTCTATTTGTTGCTTTATTATTCATGCACCTTCTAAAACGATAGATAGATTGCCAATGACAGTTTAAGACTAAATTGAACTTCTGAAAGTCAGACAACGCTGAACATGAGACAGATTTCTGACACTTGAGGCTGAATGTGAAGCTGCACAACTTGATTGCAATGTCTTACATTAGATAAGAAAAAATACTCTGAAACTACGCTGTCAACTCACCGAGTGGAGCGCGTATCTACATACATTCATCGTATCATCATACAACCATTCCATGAGCTCATATAAAACACTGAATTAGCAGCTATTTGAACTAAAAACATCTGGTAATTAGAATATATTCTATTTACAGTACTAACAGGAGTGAAACAGGTTCCACAGGTGAGGCTTCTAAACTACGGCTTCAGTTAGAGCACAGGTTGAAAATGTGAAGACCTACTGTTGATTTAAGTGGATCAAGTACTGATTTTGGCTCTGAAGACATTAATACTGAAGTACAGAAGGGGATCATACAGCAGATTTCGGTACCGTAATACATAATTTCACCTGATTTTCATTTATGTCCTTGTGTTTCCGTTCCAGAATGTCTGGAAAAGCTTTGGCTGAAGTTTGAGCAGACGAGAGCTTCTAATCCTTCACGTTTAGCGTCCTGCTGCCGGGCACAGACGTGGAGATGAGTCTGACCTCGGTCCAGTGGCTAAGCACTGACCGTACTCACAGAGTGCTGCCGCTTGGGTTGGTTTCCACCTTTCCTTCTCTGGCAGAAAACGTAGAGAGCCATGAGAGGGACGCAGCTGACCGACGACACCAGCAGCAGCCCGATGAAGACCTGGCCGAAGACCGGGTATTCCTTTACCTCCGCCTTACCCTGGAAACACCACAGTACCATCAGAAAAACCCATACTTAAAGGTCCAGTGTGCAGAATTAATCTCTATTCATATCGATCAGCATCACACACTGCAAAAACTCAAAATCTTACCAAGAATATTTGTCTTATTTCTAGTTAAAATGTCCAATTTTTTGTCAAAAAGTCTCATTACACTTAAAACGAGTCATTACCAGAAAAATAATTTGTTATTTGACAATTTGCACCTGTTTCAAGTAAATTTTCACTTGAAAATGCCCTTATGAAGTGCACAGTGTAGTTGCCATCACACATGCCCAGGGACTGCGGTTGAAAATTAGCCAGGATGGCTAAACCGGCACATTTACAGATATGTTAATTAATGTGCATTGTCCCTGTAATCTTAAACAGAATAAATAAATCTGCCAGCGGGACAAGATTTATCTTCTTATTACAAGCAAAAAAATATTGTTCCACTGGCAAATGTTTCTACTTATTTCAAGTGAAAATCTACTTGAAACAGGTGAAAATTGTGCTTTTTTCCAGTGATGAGTCTTGTTTTAAGTCTAAATGAGACATTTTAACTAGAAATAAGACAAATATTCTTGTTAAGATTTTGAGTTTTTTGCAGTTCAATAAAACTGTTTTACTTAAATCCTGACTCAAGTTAATTGTATATCACAATTCAACAGCAAGGTGATTCAAAGAGCTTTACAAGGATATTAAAACATTAAAAAAAGGCATGATTTAAAATTTAAAGCAAAAAGAAAGAAATAAGAACAATAGTTAAAAATCTGATAAGTGCAGAGTGCAGGTTTACTCGTAGTTCCTAGAGTATCCAAATGTAGATTTGGAGGGCGGGCGTTCTGCTATCAGGCACCATTACTATGGAACCAACTTCCAATCTGGGTTAAGGAGGCTGACACCACCTCCACCTTTAAAACTAAACTTAAAACCTTTCTGTTTAGTAAAGCCTATAGTTAGTGTTAGTAAACCTCTAGCTGGTGTTGGTAAATCTCTAGTTAGTGTAAACTTTAGTCTGTTAGAGTCAGTAGTCATAGTTGCAGCTATAGAACAAAACTATAATAGTTAGTCTCAAATATAGCTTGGTGGTAGATATGCTGCTATAGGCTTATGCTGCAAGGGGGTACCGACATGATCCGCTGGGCGGTGCCTCTCACCCTTCTTCTCCTCTCCTCTTCAATTCAATTCAATTCAATTTTATTTATATAGCGTCTAATACAACAGAGTTGTCTCTAGACGCTTTACAGAGACCCATACCCAGAACATGACCCCCGAGCAGTTATTACATAAACAATGGCAGGTAAAAACTCCCCTAGTGGGAGAAAAACCTTAAGCCAAACAGTGGCAAGGAAAAACTCCCCTTTAGGAGGGAAGAAACCTTGAGCAGGACCAGGCTCATCAGGGGGGACCCTCCTGCCGAGGGCCAGACTGGTGGGTCAGGGACGGCAACAGCACAGCAGGCAGGTGGAAGCAGCAACGGGATGACCGGGGGTGGGGACCGCAGGCCAGCACACAGCTCCCGAAGCTCCGGCCCAATCAGCAAGTCCCAGGTTGGGGTGCAGGGTCAGGAAAAGACTTGTGCTCCGTAATGCAAGCTACAAGCCACCCACGGCCACCTGCAGGACAAAAGAGAGAAAAGGGAGGAGAAGGGGGGGCCAGCAACGGGATGACCAGGGGCGGGGACCGCAGGCCAGCACGCAGCTCCCGAAGCTCCGGCCCAATCATCAAGTCCCAGGTTGGGGTGCAGGGTCGGGGAAAGGTTGAGAAGGGGCAGGGCCAGGGAGAGGAGTCTTGAGGGACGAACATTCTCCCCCGCCCAAAAGGGGCCGTTACCCTGCCCCCCTCACTCCCACACTGCAGGTTCCGGTGTCCGGCAAAGGATGCTGCAACATGGACAAAAGAGAGAAAAGGGAGGAGAAGGGGGGGCCAGCACAAGAAACCACAGGAGCGACTCTGACACACTAAAGTTTACACTACCTAGAGATTTACCAACACCAGCTAGAGGTTTACTAAACACTAACTATAGGCTTTACTAAACAGAAATGTTTTAAGTTTAGTTTTAAAGGTGGAGGTGGTGTCAGCCCCCTTAACCCAGATTGGAAGTTGGTTCCATAGTAATGGTGCCTGATAGCAGAACGCCCGCCCTCCAAATCTACATTTAGATACTCTAGGAACTACGAGTAAACCTGCACTCTGAGAACGGAGAGCTCTGACAGGAACATAAGGCACTATCAGGTCTTGCAAATAATGCGGAGCTAAGCCGTTTTGGGCTTTATACGCAAGTAATAAAATTTTAAATTGGATTCTGAATTTTACGGGTAACCAATGGAGCGACGCTAACACTGGAGAGACGTGGTCTCTCCTGCTAATTCCTGTCAGTACTCGTGCTGCTGCATTCTGGATCAGCTGGAGCCTATTCAGCAAATTACTTGGACATCCTGCTAACAACACATTACAGTAATCTAGTCTAGAAGATACAAACGCATGAACTAGTTTTTCTGCATCACTCTGTGAGAGGATTTTCCTAATCTTTGCAATATTACGGAGATGGAAAAAGGCTATTTTACAAACCTGATTGACATATGGTTTAAACGACAAATCCTGATCGAAAATAACACCAAGATTTCTCACAGTTGCACTGGAAGCCATCGCAACACCATCTAATCCCTTCCTAAGATGCTCTGGACCAAGAATGATAACCTCTGTTTTATCTGAATTTAGAAGCAGGAAATTTCTGGACATCCAGTCCTTGATGTCCCTAAGACATGCCTGAAGTTTAACTAACGGTTCTGTTTCATCCGGCTTCATAGACAAATAGAGCTGCGTATCATCAGCATAACAATGAAATTGTATGCCGTGATTCTGGATTATACTTCCCAACGGCTGCATGTATAAACTGAACAAGATTGGCCCTAGCACTGAACCCTGCGGAACACCATAACAGACCCTTGACTGTTCTGAAGAAACCTCATGTACATGAACAAACTGGAACCTGTCAGATAGGTATGATTTAAACCAACATAGAGCTGTCCCTTTAATCCCAACAACATGCTCTAACCTGTGCAGTAAAATGCCATGATCTATAGTGTCAAAAGCAGCACTGAGGTCCAGTAGAACCAGTATGGACACTAATCCCTTATCTGAGGCCATAAGGAGGTCATTCGTGACTCGAACAAGTGCTGTCTCTGTGCTATGATGCATTCTGAACCCTGACTGAAAGACTTCAAACAGATCATTTCTATACAAATAGTCACATAACTGGCTTGAAACTGCCTTTTCCAGAATTTTAGACACAAATGGAAGGTTGGAAATTGGTCTATAATTAGCTAAGGTGTCTGGGTCAAGAGAAGGTTTTTTAAGTAAAGGTTTAATTACTGCGACTTTGAAAACCTGTGGTACATATCCTAAACTTAGGGATAAGTTAATTTGGTCCAGTATTGTCGTACCAATAAGAGAAAAAATATGTTTGAATAGTCGAGTCGGGATGGGGTCTAACATACATGTGGTTGACTTAGCTCTATTAACGAGTGAAGTCAGCTCAGGGAGGTCTATAGGATCAAAACAGTCTAGAGACAAGTCAGAGCCTAGGGAAGTCGCTAAAGCTGAAGAAACACCTACAACCGGCTGGTTGATTTCTTCTCTAATTCTCGCGATTTTACTGTTGAAGAAGCCCATAAAGTCCTCACTACTGAGAGCTGCAGGAATGCACGGCTCAACAGAGTTGTGACTCTTTGTCAGCCTGGCTACAGTGCTGAACAGAAAACGTGGGTTACTTTTGTTATCCTCTATCAACGTTGAATAATAAGCTGTTCTGGCTTTGCGAATGGCTTTTTTATATACTATTAGAATATCTTTCCATTCACGATGAGAGTCTACAGACCTACAAGAGTACCACTTCCTTTCCATTTTACGCACGTTTTGTTTCAACATGCGGATATCTGAATTATACCAGGGAGTTAAGCTCCTGTGGCTAGAAACCCTCCTTTTCAAAGGAGCAACTTCATCTAAAGCTGAATGCAACAAATCAGCAGTGTTACTAGCAAGGAAATCAACATCTGCAGAGGTAGAACCCAGGTCACTGGCCTCGACTACATCACTATTTCGCACTGTCGTAAGATAAGCAATGGCCTCCCTAAATTTAACAATAACTTCATCAGACAAACATCTGCTAAAATAATACCTCCTATTTTGCACTTCAACATCAACAAAATTAAATTCAAACGTTATTAAGTAATGGTCGGATAAAAGGGAGTTTACAGGTGACACCAACAGACCATCAGTTTCAACACCGTAGGTGAGAACGAGATCGAGAGTATGATTAAAACAGTGCGTCGGTTTATCCACTTTTTGTGAGATACCCATTGATTCTAGAAGAGAATCGAAGGCTAATTTAAGATTATCGCTTTCAACATCCATATGAATGTTAAAATCACCCACTATGATGAATTTATCTGTGCTGATCAATAATCCAGAAAGGAAATCTGAAAATTCAGACAAAAACTCCAGATACGCACCAGCAGGGGGCCGGTACACTACCACTAACACAACTGGCTTCTCTGATTTCCGGCTCGGAAATTTCAGACCAAGCATGAGGCTTTCAAATGTATTATAGTTGCACTTAGGTTCAATTTTTGTTTCGAGACCGGAGTTATAAATTGCTGCGACTCCTCCGCCTCGGCCCGTGCTTCTAGGAATGTGATGATTAAAGTAGCCGGGCGGAGTTGATTCATTCAAACTAACATACTCTTCCTCCTGTAACCATGTTTCTGTTAAGCAGAAAATATCACTCCTGCTCTCTGTAATTATATCATTTACTAACAGAGACTTAGAGCTTAATGATCGTATATTTAGTAGTCCGCATCTAATTTTTAGGTCTGTAATTGGTACCAAATGTACATTGGTTTTAATTTTTACAAGGTTATCTTGGTTAACGCCTCTATAACGCTGCACCTGGTGAACTTTTGGAGGGCGGGGAACTGCAACCACTTCTATTTTGCTAGGCACCTCTAACTGACTAAGCCTCGCCTCCAGCCCTGTTAAACTACAGCTCTGCATCCTGGCCTGGACCCTGCATTGTCAGGGGGAGTGTCTAATAACATTGGCCAGATTTCTAGACATAAGAGCTGCACCATCCCGGGTGGGATGAATGCCGTCCCTTCTAATCAGAACGGGCTTTCCCCAGAATGTCTCCCAGTTGTCAATAAAGTCCACGTCGTTTTCTGAACACCACTGAGACAACCAGCGGCGGAGCGAGAGCATGCGACTAAACATGTCATCGCTGGTCAGATTGGGGAGGGGGCCAGAAAAACCTACAGAGTCCGACATGGTCTTGGCGAAGTTACACACCGAGACAATATTCATTCTGGTTACTTCCGACTGGCGAAGACGGGAGTCATTAGCTCCGACATTGATGATAACTTTACCATATTTACGATTACCCTTTGCCAGTAGCTTCAAATTTGCTTCTATGTCGCCCGCTCTGGCCCCCGGGATACACCTAACTAAGGTCTCTGGAGTCGGCTTCACATGTCTCACAATAGAGTCTCCAATCACCAGGGTCTGTTTCTCAACAGATGTGTCGCTGAGTGGGGAAAAACGGTTAGACACATGAAGCGGGTGGTGTTCCGTGAGCCCTTTAAGACTACCCTTCCTCCGAACCGTCACCCAGCTGCCCTGCCTGGCCGGCTGCTCGGGAGCTGCAGGGGAGCGGTTACGCTCAGCTGCTACGGGCCGGTCCGCCGCTAGCTTAGCCTGGTTAGCTGAGGAGGCTCTCGGACTATGGTTTAGTTGGCCAAACCGGACCTCTAACTGACTGAGCCTCGCCTCCAGCCCTGCAAATAAGCTACACTTTAAGCACTTACCGTCTTCACTAAAGGAGGCAGAGGAATAACTAAACATTTCACACACTGAGCAGGAAAGAGGTGAAGCGGTGGGAGCCGGAGCGGCCATGCTAAGATGCTAACGGAGGCTAACGGACAGAAAATGTATCGGTGATTGGTGACAGTGAAAGTTACGGAAGAGAAAATGAGCGAGTGTTGAAATAAAGACAGTAATGTACCAGATATAGTGCTATTTTACCAGAAAACAGTCTAAGTTTTAGATAAAAAGTCGGGAGAGATCTGAGCCTGCAAACGCCGTGAGACGGCAGCAGCACAGACCGCAACACCAGGAAGTGACGCGATGCGTGACGCAATACGTTACCCAATCAGCAAGCACGGTCCAGCAGTGGATCAGATATATGCAATGAAAAAGCTGGAACCTTCCCTTCCTTTCTTCTCCATTTCCATTTTTATTTATTATAAGTATCTCATAGCTATCATTTTTGTCCATCGCTCCTGTAGTTTCTTGTGCTGGCCCCCCTTTTTTCTCTTTTGTGCATGTTTGCAGGCCGGAGCTTCGGGAGCTGCGTGCTGCCCCCCCACCACCCCCGGTCATCCCGTTGCTGCTTCCACCTGCCTGCTGTGTGCTGCTGATATCCCCGACCCCCCAGTCTGGCCTCCGGCAGGAGGGTCCCCCCTTATGATCCAGGTCCTGGTCCAGGTTTCTTCCCTCCTAAAGGGGAGTTTTTCTTGCCACTGTTTGGATTAAGGTTTTTCTCCCACTAGGGGAGTTTTTACCTGCCATTGTTTATGTAATAATTGCTCGGGGGTTCATGTTCTGGGTCTCTGGAAAGCGTCTAGAGACAACATCTGTTGTATTAGACGCTATACAAATAAAATTGAATTGAATTGAATAGAAGCACAACAATGAAAATGGATCAACTCACCAGATCTTTGTTCCATGCTTGGTAGGTGGGTGTTCCCCCTTGTATGTAGTTGATGATATAAAACACCAAGATGCCAAAGAGGAGGAGGGGACTGACTCCTGCCCACATGATCTTCCAGTACCAGCTGGGACGGTGACCAAGCATGTCTTCTATGTCTTTGTCAAACCTTCAATGAGAATGTAATGATGTAATGTTTTCACATTTGTTTTCTATTTAGTTAAATTTCATTCACCTTTTGTATAACACAAATTATTGAACAGTTGAGGTACTCTACCTCAGCAGGTGATGGTTTGATAAGATAGCATTTTACGGCAAATTTCAGCAATCTAGTTAATTCCAACAGTTCACATACTTTTTCTTGTAACTAACAACATCAAGACAATGTTTTTCCATGTTTGTTTCATTAGATAATGGAAGGAACACATGTTGGGGCTGGTTAGAGGTAGCCCCAAGAAGACCCAAAAAAACAAGAACATAAAAGAGACAAGGTGGGAACTATCACACAGAATCACACCAACCTTTTAATTCCATAAATATAGCTGACAGTTACGACTTCAGTGAGGACAATGAAGAGCAAGGAGAAGGTGGCTCCATAGTCGTTGAACATGGTGAACCAGTAATTCCCAGATGTGGTGGTGAAACCCAATCCGAGCAGCAGGCAGAACACGCAAACGATAGCTGCAAGAAAAAACGCAAGCTCGTCACTGAGATCCAATATGCACATACATTAGTTAACTTTCGCGTCACTGCAACGTACCAGTGTCATTAGGTCAATATTTGGATAATCACATCCACCCAGCACATATGAAAGCCAATCCATTGACCACATACAGAGACTTCATTTGAAGCTGCCACAGTGTGTGACCTCTCAAATGCTGCAAAGCCATTTTCAGAAAGATCTAGTGTATTCAAATGAACAGACGATTCCTGGTGAGCTTTGATGTTTGTACTGTACTGCTGTGCCTGTAACAATTTTGCTGTCATGTGTTTGATTTGTCTTGTTTGTGTTTGTTCTTAGAATTACAAATCAATTAAATATTAACGTAAATAAATAAGTACGTAAACATTTGACTGCATTGGCAATGATCTGGAGTGATGTAGAGCAGTATTCCTTTCATGTCAGTTCCCTTTAGGGGTCTTCACAGCAATTTAACTGCCTCCATCTAACCCCATCCACTGCACCCTCTTCTGTCACACCAACAAAATCCATGTCCTCTTTCAATACATCTATAAATCTCCTCTTTGGTTTTCCAAACTAAGAGCGGTTCACAAGCCAATCATGATTAGAAGAACAACAAGGACTGTTACTTTGGCGTTGCTTTGGTCCCTCCCTAGAGCCAGGTCTGGGGTTGGGGCTCGAAGGCGAGCCTGGTGGCCGGGTCTTTGCCCATTGGACCCGGCCGGGTTCAGCCTGAAAAGGCGACGTGGACCTGCCCTCCAGTAGGCCCCACCACCCGCAAGAAAGGCCATAAGGGGCTGGTGCAATGTGTGTTTGGGCAGGAGTCGTGGCAAGGTGCCTCAACAACCTAATTCCTGGACATTCTAGGGAATGTCATCTCGCTGGGGGGAATCAATCAATCAATAACTTCATTTGTCCGCAATGGGGCAATTCATTTTGCAGCAATACATAGACATATACACATAGTAAAAAAAGGACAACGAGTTTAAATCTAAAAATCCAAGCCCAACAACAGCTACTTTTTCCTCATGGAATTGAGAAGGGAGGTGCAGAGGGTATAAAAGAATGTTTATATCTGTTAGTTTTGACAAGTGGAAAGTCTGAGCAATGTACCCGATGGGAGAAACTGAAACTTTCCTATACAGCTGTTTGTTATCCAGGTCCTGTAGAGTCACCTGAGCAGATTATTTTACAATTATTTTACTACAGACATTAACCACCTTGGTAAGAACAGTTTTCTGCTTTACCCTAAGTGATGAAAACCAACAAATGAAAGAAAAAGTTAATACAGACTCAATGAAAGAACAATAGAACATGGACATCAAGGATGAATCGACATGGAGTTTGGACAGTTTTCTAAGACAGTACAGACGCTGCTGACTTTTCTTGTAAATTAAGTTGGTGTTACTCGCAAATGTCAGCTTATTGTCTATTATAGTTCCCAGATACTTATACGACTCTACAATTTCTACATCTTGTCCGTTAATCACTGTCCTATCCGGAGAGGGCTGAGAACATCTAAAATCAAGAATCCTGGTACCACTTAAGAAAGTAATCAACCACAGCAGACTCACAATGACGGTATCATCCTCAAACTTCAATATATGATGGTTTAAAAATGTGCTACAGCAGTTGTTAGTGTATAATATGTACAGCAGAGGAGAACGGACACATCCTTGTGGTGAGCCAGTAGATGTTAAAGATAGGTCAGAAAGTTGTCCATTTACTCTCACTCTCTGAGTTCTGCACGTCAGGAAATCCAAAATCCAGCCAACAATAATACCATCAAGACTAAAGTTGTCAATTAGTCTCTGAATCAACAGATGAGGCTGAATAGTATTGAAGGCGGATGAAGAAGGAGCCAGAGCTTGTGCGTGAGGTTGAGAGGTACCGGCTAGAGATAGTCGGGCTCACCTCCACGCATAGCCTGGGCTCTGGAACCCAGCTCCTTGAAATGGGTTGGACCCTCCACTACTCTGGGGTTGCCCAGGGTGAGAGGCGGCGAGCTGGTGTGGGCTTGTTTATAGCCCCCGAGCTCAGTCGCCATGTGTTGGACTTTTACCATGGTGAACAAGAGGGTCGCTTCCCTGCGCCTTCAGGTTGGGGAAAGGTCTCTTACTGTTATTTGTGCCGGCCGAACTGCAGTACAGAGGACCCAGCCTTCTTGGCGTCCCTGTGAGGGGTACGGTACCGTCCCTCTGATGTTCTCATTCTTAATCCTATTCATCCTCATCACTTCCAAAGAGAATCTCAACATTTTCACCTTTGCTACTTCCAACTCTGCCTCCTGTCTTCTCAGTCCCCCAGTCTTTAAACTATACAACAATGCTGGTTGACCATGGTCCTGTACACCTTTCTTTTAATTTTTGCAGATACTCTTTTATCACACATCACTCCTGACACTTTTCTCCCACATGTCCCAACCTGCTTGCACACATTTCTTCACCTCTTTTCTGCACTCTCCATTTCTCTGGACTATTTATCCGAGAAATTTCAGTTTAACGTAAATAGTCTCCCACGCATACCAGACTTAACTACAGAGTTCTGCAGGGTTCTGTGTTTGGACGGATTCTTTTCTCCTTATGTATATTTGCATCCATTGAGTAATATTATTAGACAGCATCTTATTAATGTTGATTTCTATGCTGATGATACTCAGCTATACCTGTCCATGCAAGCAGGATACACTAACCAGTTGAACAGCTTGTCTTAAAGACATAAGACAAGATTTGGATGACTCTAAACTCTCTCCAGTTAACTTCAGATCAAACTGAAGTTGATGTATTTAGGCCTGAGTACTTCAGGGACATATTATCTAACTATGTAGTAAATTATTACCTTGGTCAGAAAAGTCAGGAACCTGGGAGTTGTTTTTGAACAGAATCTGTCTTGTTGGGCCACAGTCCTATGTGAACATGGGAATTCTTCATTTCAACTTTAAGGCCCAGCTCTGAGGCCTCACTCTGAGACCAGCCTTGATTTTTTGTAGCTGACCACATGGTTCAAAACAAAGGAACCTCCATAATGATTCAAAGCCCCAGCAGGATTTGCATTTACGGCCCTTCGGTATTAAGGAATAGAACCCTCATTGGGCATAGACCCCAAAACGCAGAAGGGGCCATTTGCCGATTTATAGCAGCCTGGACCCCGCTATAAAGAGCAGGCTCCTCCCTTTCCCACTCTCTTCTTTTCCTCCGCTCTTGCTCCCAAGGTCTCTTCTACCTCGGACCTGTCCACGGTCCCATGGAGTTCTCTTTGAGCTATGAAGATGGCCACAGCTCCTATTTTAGCATGGAGAGCTACTAGCTATGGGCCGATCTTGTCCATTATCGTGACTGAAGAAGCGTCTGGTTGAAATGGCAACCATAGTCTGCGAGTGAACCGCAAACGTTCCGAGCCCCAAATGAGCCGAACCAGGGACCCTTTCATGCCTCGACGTGAACGCCTTCGGACCGACCTGGAGCTGAAGGAGGCCCAGCTGCTGTACCCATGCATTCCCCTCATCCACACGGAGATGAGGAGAGCAGGAGAGAAAGAGCTGCTCTTTATCAGGATCACCTGCGGAGCGTAACCACCCAGCTGTTCACCAAGGAACGCTGACCGGCCAGACCAAACCACCTTTTTATTCAACTACAAAGATCCACATAAGAGGCTGTTTTGTGTCTGTGCAGATTGACATTAACACATTTAACTAGCGTAGTTTTACATTGTGAGCCGGACCCTGATCCCGTCACAACTGTGTTTACTAGTTTAAGTGTGTTTGTTTATTTTATAATTTGTCTACTGCTGCATCCACATTGCTGGATCCTGATGACATGTTCCTCCACAACAGAAAACAAAGCTATTCCTCATTTCCCAGTTAAATAACCAGAGCGCACATAAGGTCTGTGCTTCCTTTACCGTTATTCTGTAACGCCACCTCTGGCAACAGACTGGCACGTATGGAATAACAGCTACTGTGGGACAGATTTACTGTTTAGTTATTATTTTCCTGATAAGTCAAGTGGTGCTTGATTAATTCATTTTGATAATTCATTTTGATAAGTAATCTTCTTTATTAATTATTAATAACTATCGTAAGATGATTATTAATAACTCTTTAATGACTGACTGCTGTGTAAACGCTTATGACCACAAGTCTATTTCCCCAGACACTGGCCTGTTTCTCACCATTTAACACCTTGATGCTTATGCGTGACACAATCTTGAAGTCTCGTAGTGGTGTGATGATGGCCGTGACGTTTCCCAGCATGCTGCCCATCCCCAACATCAGGAGCATAAAGAAGTAAAGCACTGACCACACCTGAGGCATTGGCATGTTCTTGATGGCCTCCGTGTACACAATGAAGGCCAGACCAGTCCCCTCTACAGCCTGAAACACAAACACACACATACACATGTCAGGTATGTTTCTTACACTGTCTATCATTGTCAAAGCAACGAAAAGGCAACTACCCTGGGCCATGTCTTAGTTGACCTGGATGTATTTAAAACCCTCTGGGTCCCACCATCATGCCAGCATGATCTAATCCAGGGGTTCTTAACCTTTCTGACCTTGGGGCCCAATTTTTTCAGTACAGAGTGGCCCGGGGCCCGTTAAATATTAACACTTTATAGCAGGGGTATTCAACTAAAACTTTAAGAGGTCCATTTAGAGAAAATTTACTCAAGTGAAGGTCCAGAACATCATAATATATATATATATATATATATATATATATATATATATATATATATATATATATATATATATATATATATATATATATATATATATATATATATATGTATGTATATATTCAAGTAGCCTCATAGTTGTATCAACATCTGCATCTGACTGTTATATTAAAAAAGTACATATTTGCCACTTACATTTTATTTTATTTTTCAAATGCTATCTTATTTTATTTCTCTACCAGCAGTTTGAATTTCCCCTTTTCTTTGTTAATTGTCTCAACACATTTTTATAATAAATTAAACATTGGTGAGCCTGGAACGATATTTAGTTTTAATTGTGTTCATTGTGGAGAAAGCTGCTTCACAGCTGTATCTGGACCCAAATATGGGCAGGATGTTTTAAGATGGTCAGTTTATTTTCTGTGACTTCAGTTCAGACTTGAGTGGATATGTTTGATGAAAAACTTTGTGTTTTGTTTCAGTGGCGTTTCACTTTCGCACTTTGAACGCCACAGTCTCTGAACGTATGAGACACTGGTTTTGTCCCAGTGTGAAGACTGAACAGGATGAATTTGTCCATTCCGGGTTGAACTTTCCTTTCCACCTGTAACGATTCTCATCTCTGTATATAGAGTCAAGCTAATTACCGTATTTTGACGACCATACGGGCGCCGTGTGGAAAGACGCACCCTCAGTTTTGTGTGTGTCATTTCTGTATTTAAAACACACACACGGCGCCGTGTGGAAAGGCACCGTCTACACACACGGAGCGCCGCCTTACAACAACACACACACAAGCATACAAGTGTGCATATTTAAAAATAGAGCAAGAACAAAACTTAGTTTGATTGTACTTTATTTAAGATATTACATTAATCAGTTGTCAGAGGACTCAGCGCGTCAGGTTTCATCCGAGCCTGATCAGCTGAGACGGCCAGGAGCCCGCAGCTCTCTGGCTGCGGAGCAGCCGAGTCTTTCCGATGCTTTTGAGAAAGCCCGACCAACAGTCCAGTCCAGCAGACACGTCAGCCCACGCATCTACATCTACCATCCTTCAGCAGTAACGACGGAGCACACCGCCCGAGCAGCACCAACCTCCCCGGCCGCGGGGACGCGTCGGGATAAATGATCACGCCGCGCTCGCTCGCTCGCCCTGGCGGATCTAAACCTACTCTGTGCAAAATGAAGGATTTTCTCTGTAAATACACACCATTTCTCTTACTATTACACGTACAGCTAGCTGAGTGTCTTCTCATTTGGTCGGGAGTTGCTATGCAGTCCCGCGGCCCCCGCGGCCCACATGTACAAAACTGATTTTTTTTTGCGGCCCACTAGGTGGCGCTCGCGGCCCGAGTGTGGGCCGCGGCCCTATGGTTAAGAATCACTGATCTAATCAAACAACTGGTTCCAAACGGTTCAGACTGTATAGCAACACTGTTGCATTCCTTCAGCTTGTTTCTACCACTCTGGCTGCAGTCCCTCATCTACTCAGTCACTGGGTGCAGTCCCCCCTTTGCTCAGTCACTGACTGCAGTCCCTCATCTATTCAGTCACTGGGTGCAATCCCCCCTTTACTCAGTCACTGAACGCAGTCCCTCATCTACTCAGTCACTGGCTGCAGTCCCTCCTCTACTCAGTCACCGACTGCAGTCCCCCCTTTACTCAGTCACTGGCTGCAGTCCCTCCTCTACTCACTCTCTCTGGCTGCAGTCCCTCCTCTACTCAGTCCTTCTGGCTGCAGTCCCTCCTCTACTCAGTCCTTCTGGCTACAGTCCCTCCTCTACTCACTCTCTCTGGCTGCAGTCCCTCCTCTACTCAGTCCCTCTGGCTGCAGTCCCTCCTCTACTCACTCTCTCTGGCTGCAGTCCCTCCTCTACTCACTCCCTCTGGCTGCAGTCCCTCCTCTACTCACTCCCTCTGGCTGCAGTCCCTCCTCTACTCAGTCATTCTGGCCACAGTCCCTCCTCTACTCAGTCCCTCTAGCTGCAGTCCCTCCTCTACTCACTCCCTCTAGCTGCAGTCCCTCCTCTACTCACTCCCTCTGGCTGCAGTCCCTCCTCTACTCAGTCCCTCTGGCTGCAGTCCCTCCTCTACTCAGTCATTCTGGCCACAGTCCCTCCTCTACTCAGTCCCTCTAGCTGCAGTCCCTCCTCTACTCACTCCCTCTAGCTGCAGTCCCTCCTCTACTCAGTCCCTCTAGCTGCAGTCCCTCCTCTACTCACTCTCTCTGGCTGCAGTCCCTCCTATACTCACTCTCTCTGGCTGCAGTCCCTCCTCTACTCACTCTCTCTGGCTGCAGTCCCTCCTATACTCACTCCCTCTAGCTGCAGTCCCTCCTCTACTCACTCTCTCTGGCTGCAGTCCCTCCTCTACTCAGTCCTGCTGGCTGCAGTCCTTCCTCTACTCACCCCCTCTAGCTGCAGTCCCTCCTCTACTCACTCTCTCTGGCTGCAGTCCCTCCTCTACTCAGTCCTGCTGGCTGCAGTCCCTCCTATACTCACTCTCTCTGGCTGCAGTCCCTCCTCTACTCACTCTCTCTGGCTGCAGTCCCTCCTATACTCAGTCCTTCTGGCTACAGTCCCTCCTCTACTCAGTCTCTCTGGTTACAGTCCATCCTGTACTCTGCCACTTTGTCTGACATCTCCTTTCCTTTATTCCTTTATTTCCTTTATTTATGTTGTGGCTTTGTTTGTATCAGTGACCTTATCAGTGGGACCTGCTGAGTTGTGGGTTTTTGTACAAGGACAACTGGATGGATATGGATGATCGGCATCTCCATGGAATCTTCACAGCCAACAGAATCAACAGACAGTACATCAATCCACATCACTTTGGGCATTATCCAATTGGATAAAAACAGATTCCAGTTTTTTTTTTAAAGAATGTTCTCAGTAAACTAGAGAAAATACTGGACAATTCTTCCAAAAATAGAGGCATTGGGATCTGCAGGGATGTCAGGCTACATACAAACAGATACCACTTAATGTTTATAGTAAAGTAATATGGGGTTATTTTAAGCAAAGAAAACCAAAAAGTCACAGCAACAGTAGACCAAACTGTAGTATTTATTGTCCTGGACAAACAGCTTCAACAGTATCTAATTAAACATCTGAAGCTCCAGATTTTGAGTGATACTGAGTGATGCCCTGCCAACAGTTATCTGACAGTCATTTGAAGTAATTGATATATTAAAAAAATAAAAAAAGAAGTCTGTTTTGGACCACATTGTTTTTCACGGTTAACAGCAAGAAACCACTTTATTTGGTTTCTACTGAATGAGAAAAGACAAAAAAACAAGTATGATTTCATGTTCAGATTTACCTAGAGATTTTGTAATTTTTTTTTAAGATTCCTGCTGGGAGTTGAACCAGGTACTTTCTAATGTGAGGCAACAGTGATGATCACCAAGACACTGTGCTGCTCACTGAGCTCTGAATTGTGATAAAGATAAAGGTGAAAACAATCAGTGAATACAGATTATGTTCACCGGGTTCTTTAAACAGACTTACATAATCATATTGGTGACATTTCAATGGAGTTGAGGCAATGAAGCCTTATTTATGAATCTCTCCTAAACACTCTACAAAGCATGGAAAAAAGCAAGCACACTGTGAGCAGCATTTCTTGGCAATGGACTGAATTTTCCCAGAGACCGCTGGAGGTATAGAGCCGTGCTCGGTATTCAGAGAACTGATTGAGTTATGTTCCTGAAACACAGCTGCGCAGCTTAACTACCACCACTTAAAAGCAACTTTATCCTGCTGCTTTTCACTGGGTTTGCCTCAGTCTCAAATTTGTTTCGGTATTCAGTATTAGTCAGGAAGTGTTTTGACTGCTAGGGGACCTCCCATGATGCATCTCTCCTCACTCTCTTGTTGTTGTTATTAACTTAGTATGTTGAACCTGAATTCAGGAAACTATAAGTTATTTAGCAAGGTTATTTAACCCTGACCAAGAGGGATCAGTTGAACCTTTTGCCTACAGGCCTAACAAGGGTATGTGTGTTAAAAATGATGTGACCACATGAAGAAAGCACTACATCACTAGTGAAGCTATTGTTTATTGAATTTTTTCAGCTTTAAAAAGTACTCAGCCTCATATTTTAACACTGAGATTGAAGACCCATCATAACATTCATCACAGTCTTTTATGTTGGCTGTTAAATTTGATAATTTTAAGGGCACAGTGTGTAAAGGTCAATGAAGGTTTGTCAGAAGTTCTTTTATGGACCAGCGGATCACCACAGAGCTGTGTTTTATCACCACTTTTATTTGATTTATATATAATTGCTTGTTGGAACAAACATGCAGCATATCATAAAAGCCTGATGATGACACTGTTATCCTGTCCGTGGGTGATTGTCCTAACCACTGACAGCCCACCTGGTCCTGTGGTAATAGCTCTGACCATTGTCCTGTGGTGATGGCCCTAAAGATGGTCCTGTGGTGATGGCTATGACCATGGTTCTGTGGTGATGGCCCTAAAGATGGTCCTGTGGTGATAGCTCTGACCATGGTTCTGCCGTGTCAACCCTGAGCATGGTCCTCTGGTGACAGCCCTGAAGAACACCAATGACCTTCCTGACCATGGTCCTGTGGTGATGGCCGTCAGGGCCGATTTTTGCTATGGGCAATATGGGCGACTGCCCAGGGCGCAATCCACGTGGGGGCGCATGAGCGCTCTCTCTCATAAAAAAAAAGAATTTGCTCTGCTGCTTTCAAATAGAAAGCTGCAGATAGCGCTGCGCCCGCCGCAGGGTAGGGCACAGGCGCAACGCCGCGGCATGTGCTCTCTTGCACGCCGCCGAGCTCGGCGACAGAGTGGTCCGCTGTTGCATGGCGGCAGCACATACACAATGAATGGGAAAACCGGCGCGGTGGTGCACGAGAGGGCGCCTGCCGCGGTGTTGCGCCTCGGCTCCCTGCCCCAATTGAACATTTTTTAATTTCAATGTGCCGCGCTGTGACTATGGAGGATTTTTTTGTGCCAAAATTAAATAAATAAATACATAATTAATTAATTAAATTGGGAATGAAATATATAATTAATTAATTAAATGTGTCATTAATTAATTAAAATTAGAATGAATATGTCATTAATTAATTCAAATACAATTCATTTTAAGTAAAAATATATATTTATTGTTTCAGCATTTAATTAATTAATGACACATTTAATTAATTATTTCGTGTTGCGTGAGAATCATGAAATGTAAAACTGCATTTAATTAATTAATGACACATTTAATTAATTATTTCGTGTTGCTGAATCATGAAATGTAAATGTAAACTGTCAGTTTCACTCGTCAAATTCAGTGGGCGGAGCTAACGCAAATCTAGTGGAATCCACTGGTTTGGTCTGAAACTGGAGGTGGAAGAGGAGCCTTTCTAAACATGACAGCTGTGAGTTGCGTGTTGTAGAGAGTTGCGTGATGCAGCAGCAGCAGGTATCTGCTGTGACGGATTCGCATTCATATGCCATTTGGGCAGATGCGTCTCAGTCTGAACAGCTCCAAACACTCAGATCGGATATGTCCCAGACGCTCCAAACCACCCGCCCATTTCCAGTTGTGAAGCTACTCATCCTTTTCGCAGAGAGCATGTACAATCTCTGATGTCACGTCAAAAACTATTATTTGTAGTTTAAGTGTTGCAAATTCACATTACAAATCATGTTTTAATAGCAGAAAAAAAGACCGCATTTCCACGTAGGTGCGGGTCGCCGCGTACCCTACGCCGTAGGTCTGCGTTGGTGTAACGCGGAACCATAAATCAGCCTTCAGTCGCGCTGTGAGCCTGAACCTGCAGCCCGTCAGCTCATCAGCTGCCAGTTCATTGCTGGTTCGTTTTGTTAACTCTGAGCTTTGTTGGTTGGTTTGTTAGTTTGCTGGTGGTTTTGTTCTGAACACCTTTCTCTGTTTCTCATTTTGCTGGGACGTCGGGTCCCTCCACCGAAACACAACTTTTGCGGTAGGCGTTCATTGTTATGTCTAAAAATGATGCGCAGTGCCGACCCAATCAGAAACGGTACAGATATTTTGGGATTTTTTTATTTATATAAAAAAAATACATGACTTCACACAATACACGCGCTGGGTGACGCCTCCGCTCCGACGTCGTTGCTACGGCAACCCGTCAGATCAGTCAATGATGTGGCCCAGTCTGAACAGAGCCAGATCCGATTTGGACACTTGCTAAAAACAGTGTGGACAGTCAGCCCTGAAAATCGGATATGAGAAGGAATCAGATATATATCAGATTTGCCTGCAGTCTGAACGCGGCCCTAGTTTATCGGAATGTGTCCCGGAGCCCTGCAACAATCCATTATGTGGATTCGATTTGCCTTGACTTGATGTGCAGGGGAACCAATCAGGTGTTTGGAATCCGCCCACTGAGTTTGACGAGTGAAACTGACAGTTTTACATTTACATTTCATGATTCAGCAACACGAAATCATTAATTAAATGTGTCATTAATTAATTAAATGCAGTTTTACATTTCATGATTCACACGCAACATGAAATCATTAATTAAATGTGTCATTAATTAATTAAATGCTGAAATAATAAATATATATTTTTACTTAAAATGAATTGTATTTTAATTAATTAATGTCATATTTCATTCTAATTTTAATTAATTATTGACACATTTAATTAATTAATGATATATTTCATTCCCATTTTAATTAATTAATGATGTATTTATTTATTTAATTTTGGCACAAAAAATCCTCCATATGTGACGACATCTCTGCACGCTCAATAGGAGAGAAGGTGGTGGAGGGGGAAAACAACTTGCGGGTTGTAGATCAGAGATGATCAAGATGGAGGAAAAAATTAATTTGGCTGTGAGCCTGTGTGAGGAGCTGTGGGATACGAGACTGCACTCAGAATTGGTCTGATTCTTCCAGTGACAGTAGCGGAAGCAGAAATTAGTTTTTCCAAGCTGAAACTTATTAAAAAATACTCTAGGTCCACGATGTCACAGCAGCGTCTCTCTGGACTTGCCATCATCAGCATCAATCATACAGTTGCACAACAGATTTCAGGACCGCCTCTTATGGCCGTGCAGATGGTCCTGTGGTGGTAGCCCTGAGTGGTGATGGTCCTGACCGTGGTCCTGACCGTGGTCCTGTGGTGGTAGCCCTGAAGATGGTCTTGTGGTGGTAGCCCTGAGTGGTGATGGTCCTGACCGTGGTCCTGACCGTGGTCCTGTGGTGGTAGCCCTGAAGATGGTCTTGTGGTGGTAGCCCTGAGTGGTGATGGTCCTGACCTCGGTCCTCAATTCAACTTAAAAATACTTTATTAATCCCAGAAGAGAAATTAGTTAAATGCAGGACTAGCTGTTCATACTGTAAACAATTATTAGCAATACTAATTCATAACTATTCTGTATTAGGACTGCAACTAATGACTATGCTGAAGGATTAGTCGACTAATGACTCAAAATGATTAAATGGCTCTTATTTAGTGCTCAGCTTTGCATTAGGTTGGTTAAATGTTACGCTAATTATAAATTAAAGACATTAAAGATGGACACTTTATTCAAAAATGTATCTTTTAATGAGCTTTACTGCCAGTCGCCATGCTGTTGCATCGGCCGCCGCCATATTGTTTACCTAGCGCTGTACTCTGTTGAAAAACCTGTGTGGTGACAATAGCGGCTGAACGCTACTGTATATGCAATTCTCAGCAGAAATAGGAAGGAAGGTGATCCCTTACTCTGTTACATTGTTTTTGCAGACAATAGTTGACAATTAAATTCGTTGGCAACTATTTTTATCATCGATTTTAGTCGACAAAGTCGACCTACTCTGTGAGTGGTATTTAGTGTAATAAAAGCAGCAGGACCATGTTCACTGATAAAGAGGCAACAGAACAACATACACCGAACTTAATGTGAAGGAACTCAGTTGTCCCTGACTCCTGATTCTTCGTTGTTTATGAATCTACATCATTTAAATGATTGTCAGAACAAGTCTACAGATGAACACTGAGGTTTCCTACAAGCTGAGCAGACTGGACTTCTAGAGGAAATTGGGTTTGTTTGGTCCATACAGGCACGTTCTTCCACAGTAGCATCGGATGTGTGTGTTAGTTTGTACTACTACAACCTACTTACACGGCTCAATCAAAAGGCAGAAAAACAACTGTGTTATCGTGTTTGCAGTAATTTCCAGTTATGTGGGTTTTTGTGTGCACTGCATGAGTAAGACTGAGATGATGAGGAACTTACGGTATCTAGTTCAGCCTCCAGGCTGCATTCTTCCAATGTAAGTTCAGCGAACTGTGCCGGGTATGTGGAGTTCAGCTCCTTAATCCAGTCAGAGACGTTGTCTATGTTGATGCTGTTTTCAGCCAGATCAAACGTATTCATCAACAGCGTCCGCGTCCTGAAAACAGAAGAAAACACCAACATTTAACAGGGTTGCATGAAAAGAAACACTGTGCTAACTTGTCACAGTTATAATCAGTACTGGAGTTGAGGGGGGATGAGGGGGGATGAGGGGGGATGGCATCCCCCCTGAAATAAAAACGGTCCAAATCATCCCCCCCTGAAATAAAAACGGTCCAAATCATCCCCCCTGTAAAACTGCCATCCCCCCTTTCCATCCCTTATGTCATTTCATCAATGAATGTGGTTTTACTGCTATTTAACATTTAGAGTCATCACCAGAAAAATAACACCAGAAAAATAACTTATTTGACAATTTTCACCTGTTTCAAGTAAATTTTCACTTGAAATAAGTAGAAAAATCTGCCAGTGGGACAAGATTTATCTTCTTATTACAAGCAAAAAAATCTTGTTCCACTGGCAGATTTTTCTACTTATTTTAAGTGAAAATCTACTTGAAACAGGTGAAAATTGTTGTTTTTTCCAGTGATGAGTCTTGTTTTAAGTGTAATGAGATTTCTTTACTAAAATGAGACATTTTAACTAGAAATAAGACAAATATTCTTGTTAAGATTGTGAGTTTTTGCAGTGATCCATGTTACTTATCCTGTGAAGGACAGAGTCATATTGATAAGTTCAGAAAAGTGTTTTTTATTGTTGTGTTTTGATGTATTAGATGTAAGTCCAGTGGATATTTAAAGCTTACAGAAGGCTGCATTTAACTGCTGCTATGTCATTCCTGCAGTATTTCTGCAGCTGTTTTGGTCACTGCTATTATTTGTAATATATTATATTATTTGTAATCAGCACAAATTGTCCCCATATGATAAAATCCACCATCCCCCCTGATTTCTTTTTGCAACTCGAGTACTGACCACAAGCCCTTACCCCTCCAGGCAGCTCTCATAGTTGAAGGTGGCCTTGAACCCGTAGATGGAGAAGGTGACCAGACTGGCAAAGATGGAAGTTGCACTGTTGATGAGAGAGACGGCGATGGCCTGGCGCTCAAAGTTATTGTTGTACTGGTTGTAGCTGGCGAAGGCTATGAGGGAGCCAAAACCCAAACCCAGAGAGAAAAAGATCTGGGTGGCAGCGTTGACCCAAGTCACAGGATTTGCGAGGTGTTCCATCTAAAACCACAGACGTACACACGTGAAGAAAGATCGGCACGCCCCGTACGCAGACGCCAAAAACAAATGAAAGAGAAATCCAACCTTACCCTGGGAGTAAACATATATTTAACACCGTTCATGGCTCCATGAAGCGTGACGCCCCGAATCAGGTAGATAAACAGGACCAGGTATGGAAACGTAGCTGTGAAGTACACAACCTACAAAAACAAAGTAGACAAATAATGCAGTACAGTTGTTATCAAAATGACTTTGTTCTGAACAGTGACTGTATTTTTTACCAATGTTTCCACAGTAAAACATTCCTCAGTTTTACCACCCGATTTGGATAATTTTTGAATGTAATGTATTTAAGTGGTAGTAAAAAATGATTATTCTCCAAGGGATGTTTATTTTCCTTTACACCTCACCTGGTCAATCAGCTTTTGAACTTCACTTAAAGTTCTCCATGAATAGGACTAGTGTCACTTCAGCACTTGATTGAGTCCTTTTAAAATCCTTTTAAGAAGGGATATCACCATGACAAGTAGTGAAATCAGGTTGAAGGTTGGGAAATACTGGGAACTCATAGGGACCTCATTTTTCCAAGCTCCTCGTTGTAGCAGAACAGGGAGATGTGGTCCAAAGTGGTAAATTAACAACACTTTGGAAGGTGAAAAAGTGCCTGGATGCCTCCAAATCTGAATGCTGCTGATCTACTCTCTTCTAGACTCATTGTTTCATACATCCGTCCATCCAAACTATGGTCTAGTTGGCAGACCTCTAACTCACTGAGCCTTGCCTCTAATGCTATGAATAAACTCCCCTTCACACACTTGCTGTCTTCATGAAAGGAGGCAGAGGAATTAGAAACGGTGGGAGAGGAGGATATATGCTTTTATCAGGTTAAGTATGTGTGCATTGAGTGTTGCTGTCTCTGCTTTTTGCAACAAAAGTTGGTTCATGTGTGCACGTGCAGTGTGTATTTTGAAAGACAATAAAGATTTTTTTATCTTCTCTTCTCTTCTCTTATTATATCATAACCAAAAGCAAATAGAGGAGTGTTGCACAGTTCACCATCCACAAACGCAGCTTACAGCTACATCATGCAGAGAAGAAGACATCTGCTTTAACATTATTTTCTTTTTTCAATGGAACAAAGCAGTATCTTTATTTGGCTTAATGGGGGTTTGTCTTTGGCCTTTTATAACCAAACTACAATATACAAAAAGGAAGGAAAATCCAAGGCAGTCTTCTTCAAATATAAAAAGCCTTCATTTAAATTGGCTATTTCATGTGGAAAGATTAAAAAAGTGGGTTACAGCCCACGCGTTTCGGCCACAGCCTTCCTTAACTGTACCAGCATGGTAAAAACAATTTAGTGTAGTACACAAAAAATTCATTTAAATTCAATTCAAACTCAAAAATACTGTATGAATCCCTGAAGGGAAATGAATACATTTGTGTTACTTTTTTCATGAAGTGATTGAACCAGGGAGATGTGGTGCTTTCTTACCTTTCCAGTGGACTCCACTCCTCGTATAATGAATAAGTAAGTGATGCCCCACGCCAGCAGGAGGCACAGAGTCTGACCGGTATGAATGCCCCCATTCTCCTCGATGGAGGAGGAGATGTTCAGTGTTTCCCTGTAGAAGAAATACTGGGTGGGTGTAGCCTTTTCACACTCCTCTAAAGGTCCCGTCCGGTTGGAATTTATGGGGCAAGTGGCCCAGGGCAAGACAGGCTGGGATGGGAATGAAGGCAGAGGTACAGTCCAGTTACTGTATGGTACAAAACGAGTGCCGGCATTGTGCAGGAGAACTAAGAGATGCTGGAAAACTAACTACAGTAGTTTGGAAATGATCAGCTTACTTGAAATGATTGAAAGAGGTACCAGAAACTCCATGCATTGATGATGTTGTAATAGAGACACAAGTACAAGGATGTCATGACACTAGCCAGACCTAGAACAAGGGAAAACATCAAAAATCTTTTTTGTAGGACTTCGTTTTCTTAAAATATTTCAGAAAAAATGTCAAATGTCAGGTACCTCATGGTTTATACAATATACAGTTTATATAATAATAATATTACATTTTATCTGTTTCATGACACTCAAGGTTGCCGTACATCAATCAAAATGTAAAAACACAATTTAAATAACAGAAACAGCAGAGTTTGCAGCAAAACATAAAAGACAGTTATTGCAAGTCAATTGCCTGTCTAATAAATAGGTTTTACATTCGCTGAGAATAGATGATCTGCTGCTGCAAACTGTAGTTGGTCATAAGCATAAAATATAAAAAAATAAAAAATAAAAATAACCAATGCGCCAGCGTTCACTCAACCAGAAGATAAAAATATGTCATATATATCATATACTTATGCTGTTTCAGGCAGTGTTAATAACCATTTGCATTAATAAATATAAAATCAAGGTATGTTAGGTATCCAAAGTTGTTGTTGTGTTGTGGTTGAATGATTTTAACCCAGAAACCAAAGATCTCAGCACATTTCTTGGGTTAGCCTGCAGCAGTGAAGCATCACTAATCTACTTGCGTGTAGCAGGGTCCAGAATTGAAATTGTCTGTGAAAAACAAAAAACAGCTGAGGCCAGCTCTTACCAATTCCTCCTAAATAAGGGCTGATAGCGCTCCATGCCCCGATGCTCCCCAGACGCATCTTCTGACCAATGGCAAGCTCCATGTAGAACAAGGGCACGCCTTCCAGGATCAGCATCACGAAGTACGGAATAAGGAAACCCCCTGAAAACAGTGATTTATGTCTCAGCCAACTCATAAAGCCTTAAAACACTAACATAAACAAGAGCTCTGTTATCAATCCTTTTCAAAATGGAGATTATAAGGTATTCTTGAATGTGTCCTAGGGACACTCATGAAAGAGAACAACACACACTCAAGACTATTGAAATCAATTTGGGTTTACGGTTGGGCAAAAAAGTATTTCGTCAGACACCACGTGTGCAAGTTTTCCCACTTAAAAAGATGAAAGAGGCCTGTAATTTTCATTGCAGGTATATCTCAACTATGAGAGACAAAACGAAAAATTAAATCCAGAAAATCAGATTGTGTGATTTTTAAAGAATGTATTGTAGTGCAAATTATAGTGGAAAATAAGTATTTGGTCAATAACAAAGTTCATCTCAATACTTTGAAATATACAGAGGCCAAATGTTTTCTGTAAGTCTTCACAAGGTTTTCTCACTGTTGCTGGTATTTTGGTCCGTTCCTCCATGATCTCCTCTAGAGCTGTGATTGGTCCGTTCCTCCATGTAGATCTCCTCTAGAACAGTGATTGGTCCGTTCCTCCATGTAGATCTCCTCTAGAACAGTGATTGGTCCGTTCCTCCGTGATCTCCTCTAGAACAGTGATTGGTCCGTTCCTCCATGATCTCCTCTAGAGCAGTGATTGGTCCGTTCCTCCATGATCTCCTCTAGAGCAGTGATTGGTCCGTTCCTCCATGATCTCCTCTAGAGCAGTGATTGGTCCGTTCCTCCATGATCTCCTCTAGAGCAGTGATTGGTCCGTTCCTCCATGATCTCCTCTAGAGCAGTGATTGGTCCGTTGCTCCATGATCTCCTCTAGAGCAGTGATTGGTCCGTTCCTCCATGATCTCCTCTAGAGCAGTGATTGGTCCGTTCCTCCATGATCTCCTCTAGAGCAGTGATTGGTCCGTTCCTCCATGATTTCCTCTAGAGCAGTGATGTTTTGGGGCTGTCGCTGGGAAACACGGACTTTAACTCCCTCCAAAGGTTTTCTATGGGGCTGAGATCTAGAGACTGGCTAGGCCACTCTAAGACCTTGAAATGTTTCTTACGAAGCCACTCCTTCGTTGCCCGGGCGATGTGTTTGGATCATTGTCCTGCTGAAAGACCCAGCCACGTTTCATCTGCAATGTCCTGCTGATGGAAGGAGGTTTTCAGTCAAAATCTCACCATACATGGTCCCATTCATTCTTTCCCTACACGGATCAGTCGTCCTGGTTCCTTTGCAGAAAAACATCCCCAGAGCTGATGTTTCCACCCCCGTGCTTCACAGTAGCTTGGTGTTCTCTGGATGCAACTCAGCTTTCTTTCTCCTCCAAACACGACAAGTTGTGTTTCCACCAAAAAGTTCTATTTTGGTTTCATCTGACCGTATAACTTTCTCCCAATCCTCTTCTGCATCATCCAAATGCTCTCTAGCAAACTTCAGACCTGGACATGTCCTGTCTTCAGCAGGGGGGACGTCTGTCCCTGCAGGATCTGAGTCCCTGATCGTAGTGTGTTACTGATGGTTCCTTTGTTACTCTGGTCCCAGCTCTCTGCAGGTCCTTCACTAGGTCCCCGTGTGGTTCTGGGATCTTTACTCACCGTTCTGGTGATCATTTTTATCCCCCGGGATGAGATCTTGGAGCCCCAGATGGAGGGAGATTATCAGAGTCTTGTATGTCTTTCATTTTCTAATAATTGCTCCCACAGTTGATTTCTTCACACCAAGCTGTTACCTGTTGCAGATTCAGTCTTCCCAGCCTGGTGCAGGTCTACAATTTAGTTTATCACGTCCTTTGACAGCTCTTTGGTCTTGTCCATAGTGGAGTTTGGAGTGTGACTGTTTGAGGTAGTGGACAGGTGTCTTTTATACTGATAACCAGTTAAAACAGGTGTCTTTTATACTGATAATGAGTTAAAACAGGTGTCTTTTATACTGATAATGAGTTAAAACAGGTGTCTTTTATACTGATAACGTGTTAAAACAGGTGCCATTAATACAGGTAACGAGTGGAGGACAGAGGAGCCTCTTAAAGAAGAAGTTACAGGTCTGTGAAAGCCAGAAATCTTGCTTGTTTGTAGCTGACCAAATACTTATTTTACAGAGGAATTTACCAATTAATTCAGTAAAAATCCTACAATGTGATTTCCTGGTTTCTTTCCCACCATTCTGTCTCTCATAGTTGAAGTTTCCTATGATGGAAATTACAGGCCTCTCTCATCTTTGTAAGTGGGAGAACTTGAACAATTGGTGACTGCCTTTTTGCCCCACTGTATGTACAGCTTAAAGAAATAGTTAGTAATAGTATCTGGAATAAACTTGTTTTTGGGCCATAATTGACTAAAGATCTCAACTGTGATGAGGTCTTTATCTAAGTCACAATAACAGACTTTAACACACAGACTATAAGAATTCCTGGTGTCTTCATTGACCTAACCTGCGCCCCGTACGAAGAAGAAGACGCTTCAAAACTGCTCTTCAGAAACCAGGGTTATGTGACCTAATAATTCGACCATTGTTTTATACAGTCTCTGGTTGTTCTTCGTGCAGAGCGCAGCCATGTTGCCTGAGAAGCTGACGGGAATACGTCGAGCGCACGGCAATCAAAGTTAGCTTTGTTCCCAGCTCCTTCACCCGAATCTCACTGATATATCTGCGGAGCTGCCGTGAAACGTTTCCCGCGGGTAATACCGTTTAACATGTTGAGTCGACGGTAAGTAAAAAATGACCATTGTGGTTTACCCGTGGCTGGATTAATACAAACGAGTAGTTGGTTTGCTAAGCACGTTTGCATGACGAATACGGTTGAGGAAGTGATAACAGAGAGCTACTGGCTGAGCTGACGGTCAATCACTTTCATTTTTATTGCTTTATATAGATTCTCCTAGCACGGTACTAAAAAATTCACCCCCCTCAGAGTTTCAATTATATTTATATAGCATCAATTACAACACAAGTTGTCTCTAGGGTCTTTCCAGAGACCCAGAACATGACGCCCGAGCAATTATTACATAAACAATGGCGGGTACAAACTTTAAGAGGTAAGAAACCTTAAACAGGACCTGGATCATAAGGGGGGACCTCCTGCTGAAGACCAACCGGGTAGAGCAGGAAAAGAGAGATAAGAAAGAGAGGATGAAGAACAGAGAGAGGAGAGACACAGAAACACTGTCAAAGGTAGAAAAGACAAGATATATTAGTATTAAAGGAGCATGAGGCTCCTTTTAAGAAATGAGACTCATTAGCGCCACCCTTCACCACGACGGCCGTCGGGGGTACTGCAGCCAACAGTGAAGCCGGCACGGGAGAACGGGGAGAACGCGCATGCAGCGTCATGTGACGTCACATCCGCAGGACAGCGCGGGAAATTCGGGCCCAGAATTGCAGCACATTTTGCAGCACACAGCCTGTTCAAGGCAACGGAGAGATACACTAGAGGGCTCATTCTTTTGGGTTTGGAACGCTTCATCTGACATTATTACTAGAAAACTTAAAACATATACGCATTTTCTTTCATAAATCCTGCCTCAATCCTGCCTCATGCTCCTTTAACCGTCCGTGAGCAGGTTGCCATGGGTGTAAAATCTTAGTTCTGAATGAGCTTTAACCCGAAAGTTCGATGGCTGGGCCTTGTGAAGTTCTACTCCAGTACTGTTCCACCACAAATGACAACTTTTGTTTCCTAATGTTTCCTAATAAAGTTTAGTTTTGAGGTTTCTATTAAAAAAATGACACATTTAATTTAAAATGACCAAACACTTTTAGAGCTCATTGTCAGGGTTTGACACTTCCCCCCCAGTCTTTCAGTTTCTGTTTTGCCCCGCCTGTGTCCCATCTGCCCTGATTGTCTGCACCTGTGTCTCGTCATGTCTCGTTATCCCCTGTGTATATCTGGTCTTGTCATGCCCTTGTTCCCTGTCGGTCCGTACTGTTCTTCCCTCCATGTTTCCTGCCACGGTTTTCCTCCAGGTTTTTGATCCCTGTTTCGGTTTTGGATCCTGCTAAGCAGCGCTTTGTTTTTTGGTTTTGGAATAAATCTTTGTTTTTTGAGAACTCCTGCCTCCGGCCTCCCTCTCTCTCCTGCATCTGGGTCCTCACCTCACCAGCCTGACAAAGGCCTGACACTCATATCTGTTTGTTTATAAATCATGATGAATAATAATCCACATCTGCTCACTACAGTATGATGAGTAAAGCGCGTAGGTTTGTCAGGACAAGACAGGAAGTACACTGATAAATCCTGTTCCTGTTGGCTGAGACATCTGACCAACAATATATAATAATATATAGTTGGCCTTTTCTCTCAAGTTGACAATGCTTCATTAAAAAAAAAAAAAAAAAAAATTGTGAAGTTAATCATTCCTGAGCAAAGTCAATTGTGGAAGACGCCCAGTTTATTCATGAAGTGAGCTCAGGTGTTTCTTATCACGCCATATAACACAAAGATAATACTACTGGCATTAGAGTGTGTGGAATAATAAAAACCTCAGGAATGATTAAGCTGGACCTGATAAGCATAGTACTTGATCTATATTTGTGTGCTGTGCAGGAATTCCAGTCATTAATTGCCCATGTGCTTGGTGGGCCCCGTTTCCAGGAAAAGCTGTTTAGTCCGGGTCAGCGCGCCCCGGAGGTTCTGTTGATGCTGCCAGAGCAGCCGAGCATGTTTTAACCCGCAGCTGCAATCTGAATCTCCCCAAAAATGATTTCACACGCTCAAACTTTAACGTTTAATATGTTTGCTGTGTCGAATTTCGAGCTATTACACTGACTTAAGTCAAGGAAAAGTGTTCTGATGAAACAGGCTTTTACATCATCATCATCATCATCATCATCATCATCATCTATTTATCTCACGACCATGATCACATGGTAGCACAAGTATACAAACGATATTACATTTACAGGACTGTCTCAGAAAATTAGAATATTGTGATAAAGTTCTTTATTTTCTGTAATGCAATTAAAAAAACAAAAATGTCATACATTCTGGATTCATTACAAATCAACTGAAATATTGCAAGCCTTTTATTATTTTAATATTGCTGATTATGGCTTACAGTTTAAGATTAAGATTCCCAGAATATTGTAATTTTTTGAGATAGGATATTTGAGTTTTCTTAAGCTGTAAGCCATGATCAGCAATATTAAAATAATAAAAGGCTTGCAATATTTCAGTTGATTTGTAATGAATCTAGAATGTATGATGTTTTTGCATTACAGAAAATAAAAGGACTTTATCACAATATTCTAATTGTCTGAGACAGTCCTGTAAATGGCTATAACTGCTTCTGCTCAAGCCTGTTAAAAACATAAATAAATGACTTTATAAAGCCACTTTTTGCTTTTATATACATCAATGTTTTGATCTTCCACAATAATGTAATGAATTCAAAGGAAAACACCTCAAGTTGAGGGATTTTCTCAGCAATTTTTTGGTGAGATTAAAAAAAAAACAACGATTAATTACACTAATTAATTACAGATCTTAATTAATTAATCGCTCCATTTTTTAATCACTTGACAGCACTAGGTAGAAATACAGTAGAACCGCAGTATAAGCTGCAGTAGAACTAGTGGAATCACAGCAGGACTACGGTAGATGTTTATTCACTGTTCAACCATCTGTGAAGGAGCATTAAAGACCGACTCCAACCACAGCCTTGCCCTCTGCTCTGGTGGGAGGAAGGGCACCAAAAACAACACTTTATTTGTGTTGCAGCAAATTTATTTATGATCTGTAAGAACTTTAGTGTTTGACGAGTGAAGCATCATCATGTAAATCATCATTTAAAGCTGAAAAAAGAAAAAAAAACTGCACTGTTTCTGTGTAAAGGTGGTGGGTTAAATACGCCACTCATGTTTTGATGGTCATGTTCTTACGGTGAACAGTTATGTAACAGACCTTATACAATTCTTCCTTATATAATCCCTCTTCAGGAAAAACATACAAGCTTTTAATGACTTCCTGGTGAGATTGAACTTGTTGTTGACCTTGCTCTAAATCACTTCTAATCTGAAATATCTCAGGAACTACAAGCTGTAGAAGATGTTATATAAAACTGTAAGTAATATTTTCAGTGTTGACCTACATTTGTTATAAAACTAATTGATAACTACATTTTACTATTACAATGTTGATTTCAGTAGTAAACTAATCTAACTTTTCATTATTATGCCACTGCACTGTAACTCAAACTTTTTTCCTTCTCTTTACTTTTTATGTTTTCATTATGTGAAGCACATTGAATTGCCTTGTTGCTGAAATGTGATTTACAAATAAACTTGTATTTGCATCTCCATATAGCAGGCAGCTGAGTGATAATGTTATGACATTTCCAAGATTATAGGCTATTGTACAAACCAATAGCAGAAAAAGTTCAGACTGAGGCCACGTTTCCACATAGCTGGGTATTTACAAAAACGGATATTTCCCCCTCTATGTTTTGAAAAATACCATCATTTACACGAACCCGCATAAATACGCTGTTAAGGTGCTATGAGCAGCCAAACCTACAGGGGGCAGTGTGACGGTAGTTTAGAGTATTTAGAGTATTTCGTTTGGAGTGACAGAGAAGTGGAGTTACTTTTAAGTGTGACTTTAGAATATAAAACAGGTAAAATACAAGAAAATATTGACGGTTACAAACTAATTGTAAACACAGGTCGCACACATGACGTTGGTGACGTTTCTGTCTCATAATGTGACGTTCTGAAGCCTAAATATCCGTTTCTCTCTGTTTACAAGCAAACGTGAAGACGGAGTTTTTGAAAATTTCCACTTTAGCCGGAGTTTTCAGAAATGATGGTTTTTGGAGACTTTGAGCTTCGTTTTCGTGTAAACGAACGGCCAAAACGCATGAAAATACCACAGTTTTTGCTACGTGTAATTGGGGCCTGAAAATGTAAGATCATTCACAAGCATCAATCTTGGGTTAACATTCTCCAGATGTGGAGGACGTCTATCTCTGGACTCTGGACTGCACAGTAGAACAGGGGTTAAAGCAAAAAAAATATTTTTGACTGAAAAAAAATTTTCACGCCAGTTCATATGCGGTCGCTTCCCAAAGGTTTCAAGTAAAAAAGTTAAATGCTGTATTAGCCCTTCTGTTTTCTAATACAGCATTTAAGGTGTAATAAGACTTTTAACCAACACTATTTAAATACTCGAGACCAATAGCATTTTATAGGAGGAAGGTGTTTTTGAGCAGTTTTATTATTGTTAGTTTGCTTCTTTTTTTTTGTCCACATCAATTGGTCATTAAAGCCTTAGGCCTGTTCTCCTAGATCTGAGTCAACCTGGTAAACTGCACTTCTTCATCCAGTTGACCAGCTGCTCTGATGTCACTGCATTTGGCAAGGCTTTGGCCAAGGTGATGAAAGCATCCTGGACTGTTTCATGGACAATCAATGATGGTGTTAGTGCAGACAAAGAGATGATGTTATTGTTGAGAGGAAGGTTTTTCTAAATCACATGGCGTCAACACCCCCCGTGGGCCTTCGCAATGCTTTGTTTTAATTAAACAGTGGGATTCCCCTGGTCCGCACCAGTTCTAAGTCAGCTGCTAGGCGCCAGCCGAGATGACAAGGCTTGCCACCCATCCCTTGATATGCGGAAATGTTACGTAATTGCGAATTAAAAGTTGCGTTCCCTATTGAAACAATACGGACATATATTATGCTCTTATTTATTGATGTCATAATCTACAGGTGAAGGTCAGAAAAGTTGAATATATCACAAAACTTCATTCGTAGTAAATTCAACTAAAGGTGAAACAAATATCTTATTTCCCACTACATTTAAAGTAAGATACTTCAAGCCTTTATTTGTTATAATTTTGGTGATTATGGCTCAGTTTATGAAAACCCCAAATAAAAAATCTCAAAAAATTTGAATATTTTATGAAATCAATAAAGAATTCAACCATCAAAATTATAACAAATAAAGGTTTAACATGTGTTGCTTTGTATGTATTGAGACTATGTAATATATTAGTTTCACCTTTTAAATTTAAATAAATTTACACCATATTCTAATTTTCCAACCTTCACCTGTAGGTTATATTCTACATCTGGGCTGATGTGGAAAAGCATAGCATAGGAGACTATTTCAGTTACTGGTATGGTTGTCTGTCTCTACAGTCGTGCAAGTTCAATGCTATTAAAGCACTTTAAACTTTACATCAAAGCTTTTAGTTTTTTCATATAAAATAACATTTCTATGCAGTTTAGACGTTTTGGGGATGTTGACTTTTTTTGGCGCCTGCGCTGCTGAAATCAGGCGTTCCTTATTTTTATTTCTGAAAGGTGGCAACCCGAGAGGGGACCCGCCGGGGGCCCGCGTTAACGGGTCCCCGACGGGCGCTGCAGCTGGGGAGATCTGCGAGAAGGGCCCGGCGCGCATCCGGAGTCGCCGCCGCCGACCGCCGTACCCGATCCCCCCCGCCGGCCCGCCTTCCACGCGGCGCCGGACACCGCCCCGCAGAAAGACCCCCGCCCGACGACGCGCGAACGCCGCCTGGACGAAGGCCCCGCGAGGCGGGCCGGGCTGCCGAGCCTCCGGCGGCGGGGAGGGAGGGCGACGGGGCGACGGGGCGACTGCTCCCCCAGCCGCGGCTCGAGCCCAGCCCCGCTTCGCACCCCAGCCCGACCGACCCAGCCCTTAGAGCCAATCCTTATCCCGAAGTTACCGCCTCCTCTGCTCTGATTGGCTAATCCAAGGCTCCGGCAGTTTTATTGGTTTACAACAGCGTCAGTTTAATGCCTAACATGATTTCATTGGATAGTCTAACTATACCACAACAAAACTCACATGCAAAGTTTTTTTTGTTTTTTTTTTCCCCCTCATTTTCCAATTGACGGAAATCCGTCCAGAGACGGAGAACTTTAATCCCTGCAGTAGAAGCATGCACCTGAGGAGTACCAGCAGGGTCTGTATGAGGACTTGTACTTCTTTAACTCTACATGCTCCGGCTTAGAAATGTTCAGTCAGTCTATATGCAGATGACACTGATGTAGTTCCTGTTCAGTGTTCCTGATATTTTGGGAAGAAAATGTGATCAAGACCAAAGATGAAGAGGATCATCCAGATTGTTATCAGGAACTGGTCCATGGTCCAGACTCTGTGATGGTCTGGGGTTGTATCAGTATCCAAAGCTAATTTCCCTTTATGTGATGGTACCATTAATGCAAAAAGGAAATTCATAAGCTGCAAGACCACGTCGGTTCCAGGGACCAGGTTTCAACAAGACAATGTAAAACCACATTCTGAACACTTTTTAAAGACATGACTGAGAAAGAAGAGGGTCAATACTGGACTGGTTCTGAAGCAGTTCTGACCTGTCACCAGTACAAACTGTTGGAGGATTTAGAAACCAAGAATGTACACACAAAGACATGCTTGATGAAAAAATGTCACGAAATATCTCCTGAAACTTGCCATCACTGGTATCCTCAATACCAGAACACCTTTTCAGTGGTGTGACAAGTAATTTCACTACACTAATTCTGCAACCACAACTGTGTTACTTCTTCAAAGAATTCAATCTGTCGAAGACCATTGAAACTTCTTGCATAAGATTAACCTTTGAGCAATCCGTTTATGTAACTTTAATGCAACAACCCCTCAAAATTCACAGCTTCTGTCTCCATTATCTAAGCAGATTATTCTGTATTGGTTCCACTTTACTGTAAACAAAGATAATACTTTATAGATCATAAAAGTACTTGAGGGAACATGAGAAACAAAGCACAACCTAATACTTACAGTACTGATACATTTCTAAGCATTTCCCAGCAGCAATATGTAAGGGGAATATACAGTCATGCTCAAACGTTACACTCTTTTCTAACCGGTGAATCCCCTGATGGTGGCAGCTTTTTTCACTGTATCATTACACTGCAAAAACTCAAAATCTTACCAGGAATATTTGTCTTATTTCTAGTTAAAATGTCTCATTTTTAGCCAAAAAAATCTCATTACAATTAAAAACAAGAGTCATTACCAGAAAAATAACTTATTTGACAATTTTCACCTGTTTCAAGTAAATTTTCACTTGAAATAAGTAGGAAAATCTGCCAGTGGAACAAGATTTATCTTCTCATTACAAGCAAAAAAATCTTTTTCCACTGGCAGATTTTTCTACTTATTTTATGTGAAAATCTACTTGAAACAGGTGAAAATTGTTGTTTTTTTTTCCAGTGATGAGTCTTGTTTTAGGTGTAATGAGATTTTTTGACTAAAAATTAGACATTTTAACTAGAAATAAGACAAATATTCTTGTTAAGATTTTGAGTTTTTGCAGTGCAGTCGGTAGAAGGAAATGAACGACGGTTGTGCTGCAGCATTACTTAACCTACTTACTGTAATGAGCGTTTGTTTTGGTGCTGCAGAGCTGCTACCCTGAGCTGAGCTACAGGGCATGCACCTGCAAAAACACAACAGAGAAAAGTATTCTCCATAATCTCAGGTTTGGGTGGAAAAAAAACGTAGTGCTACCGATTCAGACTTGACGTATTAAAAAAAGTTAAAAAAACAGAAATAAAGTAGATTAAAAGATTGATTTAGGGTTAATCAGCAGTGTATGAGCTCTCTTTACCTGCAGACAGGATATAAGAGATATGTTCTTTTATAGGCGAAAGGCCAGAACGAAAAGAAAAAAAAAGAAGGATTTAATATTTTGAACCACTCCAGCTTCCTCCCACAGTCGAAAAACATGTACGTCCGGTTGGTTGACGATTGGAAATGGCCCGCAGGTGTGTGTGAGTGTATGTGGTTTGTCTATATGGGTGGTCCTGCAGTAGACCGTGACCTGTCCAGTAGGGCTGGGTAAAAATATCGAAAAATTGATGCATCGCAATTATCCCCGCCCTAATTCAATATCGATTAAGCAAAGCCTCTGAATGAATTCACCTCCTGGCCAGTGGGGGCGCTGTGTGCAATATTTTCTTATGATTCGCGTTTTGTGGACGGTGTCTGCACGCGACCAAACAACAATAAAGTGGCGATGATGGCAAGCGGAAAATCTTTCAGTTCAGATGTTTGGACTCATTTTGAATTCCCATTTAAAGAAGGAACACGAGAAACAGACAAAAGTAGGGAGGTGTGTGAAGCCCCTTTCACATAGAGCTCAAAACGCAGACCGTCGCCTGCGATCCCATTCATTCTGTAGTGCTACCGCGGCGCAAGAGCGGACCGCTCTGCAGCCGAGCCGGGCACCGCGCCTCCCTGCCCGAATTGAACATTTTTTAATTTCCCCGTGCCGCACTGTGACGACATCTCGGCCGACTCTGCTACCCGGCGATTGGGCGCGGCGCAAACCCCGCTTTATGTGATAGCAGCTTAAGTTGTGCCAGGCAGAACTAAAATACAACAGCAATGGGACAAACCTGCGGATCATGTTGACACGTATCATATGTTTTATTTTTATTTTAACTTTTGTACTACAGTACAAATGCACAAGTGAGCCATTATGGTGCTGATAAGTTTACTTGCTCAGGTCATTTTATATGTGAAATACCATGCCACGTGTTATAGGCATGAAAATAAAAACAATGAAAAATTGCCAACAGGTATTTGTGTATTTCTAGGTCTTACTGAATCGATATCGAAGCATTTAAATCAATATCGAATCGAATCGATATCGAATCGAATCGAATCGAAACCTAAAGAATGGAAATCGAATCGTGAGGTTCTTATCAATATCCAGTCCTACTGTCCAGGTGGACCCCACCTTTCACCTATGATGAGCTGATCATGGGGGTCTGCTCCTGACACACTGGGCAGCTTAGTGGGTCACACTGTCGCTTCATAACTAGGGGGTTCCTGGTTCAATTTCCATGTTTCCAGCTTCCTCTTACACTCTGTAAACATGTAACTCCTCCTTCACTGGAGGACTTGTGGAGGACTGGTTCTACTGGACCTCAGATAAGGGATTAGTATCCATACTTGTTCTACTGGACCTCAGATAAGGTATTAGTGTCCATACTGGTTCTACTGGACCTCAGATAAGGGATTAGTGTCCATACTGGTTCTACTGGACCTCAGATAAGGGATTAGTGTCCATACTGGTTCTACTGGACCTCAGATAAGGGATTAGTGTCCATACTGGTTCTACTGGACCTCAGATAAGGGATTAGTGTCCATACTGGTTCTACTGGACCTCAGATAAGGGATTAGTGTCCATACTGGTTCTACTGGACCTCAGATAAGGGATTAGTGTCCATACTGGTTCTACTGGACCTCAGATAAGGGATTAGTGTCCATACTGGTTCTACTGGACCTCAGATAAGGGATTAGTGTCCATACTGGTTCTACTGGACCTCAGATAAGGATTAGTGTCCATACTGGTTCTACTGGACCTCAGATAAGGGATTAGTGTCCATACTGGTTCTACTGGACCTCAGATAAGGGACTAGTGTCCATACTGGTTCTACTGGACCTCAGTGCTGCTTTTGTGGCGGCAGTAGCTCAGGTGGCAGAGCGGGTCGTCCAATGATCGGAAGGTCGGCGGTTCGAATCCCGCTCTGTCCCAGTTTGCTGTCGTAGTGTCCTTGGGCAAGACACCTTACCCACCTTGCCCCGTATGAATGTGCTTGAATGTGTATGAATGTTGGTGGTGGTCGGAAGGGCGCTATATGGCAGCCACGCTTCCGTCAGTCTGCCCCAGGGCAGCTGTGGCTACAAAACGTAGCTTACCACTGCCGGAGAGAATGTGTATGAATGAATAATCATTTCTGTAAAGCGCTCTGGGTGCCTAGAAGGGCGCTATATAAATCCAAGTAATTATTATTATTATTGACACTGTATCAGCATTTTACTGCACAGGTTAGAGCATGTTGTTGGGATTAAAGGGACAGCTCTACGTTGGTTTAAATCATATCTATCTGACAGGTTCCAGTTTGTTCATGTACATGAGGTTTCTTCAGAACAGTCAAGGGTCTGTTATGGTGTTCCGCAGGGTTCATATATAATCCAGAATCACGGCATACACTTTCATTGCTATGCTGATGATATGCAGCTCTATTTGTCTATGAAGTCAGATGAAACAGAACCGTTAGTTAAACTTCAGGCATGTCTTAGAGACATCAAGGACTGGATGTCAGTTAATGTTTTGCTTCTAAATTCAGATAAAACAGAGGTTATCATTCTTGGTCCAGAGCATCTTAGGAAGGGATTAGATGGTGTTGCGATGGCTTCCAGTGCAACTGTGAGAAACCTTGGTGTTGTTTTTGACCAGGATTTGTCGTTTAAACCATATATTTATCAGGTTTGTAAAATAGCGTTTTTCCATCTCCGTTATATCGCAAAGATTAGGAAAATACTCTCGCAGACTGAGGCGAAAAAACTAGTTAATGCGTTTGTATCTTCTCGACTAGATTACTGTAATGTGTTATTAGCAGGATGTCCAAGTAATTCTCTGAATATCCTCCAGCTGATCCAAAATGCAGCAGCGTGAGTACTGACAGGAATCAGCAGGAGAGACCACCTCTCTCCAGTGTTAGAGTCGCTCCATTGGCTACCCGTAAAATTCAGAATCCAATTTAAAATGTAATTACTTGCGTATAAAGCCCAAAACAGCTTAGCTCTGCATTATTTGCAAGACCTGATAGTGCCTTATGTTCCTGACAGAGCTCTCCGTTCTCGGAGTGCAGGTTTACTCGTAGTATCCAAATGTAGATTTGGAGGACGGGTCTTCTGGTACCAGGAACCGTTACTATGGAACCAACTTCCAATCTGGGTTAAGGAGGCTGACACCACCTCCACCTTTAAAAAAATATAACATCCTGCTGACCCCCTGCACCCCCCGACCAACTCAGTGTCTGCTGTCTACATCTGCTTATATAGTCATCCCTGTAGTGCACAAGTTAGCCATTGTGTCTGTGTCTCTTCTTTCTCTGTTCTTCATTCTCTCTCTCTTTTCCTGCTCTCCCCAGCTGGTCTTCAGCAGGAGGTTTCCCCCTTATTATCCAGGTCCTAGTCCAGGTTTCTTCCCCCCTTATGATCCAGGTCCTGGTCCTGGTCCAGGTTTCTTCCCTCCTAAAGGGGAGTTTTTCTTGCCACTGTTTGGCTTAAGGTTTTTCTCCCACTAGGGGAGTTTTTTACCTGCCAGTGTTTATGTTACGTTTATGTAATAATTTCTCGGGGGTTTATGTTCTGGGTCTCTGGAAAGCGCCTGGAGACAACTTCTGTTGTAATAGATGCTATTTTAATAAAATTCAATTGAATTGAATTGCTTCCAGCGGGAAGATACACCCATGGCACAAACATCAAATCAACTCAAACTGGTTTCTTAAAACATGACAGTGACATGACACTGTACTCCAGCAGCCTCCACACTGACTAGAGCTCTGTCCAGTCGACCAGCTTTGAGTTGTGGTGGCACGGGAGATCCACATCATCGACATACAGCCGACAAATCTGCAGCAACTGTGCTCTCATGTCAACATGGACCAAACTCTCTGGGGAATGTCCCTAATACCATGTTGATCTATGAGAGAAAGGGTTAAGGCTGTTCTGAAGGTAAAAGGAGGTCCAACCTGCTACTAGTGTGTGTTTCTCTCTGTGTGTGTCCTGTATAATCAAATATGAAAGAGAACATCAATGAAAATGTGAACAAAACCCTAACTTGTAAGGGAGTACGTTGATGGAGGCACAGTTACTGTGTATTACACCTCCCCCTTGTGGTAATGGTGGAGTTAGACTAAACCTGCCTCAGAACTGCACAGCCAGCGTGACCCAAATGAGTCCCAGCATAGTGTTGCCCCGTTCCAGTCCTGGAGCACTGCTGCCTGCTCTGTTTCACACTCTCCCTTCGTCACACCTGATTCACAGTTCAAATTAAAGAGCACACAAGCTCACAGGTGATTCATGCTCTCTCTGCATGACTCACACACTCACAAGTTTATTATTACCAAGCAAATCTTTGTCACTTTCATTTCTGCTGTTGTTCTGCCCTCTTTAATGTTACAGCAGCAACAAATCCAGGGCAAGGTCTGGGCGGGAGTGTGCAGAGCACTGTTGGCACCACATCACCACACTCCCAGTCTGGAGTCTGCGGTGTTCCAGTCAGGGTCAGGTCCAAGTCATTAAAGAATCAGTTGAGGCCACTGTTGATCCGAGCTGATTCCAATGACCCAGCTTGGCCAGCGCATGCACAGTCTTTAAAACATAGTTCCAAAATATAAGCTTAGATCTTATATAACCAAAGCACTTGTATGCATTTCAAAAACAAAAGCATGGTCCACACTTAGTGAAAATGGAGGAGGACTTCCTTCCCTCTCAATGTAGTGGGGCAATTTTACCAGATTATACTGATGCATTTATAGTTCTATGAGCATTGGGATATTCGTAAAATACACCTGATAGTTAGAATTTTAAGTATTGAGTATATTTACTGTATATTGCGGCAATTAGGGCCCAAGCACTGACTATCTGTAGGAATTTCTTTCCTTCTTCCGACGAAAGGAGGGCCTTTTTTCCCCCTAAACGTGCCCCAAAAGTCACCAAATTTTGCACGCAAGCCAGGCCTGGGGAAAATTTTATATTTAATGTTTTGCATTAATGGGCGTGGCCTAATGGCTCAACAGCGCCCCCTAGAAAACTTTGTGCCTCAAGCCCCACAATACGGTTTGACGTACATGCACAAAAATCGGTACACACCTGTATCATGTCACAACTTAAAGAAAAGTCTCTTGGCGCCATGGCCGAACCCGAACAGGAAGTCGGCCATTTTGAATTAATCGTGTAATTTTGGCGCAATTTATGCCATTTCTTCAGCCGCTTCTTCGCCCGAACCGTTACGTGCACCCAGGTGTGTTATACATCAAAATGTGCGTCTCCATCCTGCAACGATGTGCATTACTTTTCTCAGTCAAAAGCGTTACCGTGGCCACGATAGACGCCAAAAAGCGTGCCCCCCTTCATCTGATTGGTCGATATTTGATAGTCCCTATTTTCTGCCATAACTTTTGAATGGTTTGACATAGAAAGTCGTGGGTGGCGTCATCGGACTCAGTATTGAGTACTTGGCCTTCATTGGCATAAATTAGCCCTGCCCCTTCTTCTGATTAGTCGATATTTGATAGTTCCTACTTTCTGCCATAACTTTTGAATGGTTTGATATAAAGAGTCGTGGGTGGTGTCATCCACTAAATGTCCAGGCCTGAAGAATCTACATGCAAGTCATACAAGCTTCCACTGCAGCCTGAACGTGCACAAGGGTGCGAGGGCCCATTCATCGCTGCTTGCAGCTTTAATTGATTCTGTATTTTGCCAGATTATGGTGATTCTATGGTAATGATCATGGGACCCTTGAATATTGTTGCCCGGGGTACAGCGGAGTGTTAATTTCGCCCTGAATATAATATAATAATAATAATATACAAAATCAAAACACAAATTTGTCACCCAATGCTAAATAAAAGTTCAATATGTCCAATACAACAGAGATAAATGAAAAACATTCCCAGCATGTTACAAATTCACACAGAAAAAATGCACCATGAGACATAGAAAATTGGGGCGGTTACTCTGGAATAGCAGTAAAAGTTAATCCCTCAACATGTGCAAAAAATGGATCGCAAGTTTTATTAAAACTGCAAGTGAACCATGTATCGAGCACCTGACTTTCTCCAACTTCACAAACTGAAGGATTTCCCTGATCCGAGAAGGCTCAATAAAATCAAATGTTTAGCCACTAAAGAGTCAAAGTCAGCTTTATGTTTAGGAAGCTTCAAAGTAGGATGTAAAACTCAAAATAATGCTGTTGGGTCAAATTAAACCTTTGTAGAAACAGAATATTTGTGTCCAAAAATTGAATAGTGAAGGGCAAGACCAAAACCCAAGCCCCCCAGTGTCTTAGGTCTGCAACAACTCCTTTAACAATTGAGGGACCTTCCCGTTCCATATAAACTCTGATTGATTTGTTTAATTTATCAAAAACTGAGTAAGACTGAAGGAAAAAGAGAGGTATGTACTGGAAGATGTAAGACAATTCAGGGAGGATTTTCCGTTATTAACCTTATTACCTTATTAACCCTGGCCACAAAGGAAAGAAGCCAAGGAGACCACCGTTGAAAGTCCCTCTGTATATAATTTAACAAAGGGACAAAATTATTTCCAAACAAATCTTCAAATTGGTCTGTTTTTGTTTTTTTTTTTATTAAGTGTTGAATGTGCAGTGTCTACTTTTCTGTTAAAACCGTGAGGCGGGGAGTGCCGGGCCATGCGGGACAATGCCCCCCATGACCCGGACCCCCCGCCCCTTAGACTATGTGCCTATGAAACGTGTAGGGGGGGAAGGAGGAGGAGCGGAGGCCGAAGCCAGGAGGCAGGACCAGCAAAGCCGGCCCTGGTAAGACACCCGCGTTCCCCCAACGGCCATCCAGTAGACGGGGGCCGGCCCTCCGAGCCGGGCCAGGGCCCCACCGTACCTCCACGGGCGCCTCCGGCGCCTCCGGAGCCCCCAGACGGAGGGGGAAACGGTCCAACATCCCCCCATTCATACTGACAACATAAGACATAGGGCCCGATTTACTAAGATCCTAAATAAAGAGAATTGCGTGTGCACTGAAAAAGTTTGCGCGTGCTGTTGTTGTGTGTTTTGCGGGTGATCAACTAAGATTGCGTGCGCAATTGATAACAGGTGCAAACTGTATTGTATTTTATATATTGTATACTGTATACTGTAACAGTATTTAAATGAGGTGTTGCACATCTTACGGTTTGCGAGCGCAAACTTTGCCCCATGGAGAGTCTGGATGGAAAGCAGGATATAGTCGCAAGCGCAAAATGAAATTTGACGCGGTGGAGTTAGAATTATTAGTGGAAGAGGCAAATAAACACATTCATGAACTACAGCAAAGAAATTTAAACATTACCAAAAGAAACGCAATATTGGAGAAAATCTGCTATAGAATAAATGCAGTTATAAGACAAAAAGAACGGCAGATGAGGTTAAAACAGAGTCGGCGGCAGAACAGATCTAATTGGGGGGCACATAATAGCGATGTAAATGCTTAATATGAGTTTGCCATCAACGATCACAGCAAACCAGTTTCAATTACACAACATACTGCAAAATCTCTTTTTAATACACACACACACAAGTGTATTGTGCACCCAAACTGCAAAAAAACAAAAAACAACGACGTACAGGCCACGTCTCTCCCTCCCTCCCTCGCCCTCTCCATCTCTCTCTCATACAACGCATACACATAAAAATGTGAACGGTGAATCTCCAAATTTAATTTGACGAAATTAGACAGACCCAAACATTCCACATTTGCGTAATAATAAACGCCAAGGCTGGCGCCATGAAGTCAATTAAATGCATATCTCACCTTTAGAAGAGTTGCACATCTTAATTTTCCTATTTCACCATAGATCACACTTTGGGAAGCCTTCTTTATATTTTAGCGTTATTTCCGCGTAGATAAGAGTGAGTTTGATGCTCCTTAACAAGTTTTGTCCGCGGATAAACATCATCCCAGCTCCCCCAACCCCTTGCTCCCTGATTGGCTGATTTATGGTTCCGCACATTAAAAGAAGGTGGCAAGATATAAGGCCAAGAACTAAAGAAAAAGTGGCCTTTAATAAAACTTGTGCAACCATTTTTAAAATAGCATGCAGCAGAATAAAGACTCTCTCTCTGCGTATTCTTTGATTTTGGATGTCGCCTCCTTGCCACAATAACAGCAGCAGCAGATTAGTATTAAATACAGACGCAATCACAATACGCGCAATTACTTTCAGGCTTGGTAAATCTCATTCCGCGTGGTAAATGGACCAATTTGCATCTTCCCCTCCCAGTATTTAGCGATTTCTGGCGGGTACGCCCCATATTGATTATTCATCAGGGCAAAAGTACTAAATGAATTGCGTGTGCTATTTTGCGCATTTGAGAGGCGCAGTCCTCTTTGCACGCTGTTAGTAGATCAGCTGGCACTTTGGTTTGCGGGTGCTGTCAAGTTTGCACACGTTTTTACACACGCAAATCTTTAGTAACCCCCCCCCCCCGGGGCCACCCCGGCGGACACCCCAAGGGTCAGGGAGTCCCCACATCCGCAGGGGCACTCGGCCCCCGCCCAGCGACGGAGGACCAAGGCAGCAATGCCCCCCCAGCGCAGACAGCCACCCCCCACCCAGGCAGGGCCGGGCCCTCCGAGCGGGAGCCCCACGCCCACGGCCCAGCCCCCCCCGGGAAAACCGGAGACGCCCAAGCCACCGCCCCCCGCCCGAGCCTAAAATGGTTGATACATAAACTGGATTTTTGTTTCCAATTTACTAGAATGGTTTTCTTTGCGATACATAAGGCAGTGAGAACCTGGTGTGTCCAATTAGGTTCTATTTGAATGTCTGCCAGGTGACCTAATATACATATCGTGGGGCACACTGGGATTCTGTAGTTGATCCATGTGGATAAATCCTCACAAATCTCCTTCCAGAACGTCTGTACCGGTGTACAGAACCATAAAGCATGCATATAATTATCTGGGGTGTTCTCTGTGCAATGTGAACAGATATTAGAGGTTACAAAGCCCATCTGGAACATCCTTTGTCCAGTATAGTGTATTCTATGAAGAACTTTGTACTGTATAAGTTGTAAGTTTGGGTTCTTAGTCATAGTAAACGTATTTAAGCATATTTGTGACCAAGAAAATTGGTCTCTAATCTAGATACCAAGGTATTGAAAGCCAAATGAAACAATTTTGAATGGAAAACCCTAAGGAGCATTTCAGACCCCTTGATTTAAAGGAAACCTTCAATCAAATTTAGTTTAAAACAGGAGATTTGACCAAACAAACTAAGGATGTCAAGAGCAGCTGGAACTGAGACAAAGAGATCGGAAACATATAGTAACAAGTCATCTGCATAGAGGGAGACATTCTGTTCAAAACCATATCTAATCATTCCAGTGATGTGTGTCTCTGAACGAAGCGCAATAGCCAGAGGTTCAACAGCAAACAGCAGAGGACTCAGACGACATCCCTGAAAAGTAGAACGGTACAAAGGGAAATAGTCTGAATGGGTGTCATTAGTTCTGACTGAAGCCACAGGGGATGAATAAACCAACTTAATCCAAGAAATGAACACCTGGCCAAAACCCAATCTATCCAGAGCGTAAAAAAGGTAATTCCACTCAAGCCGGTCAAAAGCCTTCTCCGGGTGTAATGAAATTACAGCTACTGACCCTGTAGATGTATAAGGATTATAAACAACATTAAGAAGTTGTCTGAGATTTAAAGAACCCATGCTTGTTCTGGACAAACCTGTCTGATCAGGGGAGATTATCAAAGGCAAAAACTGATTCCAGGCACAGAGCTAATCATTTGGACAAAAGTTTTACATCTACAGATAGAAAATTTAAACTTTTTTGAAAGTATTTTTTAAGAGTAATGATATAGAGACCTGACTTAGAGCGTGAGGTAATTTGGAAAGAGTAAAACATTCATTGAACATTTCGATCAAAACTGGTGTTCATTTGTCAAAAAAGGTCTTGTAAAACTTGGTCAGAAAACCGTCCGGGCTTGGACATTTTCCAGACTGCATCGAAAATGTAGCTAATCTATAGTGATTGGGCCCTTTAGTCAGTAGTATCAGCAACCAACTCCAGTGATACAAAACAATTATTCAGTGCTGGCCCTGGAGAGCTCAGTGGGTGGGTGCCATTCATAGAGGCTTTATACTGCAATGCACAAAAATCTTAACTTTTTTTTTTAAATTATCCAGCGCTGACAGACCAGACTCGACTTCAGAGGTATATAGAGAGGAGGAAAACTGTTTAAACTGATCATTAATTTTTTAAGGGAGTATGAATTGATGGAATCTGTTGCCCGTCGAAGCTGATGTGCCAAAAGTTGAGTTGGTTTAGCCCCTGATTCATAATAACAATATTTAACCTTAAATAAGATCTCCTCAACCTCTGTTGTAGAAAGAACATCAAACTCAGCCTGAAGAGAGAGATGATCTTCTTATACATCAGGGGATGGGGAGGAAGAATAGATATCAAATTCTCCAAAAGAAGGGAGGCTCAGATCCCTGGAGTACTGTTGGTAATAAGAACAAAAACAATTTGATGAGGGACAAATTTAACAAAGTCCTCTTTGGATAATAAGTGCGTATTGAGACGCCAAGGGGGGTGTGTACGTTCGTGTTCCTGAATGAACAACTCCAGTGTGGTTGGAGCATGATGGGATATTAGAATAGGATCATAAGAGCAAGACTGAACAGAATGGAGAAATCAAATAATCATACAAAAAAAAGGAATGATGTACATGAGAGGAAAAAGAATACATTTGACTAGCTGGATTAAGAAAGCGCCATGGATAAGCAGTGTTGGGGTAGTTACTCAAAAAAAGTAATCCATTACATATTACTAGTTACTTTAAAAAAAAGTAATCCCTTACACTACTTAGTTACTGGTTGCTGAAAGTAACTAGTTACATTACTAGTTACATTACTTTTCTAATAATTAGAAAATAATAATAATAAAAGGATTGCAATATTTCAGTTGATTTGTAATGAATCCAGAATGTATGACATTTTTGTTTTTTTTAATTGCATATTAGAAAATAAAGAACTTTATCACAATATTCAAATTTTCTGAGACAGTCCTGTAGTTGGAACCTTATTACTGCAGTGCCCAGATCAGCACCAGAAGTCCCGTAAAATCCCGTAAAATCCCGTAAAATCACGTTAAAGGTTGATTTATGGTTCTGCGGTACACCAACGGGGAACTTATGGCGTAGGCTACGCGGCGACGCGCACCGTACGGTGTGTGTCGCTGCGTACCCTACGCCGTAGGCAATGCGTCGATTTAACGCGGAACCATAAATCAGCCTCAAGTCAGACAAGTGTTGCAACGCGTGAAGACGCATGAAAGGCAAGTTTGATTTGATTTTCTGTTCTCCCGTTCTATGTAGTTGAAAAGCTTAAAGTAACTAAAGTAACGTATTTTTTCTTGTCTTAGAGTAACTATAACGGGATTACCCAAATTACAACTGTAACGCGTTACATTACTGCGTTACTGGCGAATGTAATCTTGTTACAGTAACGCGTTACTTTGTAACGCGTTACACCCAACACTGTGGATAAGAGACCGAGAACTCTAATACAGGATTAATCCAACAGTTGAAGTCACTCCCCATAATAAGTAGATGTGCAGACGTGTCACTCTCATTACTTGGCAAACAATTGGAGGAAAAATTGTCGTCGTCCCAATTTGGACCATACACATTGGCCAAATCACACAATTACTACAGCTGCCCTGTTACAAACCTTCCACTGGGGTCAACTATAACATTAGAGCACACAAAAAGAACAGACTTGTAAATCAAAATTGCAATACCCCTAGATTTACTATTAAAGCTGGAATTAAATATATGACTGACCCACCACCCCTTTAATCTGATATGGTTTTTGAAGGAAAACAATATAAGCACCTGTTGTAGGTGGTGAAGAACCTTGCTATGTTTAATAATCTGATTGCTGCCCCCCCCTTCTCCTCCCTTTTCTCTCTTTTGTCCATGTTGCAGCATCCTTTGCCGGACACCGGAACCTGCAGGTGGTCGTGGGTGGCTTGTAGCTTGCATTACGGAGCACAAGTCTTTCCCTGACCCTGCACCGCAACCTGGGACTTGCTGATTGGGCCGGAGCTTCGGGAGCTGCGTGCTGGCCTGCGGTCCCCACCCCCGGTCATCCCGTTGCTGCTTCCACCTGCCTGCTGTGCTGTTGCCGTCCCTGACCCACCAGTCTGGCCCTCGGCAGGAGGGTCCCCCCTTATGAGCCTGGTCCTGCTCAAGGTTTCTTCCCTTGCCACTGTTTGGCTTAAGGTTTTTCTCCCACTAGGGGAGTTTTTACCTGCCATTGTTTATGTAATAACTGCTCGGGGGTCATGTTCTGGGTATGGGTCTCTGTAAAGCGTCTAGAGACAACTCTGTTGTATTAGACGCTATATAAATAAAATTGAATTGAATTGAATTGATTCAGACCATCACACTTCCAACTAACACATTTGATTCCTGTCCCTGATTGTTACAACAACCTTGACTCCTGCATGCTAATCAAGTCTTAGTGTACACTGCAACGTGGAATGTATAGCAGTCACAGAGATAAAATAAAACATGGGCGACCTGACTTAATAAAATACAAGACACACAAAGAGAAAAATCGAGTAACTTACGCCGTACCCTACGCCGTAGGCTCTGCGTTGGTGTAACGCAGAACCATAAATCAGCCTTTATCCTGGCGAGATCTGAAGATACAACGCAACAACCGGGCGAGTGATTATGTACATTCATGTGTGGAAATGGGTACTGGGAAGACCCATAAAAGGCCTGCATCTCCCCCGAGAGGATGATGTCAATCAACAAAACACAAGGATAGATGCTTCTTTGTAAAAACACCTCTCCAAAAGCAGTAATAGTAATAACTGATTGAACATTGACTGAAAATGAGACACTGCTTTTTGATTGACAACAGAATCCTTAAAAAACATTCTAATGACACTGACCTTGATAAAAAGGTTGGTACTCCGTGAAAACATGTAAAATAATGTTTCCATGGTGAAGTGATAAGTAATGTGTCCTTCAGTCTTCAGTCATTCTGATTGTTTAAAAAGTTATAAGTCATCACTCTACATTCAGAATGAACAAGCTAAAACAAAACATATTTTAATTTAAAGTGTAATTTTATTTTAAAAAGTGAGGCACCTTATGTGTCAAATTTATATTTTAAGATTATGAATATGAAATTAAAGATAATAATTAAATGTGCATATTGTCCGTTAGGCGGCGGCCAGTGACTCTGGGATCTGAATAAAATAGGTGATATTATTAAGTATTAGATCGGTGGGATTGGTGGGTTTTGAGATGTCTCTTTCATTTGTAGAGTTCTTCAAAAATTGAAAATGTTTTTATTACAATTTTGAGAATACGGTTTAACATGTTTTCTATGGCAAAATCAAAAATAACCGTGGCGTTTACCCGAGGACGGGTTAACATCAACGGGAGGTTGCTTCGCTAAGCGTGGTAACATAATAATTATAGAAGAGTGAGTGATAACAGGTAGCCACTGGCCGAGCCGACTGTTATTGAAATACAGTTGAATGAATTAGAAATACAGTTAAAAGTTTGGCACGGCACGAAAACATTCCCCCCTTCAGAGTTGTCATGGATGTGAAATCAAACAATTGAGACCCAAAATTGTTTTTTGAACCAGACTGTAAATATGTTTATTTCTGCTCTAGAGTTGGATATTTTAAAGCAGCACAAAGTAACTTTCAGCTTTTCTGAGTTTGGCGGCATCTTTTGGACAAAAGCGGTATTGTTTTACCAGAAAGAACACTACGTTTCCCATGAGCACCAGCGCGTACTGCCGGAAAACTCCTGTCCCGTCGCGTGCATTTGTTTTGAGAGAAGACGGGACGCTTTTCTGTTTCACCAAGTGAACAGACGGAACGCAAAAAAAAAGATGTTAAACTGATGGAAAGGAACTGGAATTTACCAGGATACCTTAAACAAGGAAGCTAGGGAGCGGTATATGGAGAAAATAATGATTATTAACGGTCTGGATCCATATGAAATCCCTACTAAAGAATGGAGCTCCTCGTCGGAGCGCCACTCTTTAGAAGGATTTACTGCCGCAGTTCTGCAGAACCCACGTCTTACTACCTTGTTTAGGAGTGTTTGGTAGCTGCTTTGGTAAATGTTTGACTCGCCATGTGTTTCAATAAATTAGTATAATAGTACAACATACAGTACATGTTTTGTATTACTCTTACTTTTCTTTTCTTTTTTTTTGACTGCTTTGAAGAGGCTCCGAGGCGTGAGCAATATTTTTTTTTCCCGGTGAGATTATTTTTTTCCTCTGCAGCTAAAAATCAAATAGTTCATATTTTTTCCTCAACAAAATTAATCGCACCGCAGAGAGCTGGCCAACAACTGCGTTTAGCTAGAGAAGTGGGGAATAAAACCCGTTTGAATGATCCGACCCCGGTCTGGGAGTGTTTGTTTGTGGTTTAATAAACCCGTGTTTTGATCCGACGCCCGTCTGTGTGAGTGTTTGTTTGTTTACTGAGGAACGTTATGTTTGGTCGTTACAGCCGCGATCCAACCGAGCCGACAACTCTTTTACTCTTTTAATTTGTTATCTTAGATAATTGGCCGGCCTCTGTGGTTCTGCCTCCGAGCAGGTGATCTTTTAGTGATCTTTTCCCCACGTCTGTTATGTGGAGCTGCTGCAGCCACAACGCAGCAACGGGTTACCAGCTTCTGCGGAGCTGCGCTCCACGCCCCGCCCATTTTCGTCTGGACTACGAATGGGGAAGGAGGGGGAAGTGACGTATGCCGTAAAGCATTCAAATCCGTAAAAATGTGTAGTTTTTTAGTGTGGCAGGGTTCCTACCATGCTCCTCAAAGTTACATAGTGCCAGTGAAGGCGATACAGACCCCTCAGACCAATGCAGAGGTGTCATTAAACCTGTTGGAAGTTGATGTACCATCACAATGACTCTGGAAATATGATATTAAGGTGGAAAAGTTACGTAGTGTCGCTTTAACCAGTGGAGGTCAGTGGAGATGGACTCTCCTTTGGAGCCTCTAGCGGCCGGTGGAGGAACTGCAACATCTCTTAATTCCTCATGAGCGTCATTCTGGAGGTTAGATGGTTGGCATTTGGATTTCTCTCCGACTAGAGGAGTTTTTACATTCCATTTTTGTGTAATAAATGATCAGGGTCAGGTTCTGGGCCTCTGGAAAGATCCTACAGACAACATGTGTTGTAATAGATGCTATAGAAATAACACTGAGTTGAACTGAAGTGGAGCGACTGAAACTCCAGGACACGTAAGACAGAATCACAGGAACTGTGCACGAGTTTATGGCTTCACCATCAGGGATGATGCAGGAGAGTCTGAGCACACACCGATGAACAACACTGATCTGACAGGAATATCACCAGCACAAACGGACACTGGTGCAGCGCTGCTCTGAGGTCCTGATCCAGAACCTGGAGCTGCTCTGAGGTCCTGATCCAGAACCTGGAGCTGCTCTGAGGTCCTGATCCAGAACCTGGAGCTGCTCTGAGGTCCTGATCCAGAACCTGGAGCTGCTCTGAGGTCCTGATCCAGAACCTGGAGCTGCTGTGAGGTCCTGATCCAGAACCTGGAGCTGCTCTGAGGTCCTGATCCAGAACCTGGAGCTGCTGTGAGGTCCTGATCCAGAACCTGGAGCTGCTCTGAGGTCCTGATCCAGAACCTGGAGCTGCTGTGAGGTCCTGATCCAGAACCTGGAGCTGCTCTGAGGTCCTGATCCAGAACCTGGAGCTGCTGTGAGGTCCTGATCCAGAACCTGGAGCTGCTGTGAGGTCCTGATCCAGAACCTGGAGCTGCTGTGAGGTCCTGGTCCAGAACCTGGAGCTGCTGTGAGGTCCTGATCCAGAACCTGGAGCTGCTGTGAGGTCCTGATCCAGAACCTGGAGCTGCTGTGAGGTCCTGATCCAGAACCTGGAGCTGCTGTGAGGTCCTGGGGCCGGATTCACAAAACATTCTTAAGGAAAAAAAATCTTCTTAAGTGTCATTTTTTTCTTAAGATCAGTGTTAAGAAGAAAAAAGAGAAGAAGTCATATTCTCCAAAAAAGTTCTTAAGTATTTTCTCAAATTTCTTCTTAAGTTTCTTCTTAAGAAAAAACTTAAGAATAAATGGTATTCTTGAAATAAAAGTTCTCAAATTTGTTCTTGACTTTTTTCTTAACTTTAAGACAACCTTGACCTGTCTTAAAATTTCTTCTGTGAAAAGCTAAGCCTCTAATATCACCTTTTTTTTAAAATATTGTGGAGCGATGCATCGGTGTAGTGAAGTCGCGCTTCAGGTGCATCAACTGAATATAATGAAATGAATAATAATAATAATAATAATAATAATAATAATAATAATAATAATAATAATAATAATAATAATAATAATAATAATAATATAATTCTGGGATACTTGGCTGCTACTGCTGTGTGAACGGTCTGCTGGAGCGACTACTGAATCCTTCATTTAGTATGCAGTATACAGTACATACTGATGCAGTATGTAGCATGTAGTACTTAGTATGCAGTATACAGTACATACTGATGCAGTATGTAGCATGTAGTACTTAGTATGCAGTATACAGTACATACTGATGCAGTATGTAGCATGTAGTACTTAGTATGCAGTATACAGTACATACTGATGCAGTATGTAGCATGTAGTACTTAGTATGCAGTATACAGTACATACTGATGCAGTATACAGTACATACTGATGCAGTATGTAGCATGTAGTACTTAGTATGCCATTTCGGATACAGCCATACTTTAAGAAGTTCTTAAGTAGGAAAAATAAGAAATTCGTAAGAAATTACAGTTCTTAAGACGGTTCTTAAGAAAATATTGAGGAATTGCACTTAAGAACTTTCTTATGAACTTCTTAATTTTAGATCTTAAGACATTTCTTAAGATGGTTCTTAAGAACATATTGGTGAATCCGGCCCCTGGTCCAGAACCTGGATATGTATATATCATATAAGTGTTGCTCTGCTACAGTTTATTGTTGCTCTCGGCTGGATTTGATCCACAACAGCAGCTCAAAGTCTGACCGTGTTTCTGCTGGAAAATTACCAGCTCTGACGCACCAGTACCAGTAACAGCCTGTACCAGTACCAGCCGCAGCTGGACCCCCCCGGATCTCTGGACCCCCCTGATCTCTGGACCCCCCTGATCTCTGGACCCCCTGACAGTACTCGAGTTGTAAAAAGAAAATCAGGGGGGATGGTGGATTTTATCATATGGGGACAGATAATTTGTGCTGATTACAAATAATATAATATATTACAAATAATAGCAGTGACCAAAACACCTGCAGAAATACTGCAGGAATGACATAGCAGCAGTTAAATGCAGCCTTCTGTAAGCTTTAAATATCCACTGGGCTTACATCAAATACATCAAAACACAACAATAAAAAACACTTTTCTGAACTTATCAATATGACTCTGTCCTTCACAGGATAAGTAACATGGATCACTGCAAAAACTCAAAATCTTAACAAGAATATTTGTTTTATTTCTAGTTAAAATGTCTCATTTTAGTAAAAAAAATCTCATTACACTTAAAAACAAGACTCATCACTGGAAAAAACAACAATTTTCACCTGTTTCAAGTAGATTTTCACTTAAAATAAGTAGAAAAATCTGCCAGTGAAACAAGATTTTTTTGTTTGTAATAAGAAGATAAATCTTGTCCCACTGGCAGATTTTTCTACTTATTTCAAGTGAAAATTTACTTGAAACAGGTGAAAATTGTCAAATAAGTTATTTTTCTGGTGATGACTCTAAATGTTGAAATAGCAGTAAAACCACAGTCATTGATGAAATTACATAAGGGATGGAAAGGGGGGATGGCAGTTTTACAGGGGGGATGATTTGGACCGTTTTTATTTCAGGGGGGATGCCACTCCCCTCACCCTTCCTCAACTCCAGTACTGCCCCCTGATCTCTGGACCCCCTGATCTCTGGACCCCCTGATCTCTGGACCTCCCTGATCTCACAGAAACATCCCGCAGATTTAAACAGAAGTCGGAACTAAAACACTTCCAAGCCGCGGTCACGTCGCTCTGATGCCACAAACTCCATGCAGAGAATAACCTGCAACTGCAAGAGAATAACCTGCAACTGCAAGAGAATAACCTGCAACTGCAAGAGAATAACCTGCAACTGCAAGAGAATAACCTGCAACTGCAAGAGAATAACCTGCACCTGCAAGAGAATAACCTGCAACTGCAAGAGAATAACCTGCAACTGCAAGAGAATAACCTGCAACTGCAAGAGAATAACCTGCACAAGAGAATAACCTGCAACTGCAAGAGAATAACCTGCACCTGCAAGAGAATAACCTGCACCTGCAGGACACCCGGCCGAGCCCAGGTGAGTCTGCTTCACCTGCTCGGACCCGACACCCGCCCCGACCCCGGTGGAAAAAGCCCGCATGATCCGTGACTCACCCCCGCCGTGCATCTGGCACAGGTAGGGGAACCTCCACACGTTCCCCAGCCCCACCGCGTACGACACGCAGGCCAGCAGGAACTGCATCGGGTTCTCCCACTTGTCCCTGCCATCCTTGTCCATGTTTCTGTCCAGATATCTGCTGCTGTCCTGCTGTCCCGGTCCAGATCTGTGCTGCTGTTCTGCTGTCCTGCTGTCCCGGTCAGATCTGTGCTGCTGTCCTGCTGTCCCGGTCCAGATCTGTCCTGCTGTCCCGGTCCGGACCAGAGATGCTCTGACTGAACGCAGCCCCGCCGCCTCCTGCACTTGTCGTCCCCCCCATCCCTCCCTCCCCCAGGAGGCGGGTCGGCCCTGTCAATGGTTACCGGAGCACCACGCCCCCCTGGACGACGGCCGCAATGCTTTCTGGGAGATGTAGTCCTGGAACCCCGAGATATTCAATGATTTTATTTTATTTTATTTTATTATTTCACAAAAGAAAGGCAATCAGATACATCCTTAATGACGGTAGGTCTTACAATTTTCTTTTGTGCAAGCATGCCTACTCCCGCCTACACCCCCCCCCCCCCCCCCCCCCCCAAAAAAAAAGCACAAAAACATACACAAAAAATAAATAAACTGGGAAAAAAAGTGAATGAATAAAAATACAAATAAAAACTCAAATACCTACAGATACATAAGATACATAAAGTAAATGACAGCAGTAAACAGTAAACAGCAATCAGCGTACAATGAAGTTCTCTAAACCAGAGAATAATGGGAACCAAAATTCTTAAAAAAGATGGCCACGGTTATATTTTAGAAATGCTGTGAGTTGATCTATAAAAGTCGTTCTTCCAAAATAAAAGTTTGATTTTTTTAAAATTTAATTTGATTTGATTGATTGATTTTTTTATTTACGTGTCATGCACATGAAGGGCCCAGCCCAAGTGGGCTTACAAGACACCAAAAAAAGAAAAAGGAACATAAAGCAAATGAAAGCCAGACAACAGACCCTGTACCAATTATACATATAAACAAGTTAAACAACCCGTCCATTCTATCATCATCAGAGCACCAGAACATTTCTGGGTTTTTAACAGACATTTCAGTAAATAATGGAGTTCTCAGTTCATCATACAGAGGGCAATATAACAGAAAATGTGATTCACTTTCCACTTCGTTAAGTTCTCATAATTCAGACAACCTTTCATCTCCGGGAATGTTTTTAAATCTGCCGACTTCAAGATTCAAGGGAAGGATTCCTGTTCTCAGCTGAGCCATTAAACACCTAATTGTGCTTGATTTGGATGTATGTTCGTAATTTGGGTTTAAACAAAATATCCTTTAACCATTTTGTCTCAAATAAAGCAAATAACTTATCACTAATTGAAGTTATTGAATAGGTTAAGTTATTACTATACATATACTGTAATCCAACCTCTTCAAATAATGCAAATATTTCTTTAGCCCATGGCGAGCCATTTACAGTTTTTTCCAATTGCTAAAACACAATTTTGCAAACTAGGCTGGTTTTATCAAAATACTTAACACAATTCACAAAACCACACACCCAAACTGCAAAATACCTCATATATCCTGCAAAATGAAGCACTGCAACCAAAACTACATATAGCATTATCAAAATCAAACTTTTGCACCACATGGCACACACTCCATTCATGTTACCATATTTTTGTCTAACCAACTACACACTGTTGGTATAATGTAAAGCACTCTCATCTTTAGTATGCTAAAATAGTTCAGATTGTAGAGAATTCTTCAGATTGTTCTCATGCACAGAAATATTTGCGGATACACTCATATGCTGTTGAAACATTTATTTTTTTTATTTTTCACCAAACAAGTCATACATTGGAATGAACAAAAATATCCTCACAAAAAACAGTACACTGAAAAAGAAAACTGCAGAAGAAGTGTGCAGAAAAAATGTTGGAAAAAAAAGAGGCAAGAAAAATAATTAGGCAGCATCTTGCCGCACAGCTGGGTCTGGCCACAACGCCTCGTCCACATCACAGGCAATATCTTCTCTTGCCAGACATCGAGGGAAGAAGCGCCTTGAGTGCCTTATCCATCCCTGAATCACACCCACATCAATTTCATCACATGCCTCTTCCATAGCCTGTACAAGAGGCATGCGCACAAAGGGCTGCTGGTCGTATACCTTCCACCGCCATGCCGAAAAGAACTCTTCTATGGGGTTCAGAAATGGTGAGTATGGTGGGAGGTATTGCACGAGAATTGCTGGGTGGTCAGCAAACCAGTTTTGGACTGGGGCTGCACGATGAAAGCTCACGTTGTCCCATACTACAACGTACCGGTTTCTTTGATGGTCTGCATCATTCATACGCTCTGGTGGTATGAGAATGTTGTGGAGTCTGTCCAGAAATGTGAGAATTTGGGCTGTGTTGTATGGTCCAAGGTTGGCATGACGGTGGAGGACACCATGCGTACTGGAGATGGCAGCGCACATTGTGATGTTCCCACCACGTTGGCCAGGAACATCTATAATGGCTCTGTGGCCGATGATGTTTCTTCCCCTTCTTCTGGTCTTTGCTAGGTTGAACCCAGCCTCATCTATAAAGATGAACTCATGTGGGATTGCATGAGCATCCATTTCCAGTACTCTCTGAAAACAAAAACCAAAAAAGCAGTCAATTTGGTGTTATCCAGTACACTGGGAAAAAATGTTGCATGTAGTGTACTGCAGTCACTTTTGTACTTACATCCACATACGCTCGTCTGAGCTCTTTGTTTCTTTGAGAGTTTCTCTCAAAAGGCACCTTATAAAGTTGTTTCATTCCAATTTGGTTTCGCTTGATAATGCGAGCCAATGTGGAAAGACTGACACGTTGAATGTTGTTGAATATGGTGTTGTCTTGGATGATGTGGCTTTGAATTTCCCGTAATCTGATTTCATTATTTTCCAAAACCAAGTTTACAATGGCAGCTTCCTGTACCCCGGTGAACATTTGGCCCCTTCCTCCACCATGGTTGCGTCTCTCAGTCCTTTAGAAAAACAAAAAAACAAAAATATAGGGCTTGGACAATGTAGCCTAAGGATATTTCCCCCACAGTAGAGTAAATTGTACAGGAAACTTGTACAGTTAGTATATGGCATCAGCCATTCATGAAGTAAACAGGTGTCACCCAACTGATACACTATGACATGGGGTGTACTACATAGTGTGAAAGAAAGTTTGGTTACATACCTGTGCTCCAGTCTAAATGTCCGGATGACAGAGGCGACAGTAAAACGGCTCAAGTTGGGCTGCACTCTCTGTCCAGCCTCTCGCATTGTCAGCCCATGGTTGATGACATGATCAACTAAGGTTGCTCTGATTTCATTCGAAAGTTGTTGTCTTCTTTGGCCATGACCTCCCCTACCAGCTCTACCCCTACCTCTCACTCTTCCTCCCCCTCTCATTCTCACCCTCCCTCTTCCTCTTCCTCTCTCTGCAACGTCTTCCATTGTTGTAAAAGAAAAAGGTGCTCACCTGTGGTCTTTTTATAGTGCTTACTTCCTGATTGAAGTGGTAACAATTAACCATTGAGGTGTTTGGCCAGGTGGCACATGTGTTGGCCAATTAGCTCATGCAGGGTCATTTTGAATGGCAGTGTTTTGTAATGGCAAACATGTGACTTTATGTCAGATTGTTGTGTCTTATGCAGAGAACCGTGTCCAGTGCATTTAAAAAGTGCCATTTTGAATTGCAAAATGTGTGTAAAGCAGAAAATGTGTTTAGAGTTTTGGAGACTTGAGAAGAGGTTTTGCTCTCTGTGTGTCAGTTTAAATAATTGTGCTATGCATGTCATTTTAGTGTGTTAGCAATTGGAAAAAACTGTAATTACACTGGGACACTCTAAGCCGAGGAGGATCCGTGGGAAGTGGACACGGGGGCTGGAAGCAGCTTGAAGCAGAGAGACGAGTGCGCACATGGGACGGAGGGGGGCGTGGGCGGCACTTAAAATGAAGGCATCTGATTGGTTCTTTCCCCCCTGCCAATCCTCTGGTCCTCTGACCAATCCGTGCCACTCGGAGCGCAAATGAGGTCGGATTTTTTTCTTTCCTTTTTCTGAACACATTATTCACTGGCTACTTTCAGGATGGAAGGACCATTTCACCCAGTATAACAATAAATGTTTTTGAATACGATCACAGACTATACCTTTAAAAAGGCCCAGGTCAGAGATCACACGTAACTCACAGGGGAGCTGATTCCAGAGCCCGGGGCAACTGAAAAGGCTCGGTCACCGTTAAAAGCTCTGATAAATAAGGAGGGGCAAAGCCGTTCAGAGCTTTAAAAACAAACATTAAAAGTTTAAAATTAACTCTAAAACGAACAGGCAGCCAGTGAAGGGAATAGAGGACCGGGGTGATCTGCTCTCGTCTGGGTGTGTTTGTTAAAAGACGGGCAGCTGCATTTTGTACCAGCTGAAGACGCTAAAAGAAGATTGGGCGATGCCAACATAAAGTGCATTACAATAGTCCAATCTGGAGCTAACTAGAGCGTGGATATCTCTCTCCATGTGGTGACAGCTCAAAAATGTTTTCACTTTGGCTAAAAGACGCAACTGATAAAAACATGTGCAAAAGGAGTAGGAAGAAGTGTAAACTTATTTAATCCTACCCCCATTCATTAATCATTTATTAACATTTATATTAACCATACTATAATTACACTCACACACTGTACTCACACACTTGATACATACATACATATATACACATAGTTGAGTATTTCTATATATTTGTACACACATGCCCATATAAATATTTATATAAATATACTTATTTACACCATACTATCTCTGATATCTTCTAATATGAACTCCATCTGCTCTATATCTATGTATATCTACTTACACACGTATACACACACATATATATATACATACAGCCAGAGCCGCCGCAAGGGGTGTGCGAACCGTGCGACCGCACGGGGCCTCACGCCCCAAGGGGCCTCGCGCTATGGGCCGTTTTTGAAAAAAAAAAAAAAATATATATATTTTTTTTTTTTTCGTTTTTTTTTCGTTTTTTCCCTTATAAATATCAACAGTCACATTCCATTACAGACCTAAATGTGTACTAGTCTGTGCATATCAATAAAATATATGTGCAATGATGCGCGTGTCTGTTGTTCAACACAACTGATCAGACCAAGCGCAGACACAAGCTGCTCTGAACAAACTGTCACACAATGTCGAGAGAACGAGACAGATTCAGGAAATTTCCATCAGGGGATGAAAAAAGAAAAAATCTAAAGAAAATGGAAGAGTTTAATGCCTCTCTGAAAGGCTCGTTTGATAAATTTGTTAGAAAAATCACCAATCCGACCGGGTCTCAAGCAGCCGTGGGGCCCCCCGTCGAGGCAAGTCAAATGATGATGAGGCAGGGGAAGGTATCCAGTATTTTGCTAATTGGAGAGTTAAAATTGCGCATATAGACACCCGATCCGACCCAAAAAACCCCAAAATTTTGCGTGCGTGAGCATAGCTCATGGCTCGGGGAGGGCCCCCCCGAGCCATTTCGCACAGGGCCTCGCAAATCTCCCAGACGGCTCTGCATACAGCATACATACACATACACCCATACATACTGTACGTACATACATACTGTATATATATATATATATATATATATATATATATATATATATATACATATATATATATATATATATATATATATATATATATATATATGCGTTTACATGGGAAGTTTAATTCCTCTTTAATTCAGAATTAAAATTAAATCCGATTTAAAATTAGTAAAAATTACCATGTAAACACCTAATTCCGAATGAAAATGGCCATTCCGAATTAAACTTAAAGGCGACCTATTATGGCATCTAATACCTATTTAAACAGGCCTTAAATGTCTTAAAACAAGCTTTTGATTGTTTTTGCTAAATAAATGAGAAATTCAGCCTTTGAGCCATGTCTTTATCTCCCCATTCTCTAACCTCATTATCTATGAAGGATTCTGAGAGGGCGGGGCTATGATAATGAGGCATGTGCTGATTGGCTGAATGGCACCGCTACAAAATAATGGCGGAAGCTCTGGGCCGGCCGAGTTACCGTGTCCTAACATCGTGTCATAACTGCATGCGATGCGAGCGAGCGTCAGCGACAAAATCAATTCCATTGCTTTATTTTCTATTGGACTGTCCTAACTGGCCGCAGCGACGCAGCGCGCCGCTTTGAGCTGAACATTTGTCGGACGCCCCGCTTCTATTTTCTTCCTGTCACTCGCGTTGAAAGCCGGTTAAAGCGCTGTAGGAAACAGTCATGATGAGGAACGGCTGATCCAGTTAGTTGAAATGAGAAGTTATCTCTATGATTCTTCCTCATTTCACTACAAAAACCTCAATAAAGTGGCAGCTGCTGGAGGGAGATGGAAAGAGAGCGTCCGATTTCACACAGTGCTACGTGATAGTCGGACGCTCGCATGCAGTTACACGGTTTTATAGTTATAGGCGTGGTTTGCATTTTGGTTACGTAACGAAAATTAGCAGAATCTGAATGGCTCGTAGATCCACGTCACACTGGACGGCTCATCCGGGTGGCTGTACAAACCACTTTATATATGTTAAAGCAAGACAAAACCTGTTTTTCATAATAGGTCCCCTTTAATTCCGTAGTAAGTGGCTTATGTATACACTCATTCCGCTTTAAATTAATCCCGGTCTTTCTTTCTGCTCGTTCCCTCGCCCGTCTGTCTCCATGACGCTTATATTCCGCGCTGGGCTGGTTTTCCTAACAAAGTTTCAAGATGGCAGCACGCAGTAAACGCTGGTCAAGAGCAGAGACCATTGATTTAATAAATAGCTTGGAGGAACTGGAAATAATTCATTGAAAATCATCGACATGATGTTGTCGTGCTGCTGCTTCAAAAATAAAATCAAAACAAATCCAAAAAGTATGCTAATAATGTGGTCCTCCATGTTGTTGCTAATCGAGTAACTTCGTTTTCTTCCGGTAGACGTAAATACGTAAAGACGTCTGCCCCCCCTATCCAATCAGAACCTTCCCAACCCCCAGACCTTAAAGAGCATATTGCAGGTTGGAGACCCCTGTGAATCAATGTGTAGGAAAATAATGTAGGAACTGAATTTTCATTGAAATTAAGGTTTTTCTCCCACCAGGGGAGTTTTTACCTGCCATTGTTTATGTAATAACTGCTCGGGGGTCATGTTCTGGGTATGGGTCTCTGTAAAGCGTCTAGAGACAACTCTGTTGTATTAGACGCTATATAAATAAAATTGAATTGAATTGAATTGAATTGAAATACGCATAAATATATACTACAGTGACCTCCAGAGTTGTTTTTGTCAGAGTATTTTACTTCCACATCTGAAAAAGCTGAACCGGAAGTGACGTAGCGGGAGGGAGCGCGGTGAATTTCAACAATAGGAAAAATAATGGATCTTAATGTTAGTTGTGACACTGAAGAGGTTGTGAATGTGTATTCACACCAATATGACGGGCCACAGCCTTATAATTACGAACCCGTTAGGCCCCCCACGTTCTTTTGATTGACAGCTGAAACTCGCTTTTTAAAAGGCTGATTTATGGGTCCGCGTTACACCAACGCAGACCCTACGGCGTAGGTTACGCGGCGACGCACAGAACGCTGCGTGTGCCGCGTAACCTACGCCGTAGGCTATGCCGTCGATTTTACGCGGAACCATAAATCAGCGTTTATTCACTGCAGCACCCGCCCGTGCTCCTGAAAGAAATTCCGAAAATAACTCATAAAAGATGGGTGAGTACTTGTAATCTGTCTACGTTTGTACTTTCTAAACAGAAAACAAGCTTATTATCTTCTCTTTTTTCTGATTAAATGCATCCGAAATAGCCGGGTATTTTTAAAACCGAATATTTCCCCCCTCCGTTTATAAAATAATTTGTATCCACATTACATCGTTGTTTAAAAAACAACCTTCCACACATAACCGAAGATCTGCGTTTTCGACCACATTCATAAGCATTCCAAACTTGTAGATCATCTGTAGATCATCTGTTCTTCCCCCCGTGTCCCACCACGGAGCTGCCGCGTTAAATCGACGCAGCCCTACGGCGTAGGGTACGGCGTAGGGCTGCACGTCGCCGCGTACCCTACGGCGCAGGCTCTGCGTCGGTGTAACGCAGTAAACGGTGGTCAAGAGCAGAGACCATTTATTTACGCATTTATTTATAGCTTGGAGAACAGATGCTGGATCATCTGTAGTTCTGTAGTAAACAAAGGTCGCACGTTAGACGTCAGAATCAGAGCAGATTTGTTGTTGTTTTGGAGCATAATGTGACGTTCGAAAACGCAAAACTCTGGTTGTCTCCGTCTACAAGCATCTACATAAACGGAGTTTTCAAAAATCTTCACTTTGCCCGGATTTTTTTTAAATATTCGTTTATTTGCGTTTTCATGTGGATGACAGGTCCAAACGTAGGAAAATATCTTCGGTTTAGCAGATACCCGGCTACGTGTGTACGGGGTCTGCACAGTCAGATGGGGCAGAGCTGTGGAGACGTCTCCCTGGTGCTGCGTCATATGACGCGGTGTTCGAAAAAAAAAAGCGTTTGTAGGAGCTTGGCTAAAATCAGCCACTTTTTCCTCCGAATACGTGCCCATATGTCTTGTAAAACATATTACATCCTACATTAACTTCTCCCATAGTCATTTTCACATAAGGTCAGGTATAATTTTTGAAAAAACCCTAACCTGCAATATGCTCTTTAAGCGGAATTGGATAAAGCCAATCAAACGTGTTTTCCATGTAAACCTCAATTTGGAATTATTATTTCCATGTAAACTCGAAGGAAAATAGTTTAATTCTGAATTATTTAATTCGGAGTAATTAATTCCGAATTAAAAAACATCATGTAACCGTGGCCATTGTGGACTCTCGTAGAGACGAGTTAATCCTGATTCAAGATAGATAGTTCTTCTGGAATCAGAGCTCATTCCTGCATGGATGGGTGTTCTGTAAGGACAGCTCCAGAACCAGGTGTTACACATCAGTCAGGTCCAGATTTTCTTTAACACATCTTCTTGAAACCCACTTTAAAATGTACCCCTCAAAATGTTTAAAATCTGCCAAATAGATGTAAAATACCAGTAAAAACAGCCATCATAACATCATGGTTCACCACGCCGCTTTGTTGATAAAAGAGCTGCTGAAATACTGTTCTTGTGTCTCAAGAACTGGACCGACCTCCTGGAACATCAACCAAGTTTTGTGAAGAGCCTTTGAAGCCTCCTGGTACTGTGTCCTAAACAATGAGCAGAAAGAAAAGGTTTCAAAGACCTTCCAGCCCAACCCGCAACCTTCCAGCCCAAACCACAACCTTCCAGCCCAAACCACAACCTTCCAGCCCAACCCAGGACCTTCCAGTCCAACAAAGGACCCCCAGACCAACCCTGGACCTTCCAGACCAACAAAGGACCTCCAGACCAACCCACAACCTCCAGACCAACCCAGGACCTTCCAGACCAACAAAGGACCCCCAGACCAACCCTCGACCTTCCAGACCAACAAAGGACCCCCAGACCAACCCTGGACCTTCCAGACCAACAAAGGACCTCCAGACCAACCCACAACCTCCAGACCAACCCAGGACCTTCCAGACCAACAAAGGACCCCCAGACCAACCCTCGACCTTCCAGACCAACAAAGGACCCCCAGACCAACCCTGGACCTTCCAGACCAACAAAGGACCTCCAGACCAACCCACAACCTTCCAGCCAACCTCTTAACCTTCAGACCAACCCAAGACCTTCCAGACCAACCCGCAACCTCCAGACCAACCCAGGACCTTCCAGCCCAACCCAGGACCTTCCAGTCCAACAAAGGACCCCCAGACCAACCCTGGACCTTCCAGACCAACAAAGGACCTCCAGACCAACCCACAACCTCCAGACCAACCCAGGACCTTCCAGACCAACAAAGGACCCCCAGACCAACCCTCGACCTTCCAGACCAACAAAGGACCCCCAGACCAACCCTGGACCTTCCAGACCAACAAAGGACCTCCAGACCAACCTACAACCTTCCAGCCAACCTCTTAACCTTCAGACCAACCCAAGACCTTCCAGACCAACCCGCAACCTCCAGACCAACCCAGGACCTTCCAGCCCAACCCACAACCTCCAGACCAACACAGGACCTTCCAGACCAACCCACAACCTCCAGACCAACACAGGACCTTCCAGACCAACCCACAACCTCCAGACCAACACAGGACCTTCCAGACCAACCCACAACCTCCAGACCAACCCAGGACCTTCCAGACCAACCCAGGACCTTCCAGACCAACCCAGGACCTCCAGACCAACCCAGGACCTTTCCACACCAACCCAGGACCTTCCAGACCAACCCACAACCTCCAGACCAACACAGGACCTTCCAGACCAACCCACAACCTCCAGACCAATACAGGACCTTCCAGACCAACCCAGGGCCTTCCAGACCAGCCCACAACCTTCCAGACACCTTCCACACTTTTGAATCGATGTTCATAAGAACCTGAGACGGATCGTGTCAAAGACTAAAATCACAGAATATGAAGGACAGAAAGACGAAGATAGTGATGGACATTGTGTGTGTTATTGATGAGGCATTGTTGTGTGTGTAGTTTGGTGTGTGTTACTGATGATGCATTGGTGTGTGTGTGTAGTGTGGTGTGTGTTATTGATGATGCATTGGTGTGTGTTTAGTGTGGTGTGTGTTACTGATGATGCATTGGTGTGTGTTTAGTGTGGTGTGTGTTACTGATGATGCATTGGTGTTTGTTGTGCGGTGTGTGTTATCGATTAAGCTTTGGTGTGTTTGTGTAGTGGTGTGTGGGTTATTGATGATGCATGTGTGTGTTACTGATGATGCATTGGTGTGTGTGTAGTGTGGTGTGTGTTTAGTGTGGTGTGTGTTACTGATGATGCATTGGTGTGTGTTTAGTGTGGTGTGTGTTACTGATGATGCATTGGTGTGTGTTTAGTGTGGTGTGTGTTATTGATGATGCATTGGTGTTTGTGTGTGTAGTGTGGTGTGTGTTATCGATGATGCATTGGTGTTTGTGTGTGTAGTGTGGTGTGTGTTATTGATGATGCATTGGTGTGTGTGTGTAGTGTGTTGTGTGTTATTGATGATGCATTGGTGTTTGTGTAGTGTGGTGTGTGTTATTGATGATGCATTGGTGTTTGTGTAATGATGTGTGTTATTGACGATGGATTGGTGTTTGTCTAGTGTGGTGTGTGTTATTGATGATGCAATGGTGTGTGTGTGTGTGTAGTGTGTTATTGATTATGGATTGCTGAGTGTAGTGTGGTGTGTTTTACTGATGGTGTATGTTGTTGATAATGCATCGTTGTGTTTTGAAGTGTGGTGTGTGTTATTGATGATGCATTTGTGTGTGTGTAGTGGTGTGTGTTATTGATGGATCATCGGTGTGTGTGTAGTGTGTTGTGTGTAGATGAGTGTATGATTTTTGTGCTTACAGTATGTTGAATGTAACTGCCCGATTTGTGCTGAATCTCTCAGAGCTGAAGAGACACATAAAGCAGTGATGGCCTCATCACAAAAGGTTCTCGTGAGTTGGGTCAGGGTCATGCAGAAGACGCCCCCTAGTGAACTAGTTTACTGCCCTTCTCCCACCAGCACCAGGGACGACCCATCCTGCCAATGCCCACCAGGTGTCGAGCCCCCAACTGCAAGAGAGGAGATAGTGGGGATAGTGGGGTTAGCTCCAATACTCCTATTTGGTGGGAGGGGTGAGCTGTGTGGCGTTGGGAGACCAGACCGTGGTGCTGTCCTTGCCCCCTGGGCTCAGCTCTCACCTCTTTTAATGCACATCACTAGATGGGAGCACTTTCACACAGGGTTATACACACACATTATTTGATAGGATCTGAGGTGCCAAGTTGGTGGAGTGCTAAGCAGCCCCCCCGCCCTCGATCCCAGCTCTCCTTTTAATACATCACTTATCCCAATCACTTAGTTATAGTTTAGAGGGTTTAGAATGGTGACATTAGGTGGGGTTGCGGTGGCCCTAGATCTCCCTGATTATTCCCTTCCTCTTTTTGCCTCACTATCCTGTTCCTACACTTTTCTAAACTTAAAAAAGGATACCAAAATAAGTTGTCAAGGATCCAGTTCGTCAGATCTCAGACCTCTCATTCTGCAAGTAAACACTCATGTCTCTGAAGCTTGAAGGAAATGTGATTGTGTCAAATTGTCAGTATCATTATTATGCCACTGAAAGGGGTTGGTAGGTGGGCGGTGCCTGGAAGATAGCCCAGGTGAATGTTTAACAGTACATGTGGACAGCTGAGTTTGACCCGACTGGGAACTACAGGAAATGCTTTCATTAACTAACTTACTATACTTGTCATCTTCAACTTCTCGAATTTCATGTCCTACAGCACCCCCCAAAGAGTAACACGTAACATTTAACAGAATATATATATATATATATATATAAAGTCCTGTACAAAAGTTAGTACCCAGTCTTTAATACTTTTACGAGTAAAACCATCTGATCATAGCAGGTCAGAAACAACCTTGGATCAACTTTCTTACAGCAAAAAGGAGACAAAAAAGAATTCTAATAAGAATAGGCAAGCTCAAATGAGGTTCAAACGACAGCATCTGAATAAATCAGCAGACTTCCCTCCTAAAGGGGAGTTTTTCCTTGCCACTGTTTGGTTTAAGGCTTTTCTCCCACTATGGGAGTTTTTACCTGCCATTGTTTATATAATAATTGCTCGGGGGTTTATGTTTATGTTTATGTTTATGTTCATGTTCTGGTTCTCTGGAAAGCGTCTAGAGACAACATCTGTTGTATTAGACGCTATATAAATAAAATTGAATTGAATTGAATTGAACTTTTGCAACAATCTCCTCTGGACGGATGAGACCACAGTGGAGATGTTGGGTCTTCGTGTCCAGAACCATATTTGGAGAAAACCACCAGAAACACCTCAGACCCACTGTCAAGCACGGTGGAGGAGGGATGCTGGACTTTAGTTTTTGGCCTTTTCTGTGTTTGGCTTGATTCTAGTTTCTTTGCTCTCTTAATTATCTTCAATGTCAATGTCCAAGAAGCAACCTCTGGTTTTCTCTTATAAAGCCACTGCCATAGTTAGATGTCACAACCATGACAACTGTACGGGGGATTTAATATGTTTGAACTCATATTAATGCATAATTAGAGGTGTGTGAATCTGGAAACTACAGAATCATGCTGTTTTTTATACAGTCCTGCTTTCAGAGTGACCTTCAATCAGGTACGACTGCCCAAATCCAGCCTCTTACAGCCATTCTCTTCTTCTACAGCAGTGAAGGGAAACAGATGCAGGAATACAAAATGAGTCTTAGTGTGACGACCCGTCCATCCACTAGTTGTCCCTGCCTTTTCTGCTGCTGTGTTTTTCCTTTGCAGGAAGCAGGGTGGAGAGGTGGCCTGATTAGGTGATGACCCACACCTGGGCCCGGTGTGGGTCTCTATTTAAAAAGGCTTCACTCCTGCTTGGCTCTCTCTGGTCTGGTTGGGCACGGCTGCTGCTGTTTGGATTTTGGTTGTTTTTTCCACACATTCATACATGCTCACACTACTGATTACTGATCTATCTTAGTTAATTATCTTTTGTTAATAAATTTCCTTTTGTTATACTGTCATCCTTGTCTCGTCTCCCTCCTTGTCGCTGCCTATGAGCCGGGCTGTGACATGTGGGGGCTCGTCTAGTTAATTCGGTGACGTCAGATCAGCTGTAGCTGTAGTAAGCGGTGCGCCTCGTTTTTATGAATGAGTTGCGCAGCCGGTTTTGTTGGGAGACATTTGACTAGCGTGGTAAGGCTGTTTGTTTTGGTTTGGGTAAGCAGCCGTAATAAGTCTGTTCTGAGGAGATTGTTTTGTGCCAGGCTGTGTTGTGCTGGTGGTGTTTTTTAGGCACTGAGTTTGTGGGGTCCTGTGTGTGCCCAGCCGTATTAAGTCGCTGTTGCTTCTGTCCCTGTTAGGCTTAAGAGCGAGTTCCCTTTGGAGTTCGTTTGGGGGGGTGTTAGTGTGGTGTGAAAGTGGCTGGAGCAGTTGTCTTGGGGGCACATCCGCAGCTGCAGGTGAGTCGCCATTTAGTGGTTGCTTTGCCGGGCTTTAGTGCATAAATACCCACCACCAAATACCTGAAGACTAGGGAGGAGCTTAGCTAGATTCTGGTTAGGCAGTTAGAGGGACGGGGCTACGGTGACGTTTGGCTGTGGGGGGACTGTGTGCGCTCAGTGTGCTACAGGTTAAGCACTGCAGTTTGGTTTCTTTCGCATTGGTTTGTATAGTCTGTGTTTGGACAGGTAGTTGGGCTGGTTGATAACCATGGCTAGTGTGGAGGATTTTTTGAAAGCTCCATCAGGGGAGTCTTTGGAGTACTACACACGTGATCAGTTGTTGAGGATTGCTGACCATTTCGAATTGGAAGTGAGTGATAAACGGAGGATAGCATTAAAACTGTTATTAAGGCTAATCTGTCTGATGTGGGTATTATCAATCCTGGTAAATTGCAGGCTGCCGGACCTGTGGTGGAATCTGTTGTGTCTGGTGATGCTGATGATTAACTTTTGAACAGAGGTGGGAATTGCTTCTGCTGCAGACTGAACTCAAAAGGCTGGAGGTGGAGGCGTGTAGACTGAACTCAGGTGGCGCTGGTGCAGGCCATGCTCTCTCAGCTGCTCCTGTTAGATCAGCCTCTAGTTCTTTTGATGTTGCCAGTAATTTGCGTTTAGTTCCCCAGTTTTGTGAGCGGGATCCAGATATATTTTTTTCGCTGTTTGAGCGTGTTGCTGAGGGTAGACAGTGGTCAGATTTAGATCGCACACTGCTTTTGCAATGTGTTTTAACTGGTAAAGCGCAGGAAGCCTACTCTGCTCTCTCAGTAGGTGAAAGTAAGGTGTATGCAACTGTCAAGGCTGCTGTGTTGAGGGCATACGAGTTGGTGCCGGAGGCATATCGGCAGAGGTTTCGGTCCTGGGAAAAGTCTGGTAAGCAGACTCATGTTGAGTTCGCCAGGGAGCTGGTGACTCATTTCAGCCGGTGGTGTGTTTCCTTGCAGGTCAACACTTTTGATGACCTGTGCGATTTGGTGGTTTTAGAGCAGTTCAAGAACTCTGTTCCCAGTCATATCGCTGTTTATATCAGTGAGCATAAAGTGAAGACTGCTGCTGAGGCTGCTAAACTGGTCATGTTAAGGGGGAGGACGGAGTCAGTCCTCGGCTGGGTTACATTAAGCCAGAACGTGTTGCACGGGGTCAGGTACAGTTTGACTCAACCAAAATATGCAATTATTGCAAAGGCAGGGGACATTGGAAAGCTGACTGTCCTAAGCGTGGTGCCCAGGTTAAATCTGCTGCGTTTGCTGCCTCTGTTAAACATGTTGGTCCTGTCATTTCTTCCTCCCACCAGGTAGATGCTGGAGTAAAGTGCAGTTTGGATAAGGCAGATTTCTCAGCTTTTGTGTCTGACGGTTGTGTGTCACTGGTGGGGAGTGATGCCACTGTGCCGGTAAAAATTATGAGAGATACTGGGTCTGTTGATTCATACATTGTGAGCTCTGTGTTGCCTTTTTCTGAGGAAACTAGTACTGGAGATTATGTTCTGATGCGAGGGATGGGGTTAACGGTGTTGCCGGTTCCATTGCATCATCTAGTGTTGAACTGTGGGTTGGTTCGAGGTGAGGTCACCATGGGTGTGTGCCCTGCACTGCCGATTGAGGGTGTGGACATTATTTTAGGTAACGACCTTGCTGGTAGCCGTGTGTGGGCTGATGGTGTGCCACCTCCACCCATAGTAACATCTTCACCTGTTGTAACAGGAAACCCAGATAAGAGTGCTCAATGCTTTCCTGAGGTTTTTACAGCCTGTGCAGTGATTCGAGCTATGCGCCGCGCAGAGTCAGAGTCTGAGCCTGAACTTGAGGGTGGGGGACCAGGGGAGAGTGAGGTTTTCTCTGTGGATATCCCTGACTCTTTGTTGTCTGTTTCTCGTAGTGACCTGCTGGTGGAGCAGAGGGCAGATCCCTCTCTGAGCCAGTTGTTTGACCGAGTTCTCACTGTTGAGGAGGCTAGGAGCGCGGTAAGTGGTTACTTGCTGCAGGATGGATTGTTGGTGAGGAAATGGTTGCTGCATGGGGAAAACTTTGTTACACTTTTGTTATACTGTCATCCTTGTCTCGTCTCCCTCCTTGTCGCTGCCTATGAGCCGGGCTGTGACATTATTTGTTTTTTTTTTATTTTTTATGTTATTTATTTATTAGTACATCTTCAAATGTGGCAAAGCATTTATTTCAAATAAAGGTAACATCAAATGCAGGCTATATTAATATGCGTCTTTCCCACACCTGATACCCCAACTCTGGGTCAGGTTTGCTCAGCGTCCTGTGGATGGTGGGAATCTATCGTCACTTTAACAACTCAAAACTTTCAGCGACCCTCTGATCTGTGAATAAAGACCTAACAGATCACAACCATTCTTATTTGAATGATAATATGGCATGTTGTCCACTTAACTGTACTATGAGACAGCTATGAGAAGGTCTGGGAGGGCCTGGGGGCCAACGTGATGGAATGGATGCTCTCTGCTGTACTCTGGACTCTGGCGTCCATGAGGGTTTCATTGACTAGATTGGCAGCTAGCTGGAGCACCTTTCAGGAACTCACTAAAGGTAAGACCTTTGACTTTTCCTGAGACTTTGGAGGGATTTTATGGTGATTCTGACTGCAGCTTCCGCGGCCCGTTCCGGTGAATCAGCTGGAAGGATTTTCCACATCCAGATGGTCTGATATTTTTACAGCATATTCTTCAAGTGGCTCTTTGTTTTGCTCTCTAAGGTGACTGTACATCTCTTTTAGGACAGGTTTTGCTCCAACAAAGTTGGTACCAGGATCACACCAGATTTTTGGGGGATGGCCTCGGACTGCGGTGAACCTCCAGTGAGTAAACAGGAAGCTTTCTGTCAATAATGTGTTTGCCAGTTCGACATGAATGGGTCGGCTGGACATGCAGGAAAACACAACACCCCATACTTTCATTGTCACCCTCTTTCTGATATCATCCTTTACATGGTAAGGTCCAAACAGGACAACGGACGTGAACTTGAATGGTGAAGCAGGAGTCGACCTTTCCTCAGGCAAGTTTCCCATGATTTGTTTGCAGGTTCTTGCTCTTGCCTTCTTGCAGACAATACACCTGTCAACAACCTTCTGGGCAATAATTATTCCCCTGACAACCCACTATTTCTTCCTCATCTTCAGAAGGCTTCCCGCTGCTCCATAATGTCCCTCACTGTGTGCTTCTCTGGCTAGGAGGGTGGATATCCAGGCTGGGAATCGTAGGATGGGGACAGCGTTGCAGTCTTCTTTAAAGGTCTGGATTCTTCCACCACAAACTAGAAGTCCACTTGTCTGGTCTATGTAGAACACTAGTCTCTCTGTTGTGGTGCTAGGGAAGTTCACACTGTCTTGCATTGCCAGGCGAAGGTCTCGGAACACATCTTGTCTTTTGGTGATTGAAAAGGAACCTCAACGCCTCCCACTTTTCTTGACCGTTAGTTTTGCCACTCATGAACTTTTTGGCTGCTCTCCATGTCCACACCAGAGTCCCAGCCAAACCTTTAGCAACTTCCCTAGGCTCTGACTTGACTCTAGACTGTTTTGATCCTATAGACCTCCCTGAGCTGACCTCACTCGTCAATAGAGCTAAGTCAACCACATGTATGTTAGACCCCATCCCGACTCCACTATTCAAAAATGTTTTTTCTCTTATTGGCACGACAATACTGGACCAAATCAACTTATCCCTAAACGTGGGATGTGTACCACAGGTTTTCAAAGTTGCAGTAGTTAAACCTTTACTTAAAAAACCTTCTCTTGACCCAGACACCTTAGCTAATTATAGACCAATGTCCTTTGTCTCTAAAATTCTGGAAAAGGCAGTTTCAAGCCAGTTATGTGACTATTTGTATAGAAATGATCTGTTTGAAGTCTTTCAGTCAGGGTTCAGAATGCATCATAGCACAGAGACAGCGCTGGTTTGAGTCACGAATGACTTTCGTATGGCCTCAGATAAGGGATTAGTGTCCATACTGGTTCTTATGGACCACAGATAAGGGATTAGTGTCCGTACTGGTTCTACTGGACCTCAGGTAAGGGATTAGTGTCCATACTGGTTCTACTGGACCTCAGATAAGGGATTAGTGTCCATACTGGTTCTACTGGACCTCAGATAAGGGATTAGTGTCCATACTGGTTCTACTGGACCTCAGATAAGTCTCAAGTCTCAAATGGCGCAAAATGTATAACAAATTCCCTGACCATGAAGTGTGCAAGGCGCACAAAACCTGCTACCTCAAGTGGAAAAATCTGAGATATTCTTTAGTGGAAGGAAAGGGGATAGACAGCCATCTGCAACAAGAACTCCAACTTGAAGTTGACAGAAACAAAGCTATTCTTGAGAGAATATTAGATATCACTCTTTTTCTGGCCTCAAGAAATTTGCCATTCAGAGGAAGCACAGACACACTTGGGGATGTACGGAATGGTAACTTCCTTGGAACTGTAGAACTTGTAGCCAAGTACGATCCTCTGTTAAATGATCATCTGAGAAAAGTGAAGGAGAAAAGATCAACACCAGAGTGACCCACTACCTTAGCCCAGAGTCTCAAAATGAGTTCATAGAACTCTGTGGAGATAGAGTTTTGAAAGAAATACTGAAGGAAAGGGAGTGTGCCATTTATTACTCATTAATATGTGATGCAACTCCTGACGTCTCCCACAAGGAACAGAATGTAATTCTGTTAAGATATGTATATCAAAAGGAGAATGAACAGTGGGATGTAACAGAACGTTTCTTGCTGTTTGAAGAATTCAGTGGCAAGACTGGCTGAAATAGCAGAAATGATATTGAAGACACTGGAGGAGCATAACATTGACATAGCTGATTGCAGAGGTCAGGGCTTTGACAACGGCTCTAATATGTCAGGGAAAGTGAAAGGGGTCCAGGCTGAAATAAGAAGAATTAAAGCTGCAAGCAGCGATGAACGGGCCCTCGCACTCACGTCCACCGCCCCCCATAAGCATATCAGAAATGACACCACCCACGACTCTCTATGTCAAACCATTCAAAAGTTATAGCAGAAAAAAGGAACCACCAATCAGAAGAAGGGGCAGGGCTAATTCAGGCCAATGAAGGTCAGGGACTCCATACAGAGTCTGATGACACCACCCACGACTCTCTATGTCAAAGCATTCAAAAGTTCTGGCAGAAAATCGGGACAACCAATCAGAAGAAGGGGCGGGGCTAATTCAGGCCAATGAAGGTCAAGGACTCAATACCGAGTCCCATGACACCACCCACGACTCTTTATGTCAAACCATTCAAAAGTTATGGCAAAGAAAAGTATTCTAGGGGGCGCTGTTGAGCCGTTAGGCAACGCCCATTAATGCAAACCATGAAATATCAACTGTATCACCAGGCCTGGCTTGAATGCAAAATCTGGTGACTTTGGTGACAAAAATTGCTCACAAAAAATTCAGAATTCTGCCAGGCTCGAACTCTCAACCTCAGGAACCAAAGACCCCAATGATCTGGCTGAGCTACATGTCAGCTTAGGTACTGCTGTGACTTACTAGCTTATGAGAGACCAAAATAGCGTAAAAATATCTGGAACCATTTTTTCCTAATTTTTAAAATATTTGTAAGGTATAAATATTAGTAAAACACTATATTTTATATTATTACTTTTTCTGTAATCATTCTACCGAGGTTCTAACCGGGCTGAGCACGGGACTATTTCTGACGTAACCACATTACAACAGCTGATTGGTCGGGGGGCGGGGCCGTCATCACCCTACTCGCCACTGATTGGTCGGGGGGCGGGGCCGTCATCACCCTACTCGCCACTGATTGGTCGGGGGGCGGGGCCAGCAGACGTTTGAATCAGGAAGCGGGAGTCAGCGCGAGAGCATGACGCCATATTACAGGCAGCTGATTGGTCGGGGAGCGGGGCCGTCATCACCCTACTGATTGGTCGGGGGGCGGGGCCGGCAGACGTTTGAATCAGGAAGCGGGAGTCAGCGCGAGAGCACGACACCATATTACAGGCAGCTGATTGGTCGGGGAGCGGGGCCGTCATCACCCTACTCGCCACTGATTGGTCGGGGGGCGGGGCCGTCATCACCATACTCGCCACTGATTGGTCGGGGGGCGGGGCCGTCATCACCCTACTCGCCACTGATTGGTCGGGGGGCGGGGCCGTCATCACCCTACTCGCCACTGATTGGTCGGGGGGCGGGGCCAGCAGACGTTTGAATCAGGAAGCGGGACTCTCTATGTCAAACCATTCCAAAGTTATAGCAGAAAATCGGGACAACCAATCAGAAGAAGGGGCGGGGCTAATTAAGGCCAACGAAGCTTAAGAACTCATTACAGAGTCCCATGACACCACCCACGACTTCCTATGTCAAACCATTAAAAAGTTATAGCAGAAAAAAGGGACAACCAATCAGAAGAAGAGGCGGGGCTAATTCTGGCCAACGAAGCTTAAGGACTCATTACAGAGTCCCATGACACCACCCACGACTTCCTATGTCAAACCATTCAAAAGTTATGGCAGATAAAAGTATTCTAGGGGGCGCTGTTGAGCCGTTAGGCCACGCCCATTAATGCAAACCATGAAATATCAAATTTATCGCCAAGTCTGGCTTGCATGCAAAATTTGGTGACTTTTGGAGAACTATCAAATATGGACCAATCACATGAAGGGGGGGCGCGCCTTTTGGCGTCTAGCGTCGCCACGGTAACACTTTTGAAAGAGAAAAGTAATGCGTGGTGTCGCAGGATGTAGACGCATATTTAGATGTATAACACACCTGGGTGCACGTTACGGTTCGGGCTGAATTAACTGCCGAAGGAATGGCATAAATTTCGCCAAAATGACACAATTTATTCAAAATGGCCGACATCCTGTTCGGTTTCGGCCATGGCTCCAAGAGACTTTTCTTTAAGTTGTGCCATGATACAGGTGTGTAGCGATTTTCGTGCATGTACGTCAAACCGTATTGTGGGGCTTGAGGCACAAAGTTTTCCGGGGGGCGCTGTTGAGCCATTTTGCCACGCCCATTAATGCAAACCATGAAATATCAAATTTTTCGCCAGGCCTGGCTTGCATGCCAAATTTGGTGCCTTTTGGGGAACTATCAAATATGGACCAATCAGATGAAGGGGGGGTGCGCTTGTTGGCGTCTAGCGTCGCCACGGTAACACTTTTGAAAGAGAAAAGTAATGCGTGTAGTCGCAGGATGGAGCCGCTCATTTTGATGTATAACACATCTGGGTTCACGATACAGTTCAAGCTGAATTAACTCTCGAAGGAATGGCATATATTGCTCCAAAATTACGCAATTAATTCAGAATGTTCAAAATGGCCGACTTCCTGTTCGGTTTCGGCCATGGCGCCAAGAGACTTTTCTTTTAGTTGCGACATGATACAGGTGTGTACCGATTTTCGTTCATGTACGTCAAAGCGTATTATGGGGCTTGAGGCGCAAAGTTTTTTCTGTCTGAACCAACCAGATGAAGGGTCGGCGCGCTTTTTGGCGTCTAGCGTCGCCACGGTAAAGCTTTTGAAAGAGAAAAGTAATGCGTGTGGTCGCAGGAGGGAGACGCACATTTTGATGTATAACACACCTGGGTGCACGTTACGGTTCGGGCTGAATTAACTTTGGAAGGAATGGCATAAATTTCGCCAAAATGACACGACTAATTCAAAATGGCCGACTTCCTGTTCGGTTTCGGGCATGACGCCAAGAGACTTTTCTTTCAGTTGCGCCATGATACAGGTGTGTACCGATCTTCGTGCATGTACGTCAAACCGTATCGTGGGGCTTGAGGCACAAAGTTTTCAAGGGGGCGCTGTTGAGCCATTTTGCCACGCCCATTAATGCAAACCATTAAATATCAAATTTTTCGTCAGGCCTGACTTGGGTGCAAAATTTGGTGACTTTTTGGGCATGTTAAGGGGGGCAAAAAGGCCATCACTTTGTCAGAAGAAAAATAATAATAATAATTAAAGCTGCAAGCAGCGATGAACGGGCCCTCGCACTCACGGCCACCGCCCCCCATAAGCATATCAGAAATGACACCACCCACGACTTCCTATGTCAAACCATTAAAAAGTTATAGCAGAAAAAAAGGACAACCAATCAGAAGAAGGGGCGGGGCTAATTCAGGCCAATGAAGGTCAAGGACTCCATACAGAATCGGATGACACCACCCACGACTCTCTATGTCAAACCATTCCAAAGTTATAGCAGAAAATCGGGACAACCAATCAGAAGAAGGGGCGGGGCTAATTAAGGCCAACGAAGCTTAAGAACTCATTACAGAATCTGATGGCACCACCCACGACTCTCTATGTCAAACCATTCCAAAGTTTTAGCAGAAAATCGGGACAACCAATCAGAAGAAGGGGCGGGGCTAATTAAGGCCAACGAAGCTTAAGAACTCAGCACAAAGTCCCATGACACCACCCACGACTTCCTATGTCAAACCATTAAAAAGTTATAGCAGAAAAAAGGGACAACCAATCAGAAGAAGAGGCGGGGCTAATTCTGGCCAATGAAGGTCAAGGACTCCATAAAGAATCTGATGACACCACCCAGGACTCTCTATGTCAAACCATTCCAATGTTATAGCAGAAAATCGGGACAACCAATCAGAAGAAGGGGCGGGGCTAATTAAGGCCAACGAAGCTTAAGGACTCATTACAGAGTCCCATGACACCACCCACAACTTCCTATGTCAAACCATTCAAAGGTTATGGCAGATAAAAGTATTCTAGGGGGCGCTGTTGAGCCGTTAGGCCACGCCCATTAATGCAAACCATGAAATATCACATTTATTGCCAAGTCGGGCTTGCATGCAAAATTTGGTGACTTTTGGAGAACTATCAAATATGTACCAATCACATGAAGTGGGGGCGCGCCTTTTGGCGTCTAGCGTCGCCACGGTAACACTTTTGAAAGAGAAAAGTAATGCGTGTTGTCGCAGGATGGAGACGCACATTTTGATGTATAACACACCTGGGGGCACGTTACGGTTCGGGCTGAATTAACTGCCGAAGGAATGGCATAAATTTCGCCAAAATGACACGACTAATTCAAAATGGCCGACATCCTGTTCGCTTTCGGGCATGACCCCAAGAGACTTTTCTTTAAGTTGTGCCATGATACAGGTGTGTACCGATTTTCGTGCATGTACGTCAAACCGTATCGTGGGGCTTGAGGCACAAAGTTTTCAAGGGGGCGCTGTTGAGCCATTTTGCCACGCCCATTAATGCAAACCTTTAAATATCAAATTTTTCGCCAGGCCTGACTAGGGTGCAAAATTTGGTGACTTTTTGGGCATGTTAAGGGGGGCAAAAAGGCCTTCACTTTGTCAGGAAAATAATAATAATAATAATTAAAGCTGCAAGCAGCGATGAACGGGCCCTCGCACTCACGTCAACCGCCCCCCATAAGCATATCAGAAATGACACCACCCACGACTTCCTATGTCAAACCCTTCAAAAGTTATAGCAGAAAAAAGGGACGACCAGTCAGAAGAAGGGGCGGGGCTAATTCAGGGCAAAGAAGATCAAGGACTCATTACAGAGTCCCATGACACCACCCACGACTCTCTATGTCAAAACATTCAAAAGTTATAGCAGAAAATAGGGACAACCAATCAGAAAAAGGGACTGGGCTAATTGTCACCAATTATGGTCAAGGACTCAATGCCGAGTCCCATGACACCACCCACGACTCTCTATGTCAAACCTTTCAAAAGTTATGGCAGAAAAAAGTATTCTAGGGGGCGCTGTTGAGCCGTGAGGACACGCCCATTAATGCAAACCATGAAAAAAAAAATCAGATCACTCAAATGAACGACGATCATACAGGACAGCTGTATCTCATGGTCCAGAATGTATGATATTATATTAATCTATTATACCATATTATATTACATGTTGTTATTTCATATTAGCGTACCCAGTAATATAGCATATTGTATTATTGCATTGTATGTTGCTTCATTTCATATATTTTTGACTGTATTATATTGTAAAATTATATATCATAGCGATTGCATTATTATATAATTTCAATTTATAATTCAATTCAATTCAATTCAATTTTATTTATATAGCGTCTAATACAACAGAGTTGTCTCTAGACGCTTTACAGAGACCCATACCCAGAACATGACCCCCGAGCAGTTATTACATAAACAATGGCAGGTAAAAACTCCCCTAGTGGGAGAAAAACCTTAAGCCAAACAGTGGCAAGGAAAAACTCCCCTTTAGGAGGGAAGAAACCTTGAGCAGGACCAGGCTCATCAGGGGGGACCCTCCTGCCGAGGGCCAGACTGGTGGGTCAGGGACGGCAACAGCACAGCAGGCAGGTGGAAGCAGCAACGGGATGACCGGGGGTGGGGACCGCAGGCCAGCACATAACACTAATATACAATTCCTCACACACACACTCCTTCCAAATGTTTCTTTTTTTTCTCCATTATGACAATTGTATGCTGTCATCCGTTATGTTTTTTGTTTTTAAGCTTGTTATGTCTGTTATTCAAATATATTAATACATTCATTAATATGCAATACTGTATTTTGTATATTGTGTGTGTGTGTTTGTGTGTGTGTGTGTGTGTGTATATATATATATATATATATATATATATATATATATATATATATATATATATATATATATATATATGTGTGTGTGTGTGTGTGTGTGTGTGTATACCTGAAGTGTGACTACCTGCAGAACGTATTTTAGCATGAAAGCTTGCATATTTAACGTACATCAAGCATCCTGTATCATAGCTACATGTCTGCCGTTTGTAACAAAGCAAACCGCGTGAAAATCGGTTGAAAATCAAGTGAGTTATAGTTATTTTACTTATGCAGACACCTCCTTCCACAATAGAAGTGAACGCTCTAGAGTTAAAGCGATACCGATCCAAGATGGCGGCCACGCCCGACGTTCTCAGGCAGTCAATGCGGCGCCTCGACCAAGATGGCGGCCGCGCTGAACATCAGCCCCTCCCCCCGCGGGAGCTGCGCGCGCAAACTCCACTCAAATTCAAAAGTTATGGCAGAAAATCGGGACAACCAATCAGAAGAAGGGGAAAGAGAAAAGTAATGTGCGTCGTCACAGGACAGAGACGAACATTTTGATGTAAAAAAAACACAAAAATTGCTGACAAAACTTTTGGCATATCAAGCCAGGCTTGAACTCTCGACCTCTGGCAGCAAAGACCGCAATAATCTGGCTGAGCTAAGTCTCAGCTATTCCTTTTATTTGACCTACTGGCTTAGGACAGACCAACATAGCGATAAAATGTCTGGAACTTTTTTTTCCTAATTTTTTAAATATTTGTAAGTTATAAATATTAGTAAAACCCTAGTATTTAAATTATTACTTTTTCTGTAACCATTCTGCCAAGGTTGTAACCGGGCTGAGCCGGGAATATTTCTGAAGTCACCACATTACAGGGAGCTGATTGGTCGGGGGGCGGGGCCGTCATCACCCTACTCGCCACTGATTGGTCGGGGGGCGGGGCCGTCATCACCCTACTCGCCACTGATTGGTCAGGGGGCGGGGCCGGCAGACGTTTGAATCAGGAAGCGGGAGTCAGCGCGAGAGCGACTGGCGGCTCGCGGCAATTTTATTATAAAAAAAGGACAACCAATCAGAAGAAGGGGCGGGGCTAATTCAGGCCAATGAAGTTCAAGGACTCCATAAAGAATCTGATGACACCACCCACGACTCTCTATGTCAAACCATTCAAAAGTTATAGCAGAAAATCGGGACAACCAATCAGAAGAAGGGGCGGGGCTAATTAAGGCCAACGAAGCTTAAGGACTCATTACAGAGTCCCATGACACCACCCACGACTCTCTATGTGAAACCATTCAAAAGTTATGGCAGAGAAAAGTATTCTAGGGGGCGCTGTTGAGCCGTTAGGCCACGCCCATTAATGCAAACCATGAAATATCACATTTATCGCCAGGCCTGGCTTGCATGCAAATTTTGGTGACTTTTGGAGAACTATCAAATATGGACCAATCAGATGAAGGGTGGGTGCGCTTTTTCGCGTCTAGCGTCGCCACGGTAACACTTTTGAAAGAGAAAAGTAATGCGTGGTGTCGCACGATGGAGACGCACATTTTGGTGTATAACACACCTGGGTGCACGTTACGGTTCGGGCTGAATTAACTGCCGAAGGAATGGCATAAATTGTGCCAAAATTACACAATTAATTCAAAATGGCTGACTTCCTGTTCGGTTTCGGCCATGGCTCCAAGAGACTTTTCTTTAAGTTGCGACATGATACAGGTGTGTACCGATTTTCGTGCATGTACGTCAAACCGTATTGTGGGGCTTGAGGCACAAAGTTTTCCGGGGGGCGCTGTTGAGCCATTTTGCCACGCCCATTAATGCAAACCATGAAATATCAAATTTATCGCCAGGCCTGGCTTGCATGCCAAATTTGGTGCCTTTTGGGGAACTATCAAATATGGACCAATCAGATGAAGGGGGGGTGCGCTTGTTGGCGTCTAGCGTCGCCACGGTAACACTTTCGAAAGAGAAAAGTAATGCGTGTAGTCGCAGGATGGAGACACACATTTTGATGTATAACACATCTGGGTTCACGATACGGTTCGGGCTGAATTAACTCTCGAAGGAATGGCATATATTGCTCCAAAATTACGCAATTAATTCAGAATGTTCAAAATGGCCGACTTCCTGTTCGGTTTCGGCCATGGCGCCAAGAGACTTTTCTTTTAGTTGCGACATGATACAGGTGTGTACCGATTTTCGTTCATGTACGTCAAACCGTATTATGGGGCTTGAGGCACAAAGTTTTTTCTGTCGAACCAACCAGATGAAGGGTGGGCGCGCTTTTTGGCGTCTAGCGCCGCCACGGTAACGCTTTTGAAAGAGAAAAGTAATGCGTGTTGTCGCAGGATGGAGACGCACATTTTGATGTATAACACACTTGGGGGCACGTTACGGTTCGGGCTGAATTAACTTTCGAAGGAATGGCATAAATTTCGCCAAAATGACACGACTAATTCAAAATGGCCGACATCCTGTTCGGTTTCGGGCATTACCCCAAGAGACTTTTGTTTAAGTTGTCCCATGATACAGGTGTGTACCGATTTTCGTGCATGTACGTCAAACCGTATCGTGGGGCTTGAGGCACAAAGTTTTCAAGGGGGCGCTGTTGAGCCATTTTGCCACGCCCATTAATGCAAACCTTTAAATATCAAATTTTTCGCCAGGCCTGACTAGGGTGCAAAATTTGGTGACTTTTTGGGCATGTTAAGGGGGGCAAAAAGGCCTTCACTTTGTCAGGAAAATAATAATAATAATAATTAAAGCTGCAAGCAGCAATGAACGGGCCCTCGCACTCACGTCAACCGCCCCCCATAAGCATATCAGAAATGACACCACCCACGACTTCCTATGTCAAACCCTTCAAAAGTTATAGCAGAAAAAAGGGACGACCAGTCAGAAGAAGGGGCGGGGCTAATTCAGGGCAAAGAAGATCAAGGACTCATTACAGAGTCCCATGACACCACCCACGACTCTCTATGTCAAAACATTCAAAAGTAATAGCAGAAAATAGGGACAACCAATCAGAAAAAGGGACTGGGCTAATTGTCACCAATTATGGTCAAGGACTCAATGCCGAGTCCCATGACACCACCCACGACTCTCTATGTCAAACCTTTCAAAAGTTATGGCAGAAAAAAGTATTCTAGGGGGCGCTGTTGAGCCGTGAGGACACGCCCATTAATGCAAACCATGAAAAAAAAAATCTGATCACTCAAATGAACGACGATCATACAGTACAGCTGTATCTCATGGTCCAGAATGTATGATATTATATTAATCTATTATACCATATTATATTACATGTTGTTATTTCATATTAGCGTACCCAGTAATATAGCATATTGTATTATTGCATTGTATGTTGCTTCATTTCATATATTTTTGACTGTATTATATTGTAAAATTATATATCATAGCGATTGCATTATTATATAATTTCAATTTATAACACTAATATACAATTCCTCACACACACACTCCTTCCAAATGTTTCTTTTTTTTCTCCATTATGACAATTGTATGCTGTCATCCGTTATGTTTTTTGTTTTTAAGCTTGTTATGTCTGTTATTCAAATATATTAATACATTCATTAATATGCTATACTGTATTTTGTATATTGTATGTGTGTGTGTGTGTGTGTGTGTGTGTGTGTGTGTGTGTGTGTGTGTGTATATATATATATATATATATATATATATATATATATATATATATATATATATATATGTGTGTGTGTGTGTGTGTGTGTGTGTATACCTGAAGTGTGACTACCTGCAGAACGTATTTTAGCATGAAAGCTTGCATATTTAACGTACATCAAGCATCCTGTATCATAGCTACATGTCTGCCGTTTGTAACAAAGCGAACCGCGTGAAAATCGGTTGAAAATCAAGTGAGTTATAGTTATTTTACTTATGCAGACACCTCCTTCCACAATAGAAGTGAACGCTCTAGAGTTAAAGCGATACCGATCCAAGATGGCGGCCACGCCCGACGTTCTCAGGCAGTCAATGCGGCGCCTCGACCAAGATGGCGGCCGCGCTGAACATCAGCCCCTCCCCCCGCGGGAGCTGCGCGCGCAAACTCCACTCAAATTCAAAAGTTATGGCAGAAAATCGGGACAACCAATCAGAAGAAGGGGAAAGAGAAAAGAAATGTGCGTCGTCACAGGACAGAGACGAACATTTTGATGTAAAAAAAACACAAAAATTGCTGACAAAAATTTTGGCATATCAAGCCAGGCTTGAACTCTCGACCTCTGGCAGCAAAGACCGCAATAATCTGGCTGAGCTAAGTCTCAGCTATTCCTTTTATTTGACCTACTGGCTTAGGACAGACCAACATAGCGATAAAATGTCTGTAACTTTTTTTTTCCTAATTTTTTAAATATTTGTAAGTTATAAGTATTAGTAAAACCCTACTATTTAAATTATTACTTTTTCTGTAACCATTCTGCCAAGGTTGTAACCGGGCTGAGCCGGGAATATTTCTGAAGTCACCACATTACAGGGAGCTGATTGGTCGGGGGGCGGGGCCGTCATCACCCTACTCGCCACTGATTGGTCGGGGGGCGGCGCCGTCATCACCCTACTCGCCACTGATTGGTCGGGGGGCGGGGCCGCCATCACCCTACTCGCCACTGATTGGTCAGGGGGCGGGGCCGGAAGACGTTTGAATCAGGAAGCGGGAGTCAGCGCGAGAGCGACTGGCGGCTCGCGGCAATTTTATTATAAAAAAAGGACAACCAATCAGAAGAAGGGGCGGGGCTAATTCAGGCTAATGAAGGTCAAGGACTCCATAAAGAATCTGATGACACCACCCACGACTCTCTATGTCAAACCATTCAAAAGTTATAGCAGAAAATCGGGACAACCAATCAGAAGAAGGGGCGGGGCTAATTAAGGCCAACGAAGCTTAAGGACTCATTACAGAGTCCCATGACACCACCCACGACTCTCTATGTGAAACCATTCAAAAGTTATGGCAGAGAAAAGTATTCTAGGGGGCGCTGTTGAGCCGTTAGGCCACGCCCATTAATGGAAACCATGAAATATAACATTTATCGCCAGGCCTGGCTTGCATGCAAATTTTGGTGACTTTTGGAGAACTATCAAATATGGACCAATCAGATGAAGGGTGGGTGCGCTTTTTCGCGTCTAGCGTCGCCACGGTAACACTTTTGAAAGAGAAAAGTAATGCGTGGTGTCGCACGATGGAGACGCACATTTTGGTGTATAACACACCTGGGTGCACGTTACGGTTCGGGCTGAATTAACTGCCGAAGGAATGGCATAAATTGCGCCAAAATTACACAATTAATTCAAAATGGCTGACTTCCTGTTCGGTTTCGGCCATGGCTCCAAGAGACTTTTCTTTAAGTTGCGACATGATACAGGTGTGTATCGATTTTCGTGCATGTACGTCAAACCGTATTGTGGGGCTTGAGGCACAAAGTTTTCCGGGGGGCGCTGTTGAGCCATTTTGCCACGCCCATTAATGCAAACCATGAAATATCAAATTTATCGCCAGGCCTGGCTTGCATGCCAAATTTGGTGCCTTTTGGGGAACTATCAAATATGGACCAATCAGATGAAGGGGGGGTGCGCTTGTTGGCGTCTAGCGTCACTACGGTAACACTTTCGAAAGAGAAAAGTAATGCGTGTAGTCGCAGGATGGAGACGCACATTTTGATGTATAACACATCTGGGTTCACGATACGGTTCGGGCTGAATTAACTCTCGAAGGAATGGCATATATTGCTCCAAAATTACGCAATTAATTCAGAATGTTCAAAATGGCCGACTTCCTGTTCGGTTTCGGCCATGGCGCCAAGAGACTTTTCTTTTAGTTGCGACATGATACAGGTGTGTACCGATTTTCGTTCATGTACGTCAAACCGTATTATGGGGCTTGAGGCACAAAGTTTTTTCTGTTGAACCAATCAGATGAAGGGTGGGCGCGCTTTTTGGCGTCTAGCGCCGCCACGGTAACGCTTTTGAAAGAGAAAAGTAATGCGTGTTGTCGCAGGATGGAGACGCACATTTTGATGTATAACACACTTGGGGGCACGTTACGGTTCGGGCTGAATTAACTTTCGAAGGAATGGCATAAATTTCGCCAAAATGACACGACTAATTCAAAATGGCCGACATCCTGTTCGGTTTCGGGCATGACTCCAAGAGACTTTTGTTTAAGTTGTCCCATGATACAGGTGTGTACTGATTTTCGTGCATGTACGTCAAATCGTATCGTGGGGCTTGAGGCACAAAGTTTACTGGGGGGCGCTGTTGAGCCATTTTGCCACGCCCATTAATGCAAACCTTTAAATATCAAATTTTTCGCCAGGCCTGACTAGGGTGCAAAATTTGGTGACTTTTTGGGCATGTTAAGGGGGGCAAAAAGGCCTTCACTTTGTCAGGAAAATAATAATAATAATAATAATAATAATAATAAAAATTCCTGCAAATACAATAGGGCCTTCGCACTGAAGGTGCTCGGGCCCTAATAATAAAAATTCCTGCAAATACAATAGGGCCTTCGCTCTGAAGGTGCTCGGGCCCTAATAATAATAATAAAAATTCCTGCAAATACAATAGGGCCTTCGCTCTGAAGGTGCTCGGGCCCTAATAATAAAAATTCCTGCAAATACAATAGGGCCTTCGCACTGCAAGTGCTCGGGCCCTAATAAATCCACTGGCAACATATTCACCATGTGCTTCACATACTCTAAATATTGTTGGAGTACATGATGTTTCAACATGTTTCGGCTGTTTAAATGGTTTGTACAATATCTTCAGTGCCAGCCCTGAGAGATGGGCCGTCCTCAGAGAGAAGACAGGCTGCTCCTTCACCGCATGTCAGATACCCGTTGGAGTGCCCGGATCGCAGCTGTTAAACCTGTTGCAAATCACCTGCCATCAGTCATAGAGGCCCTTGACAGTATCCTCGTTAGATGCAGCCTGACTAATGAAGTAAAATCAGAAGTCACTGGTCTCCGCAGCTATTTCACATCTTTTAAAGCCATTGTTCTCCTGACTGTCTGGAAACACTACGATCATAATCCTCCCGTCGGACCTCTGTGTACTGGAACTCGAGTTTTGGGGCAGGGGTGGGCTGTGCCCACCCAAACGTGCGTCCTGCCCACCCAATCAAAGGTTATGGGGATCCTTTATTTTTTTATAATTTTTTTTTTTTTATATATATAAAAAAAAATCCCCAAATATCTGTACCGTTTCTGATTGGGTGGGCACTGCGCATCATTTTTACAATAATACAACAATGAATGCATACCGCAAAAGTTTGTGTCTCGGCGGAGGAACCCGACGTCCCAGCAAAATGAGCACAACAGAGAAGTTCAGAACAGCAGACAGGGCACACACTAAAGGCTGATTTATGGTTCCGTGTTACACCAACGCAGAGCCTACGGCGCAGGGTACGCAGCGACACGCACCGTACGTGGAAATGCGGTCTTTTTTTCTGCTATTAAAACATGATTTGTAATGTGAATTTGCAACACTTAAACTACAAATAATAGTTTTTGACGTGACATCAGAGATTACACATGCTCTCTGTGAAAGGATGAGGCAAATTGGGTCGTAGCTGCTTCAACTGAGCGATTCCTTCACGAGGAGCGACCAGGATTTAAAACACGCTTGATTTTCTTGCGAGCTCACGATTTGTGATCGGGAGCTCGTCGTGAGGTGTTAATCTCTCGTTGTGAGGCGTTAATCTCTCGTCGTGAGGCGTTAATCTCTCGTCGTGAGGTGTTAATCTCTCGTCGTGAAGTGTTAATCTCTCGTCGTGAAGTGTTAATCTCTCGTCGTGAGGTGTTAATCTCTCGTCGTTACCCCACGTAAACTGCACGAGGCACGAGCAACGATTGGGTCAAAATCCGTCCCGATCCAAAAGATAGTCGCACGACTGGAAAATCAGCTCAAAACGAGCCGATAATTGCACAGTGTATGCCCGGTTTAAGAGGAATACAATTTTGCCAAAGTTAAAAAAGGAAAAAGCTCAAATAGCCTTCCTCCCATATGAGTCATGGTGAACATGAAAAATGAAAAAGGAACACGTATTTTCCTCCATATATAGATCTGGCCACAAGAGAGGAGTTGCCACTCTTATATCAAGTACACTTTTCAATTCAATTCAATTTTATGTATATAGCTTCCATTACAACCGAAGTTTGTCTGGCATCTTTCCAGAGACCCAGAACATGACCCTCGAGCAATTATTACATAACATAAACAATGGCAGGTAAAAACTCCCCTAGACTCCCCTTTATTTTTATATATATATATATATATATATATATATATATATATATATATATATATATATATATATATATGCATTCTACTGGTAGAGACTACACTCATTGTTCTTCTCCACATTCGGCTTACTCAAGGATCGACTACTTTTTTATGTTTGTTAGTGATAGATTTAGAATCAAAGATTGTAGCATTGACACACTTGACCTGTCAGATCACAGCCCAATTTCTTTATCTTTAACAATAAAGGGGAAAACAAGTAAAACGCTAGGGAAATTAAATTCAAATATGCTAAATTATAAGGAAATAAGGGAGAAAATAAAGGCGGAAATCAAAGATTATCTAGAACTTAACAACACTGGAGAAGTATCTCCTGTAATCATGTGGGACACGCTGAAAGCTGTTGTGAGAGGGAAAATAATATTCACTAATTTAAGGGACAAAATTGGCAGACTTCGAGGGAAAACTAAAACAGTTGCAAGTGGCACAGTTAACTCCACTTTAAAGGGGCACATAAAGAAAATACAGAGTGAAATAGACGATATATGTTAGAATTGAGGTTGAAGAGGACCCAGATGTAGGAGAGAGCAGGAGGCAGGAGTTCCAAAAAGCAGTGATTTATTGTACTTAACAAACAAAAGCGCTGCTTAGCAGGACGGCAAAAACCCAGAACAAGAATCAAAACTACAAACCCTGACATGGAAACACGGAGGGAGGAAAACAGTACGGACCAGCAGGGAGCAAGGGAAAAACAAGACCAGATATACAGAAGGGTTAACGAAACACAGGTGCAGACGATCAGGGCAGATGGGAAACAGGAAAGTCAACTTAACTGAAAACACAAAGACACGGGCTTCAAAATAAAACAGGAAACTACCAAAACCATAACATTACCCCCCCTCAAGGGATGGATCCCAGATGTTCCAAAAACATGGGCGGAGGGGGTCCGGAGGAGGGCCCAGGCCAACACACAGTCAGAGCTCAGGGGGCCGGAACAATAGGCCCGGCAGACCAACGAGAAAGTTCAGGGGGCCGAACTCGGGACCGGGCAGACGGCCGTTCTCGGGACTGGGCAGGTTCTAGGGACGGGGCGGACCAGGTCCGGGGGGCAGCCTTGGGGGCAGGCAGAGTCTGAGGGGCCGGCTTCGGGGCAGACAGGATCCGGGGGGCCGGCTGAGGGGGACACCGGGTCCTTGGCAGGGGTCTGAAGTGCGTCCGGGACCACCACTAGAACAGGGACAGGTGCGTCCGGGACCACCACTAGAACAGGGACGGGTGCGTCCGGGACCACCACTGGAACAGGGACGGGTGCGTCCGGGACCATCTCTGGAACAGGGACGGGTGTGTCCGGGACCACCTCTGGAACAGGGACGGGTGTGTCCGGGACCACCTCTGGAACAGGGACGGGTGCGTCCGGGACCACCACTGGAACAGGGACGGGTGGGTCCGGGACCACCACTGGAACAGGGACGGGTGTGTCTGGGACCACCTCTGGAACAGGGACGGGTGTGTCCGGGACCACCTCTGGAACAGGGACGGGTGCGTCCGGGACCACCACTGGAACAGGGACGGATGTGTCCGGGACCACCTCTGGAACAGGGACGGGTGTGTCCGGGACCACCTCTGGAACAGGGACGGGTGCGTCCGGGACCACCACTGGAACAGGGACGGGTGTGTCCGGGACCACCACTGGAACAGGGACAGGTGCGTCCGGGACCACCACTGGAACAGGGACAGGTGCGTCCGGGACCACCACTGGAACAGGGACGGGTATGTCCGGGACCACCACTGGAACAGGGACGGGTGCGTCCGGGACCACCACTGGAACAGGGACGGGTGCGTCCGGGACCACCATTGGAACTGGAACAGGGGCTGCTGCCGCCGTCATCGTCGTTTCCCCTGAGATTGAGAAGGAATCAGCAGGAGAGACCATTACCATTACTATGGAACCAACTTCCAATCTGGGTTAAGGAGGCTGACACCACCTCCATCTTTATAACCAAACTTAAAACCTTTCTGTTTAGTAAAGCCTATAGTTAGTGTTTAGTAAACCTCTAGTTAGTGTCAGTAAACCTCTATTCAGAGTTAGTAAACCTCTAGTTAGTGTTTTGTAAACCTCTAGTTAGTGTTAGTAAACCTCTAGCTGGTGTTGGTAAACCTCTAGGTAGTGTAAACTCTGTGTGTTAGAGTCAGTAGTCATAGTTGCAGCTATAGAACAAGACTATAATAGTTAGTCTCAAACAGCTTGGTGGTAGATATGCTGCTATAGGCCTATGCTGCAGGGGGGCACCGACATGATCCACTGAGCGGTGCCTCTCACCCCTCCTTCTCTCCTCTTCTTCTCTTCCTTTCTCATTTATTAATTATAAGTCTCTCATAACCATCATTGTTGTCCATTGTTATTGTAGTTTGTTGTGCTGGTCTTACACATTGTGAATGTTCACGAACACCTCTTATAAGTATAACAATGTGAACAACATAAACTTATATTTAAAACATGAAGCATCACATTGTTCCAACGTCATTATCGAGGTACAAAAAGGAGAAATAAAGAACAAGTTGCTGTAACTCAGAGTTGTGCAGCCGCAGGAGGAGAGACCAGTCTAGGTCCCGTCCTCCATCACCGGGTGGAGAGACCGGCCTAGGTCCCGTCCTCCATCACTGGGAGGAGAGACCGGTCTAGGTCCTGGCCTCCATCAACGGGAGGAGAGACCGGTCTGGGTCCCGTCCTCCATCAACGGGAGGAGAGACCGGTCTGGGTCCCGTCCTCCATCAACGGGAGGAGAGACCGGTCTGGGTCCCGGCCTCCATCACCGGGTGGAGAGACCGGTCTAGGTCCCCTCCTCCATCACCGGGTGGAGAGACCGGTCTGGGTCCCGTCCTCCATCAACGGGAGGAGAGACCGGTCTGGGTCCCGGCCTCCATCACCGGGTGGAGAGACCGGTCTAGGTCCCGTCCTCCATCAACGGGAGGAGAGACCGGTCTGGGTCCCGTCCTCCATCAACGGGAGGAGAGACCGGTCTAGGTCCCGGCCTCCATCAACGGGAGGAGAGACCGGTCTAGGTCCCGTCCTCCATCAACGGGAGGAGAGACCGGTCTAGGTCCCGGCCTCCATCAACGGGAGGAGAGACCAGTCTAGGTCCCGTCCTCCATCAACGGGAGGAGAGACCGGTCTAGGTCCCATCCTCCATCACCGGGAGGAGAGAATATTGTGATAAAGTCCTTTATTTTCTGTAATTCAAAAATGTCATACATTCTGGATTCATTACAAATGAACTGAAATATTGCAAGCCTTTTATTATTTTAATATTGCTGATCATGGCTTACAGTTTAAGAAAACTCAAATATCCTATCTCAAAAAATTAGAATATTCTGGGAATCTTAATCTTAAACTGTTGATTTGTAATGAATCCAGAATGTATGATATTTTTGTTTTTTTAATTGCATTACAGAAAATAAAGGACTTTATCACAATATTCTAATTTTCTGAGACAGTCCTGTATTATGGTGTCTTTTATCTTATATTGCTGTAACAACAACAAATATAACAAAACTTTTTTTGTTGTTTTTGGCTACTCAAATGTCGCACTGACTAACATCTTTACAAGACCACACTGAACACATCATGATAACGTAACGTACGTTTGTTTGATGCTCATAATTACTAATTGGGCTTGAATGCGTCATAATACAATCGACTGAAGACAGTCACTGTAATAGCAACGTTATTTAGTAACGTTCAGTTTGCGACTTTTTTTATTCATGATGACGGCTAAAAAAAAAGTAAGCTGCAGCTGCGGCTCATCAAGGTAAGCCTGTAGCGGAGCAGGCGGGGGGGCAGGGGGGGCGGCCGCCCCGGGCCCACTGCTCCGGGGGGGCCCACTCCGAAGAGGAAAAAAAAAGAGGAAGAGGAAAAAAAATAAATAAATAAAAAATAAAATAAGGAAAGTTGTACTGTATAACACTTGCGTTCATAAGGATAAAGTTGTTTAAAAAATAAAAATGAAACAAATAGTCCCTTCTCCCCGTGTGTGTCTGCCTGTCATGTACGGGTTCGCACGCGCATCTGTTTAAGGCTGATTTATGGTTCCGCGTTACACCAACGCAGGCCTCGGCGTAGGGTCCGCGTCGCCGCGTAACCTACGCCGTAGGGTACGCCGTAGTAATGCGTCGAGCCAGTTGTCGCATCAGAGCCTTAAACTCATGCTGAGTTTCAGCAGCTGAAGTTGATTGAAAAATCTCTCCAGGCTGCATGGATGAGACCAGACTATCAAACCTCACCTTGCTCTCTCAATCCAGAGGGACATCGCCGTTGATGAGAGCAAGTTTATTGTGACCAAAAAGACGAGTCATTAAGAAATCCAGTGCTGCGGTTGAGGTTGCCAGATCTGACAGGTCCCAGCCCAAATGCAACGTAAAACCCACCGAAATAATGAAAAACCAGCCCGAATCTTACATTCTCTTGTTAAAACCATAAATTATTAAATTCGTAATATATTCCATCTTCACATTACTAAATAACCTAAAAAAAAGTTCAGGCTCCAAACAAAAACTACAATAAAATGGAGCAGATTAAAGCAAATATAGCCTATTATCAGTGAGTTTATTGTGTAAATTTCTACTTTTCTCTGCCATAATGGAAACTTTTTTTTGTTAATAATTTCTCCTAAATATTTAGTAAAACCCAGGAAAAGCAGCCCAAATATATATATTTGTTTAGCCCAATTGGGCTGAAACCTGCCCAACCTGGCAACCTCACCTTACTCTCAATCCAGAGGGACTTCGCCGTTGATAAGAGCAAAGTGATTGAAAGGTGAAGAACCGGCTGATGAGATAAAAAAGTCGAAATTATGAGATAGAAAGTCGAAATGATGACTTTTTCCTCATAATTATGACTTACCGTGGGGATATTTTTATTTTTAAGGCTAGGATTTCATCTTATTTTTTTTTTTTTACTGGCGGAAATGAGCTTCCATAGACATCACTGGATGTCATTAGATTTTTATCTCCAGTTTGATACTTATATCTTAAAGTCTGCATTAGGCTTATAATTAGGTTTGACATAATGACTGGTAAATCCATGGTGCTAGAACCTCATTTGAATGGTTCTGACCGTGTCGCTGCTGCTGTTGGAATTGTGGTTGGTTGGGCCCGATCTGTGGCATTTTTAGCGATTATGTTCTAACAGGGATGTTTAGGCCACAAGGGCCCATCTAGAATGCTTCGCCCCCCCTAGGCTGGGACCCCTGCTCCGCCCCTGAGGTAAGCTAATGGTTTCAACTGCATTGCACACTCTAGCCCACTTTCACTCTCACTATTCTTAGAGAAGAACAGTTTTATGTCCTGGGCCCCTGCTCTGCTGCTCTTATTTCGGGCCTCCTTTTCCAATCTTTTCTGGTGCCCGGATTTGTGCTTTTTGGGGGACATGATAGCTTTCCACCATCTAGCTACTGGACATCTAGTCCAGTCTCACGTTCACGCAGCGCGCTGCTCAAGGCTGATTTATGGTTCCGCGTTACACCAACGCAGAGCCTACGGCGTAGGGTACGCAGCGACACGCGGCGACACGCACCGCCGCGTACCCTACGCCGTAGGCTCTGCATCGATTTAACGCAGAACCATAGTTCAGGCTTCACTCGCACAGAGCTGGGTGGACCAAACCATGTTTAAGAAGGGGAGGGGGCAAAGGGAATTATCGAAGTGATTTAAATAGAGAATATTGTGTGACTGGTGGCTCTGTTTGAATTTGGATTCATTAGTATGAGTATATATTGTGTATTATGTATGCATAATCATTTTTTCATAGGTTACTGGGGGGGCCCTGTGTGGGCCCTTGTAATTGTCACCACCTTTCCCCCCTATACGACGGCGCTGCCCCTATTATCATCCCACCAGGACAGTGAGGAGCTTCCCCAGAAAGAGGACCAGAAAGGTGGAAGTCTGGACCGAACCAAAGAACTTAACCCATGTTCAACAGGTTAAATTCAGAAATTATCCCAGCATCCTACTTTCCTGCCTCCAATCAAAACCGACTTCCAATCCTCCTTTGACCCCCAGCTTCCCTGTCTCACCTCAGCTGTCTCATCTTCCACCTCAGTCATGGATATTGCTGCTGCTTCATCATTGTCTCCAACCACATCAGGAGATGCTGGGCCAAGCAGCATTACTGCGAAGATCATATTCTTTGGTTTCTCCAGTGCCTTTTACACCATCCAGCCTGCTTTACTATGTTAGAAATTCCGTAAGACAAAGATGGCACCTCCACAGTCACCTGGATCACTGACTACCTGACAAACGGACCACAGTTTGTGAGGCTGAATGGTGTCTGACCATGTGGTCAGCAGCACAGGAGCACCACAGGGGACTGTACTCTCACCACTCCTCTTTATGCTGTACACTTTAAACTTCTAATGCAATCCAGAGTCCTGTCATCTGCAGAAATACTCATATGACCCTGCAGTTGCGAGGTGTATCAGTGATGGACAAGAGACTGAGGATACTGGTGAACCGTTTTGTGGCATGGTCTGGAAACAATAATCTCATCTTGAATGTGAACAAAACAAATAATCTCATTGTGGATTTTAGGAGAACCAGGATTGAGTCGGATAGTTTTTCCATGGGAGAAGAAGTGGAGGTGGTGGAGGAGCATAAATACCTCACTCAGTACATATATATGCACTAACAGAAAGTCAAATTGTTGCCTTAATACAACCAATATTGAATTTTCAAAAGCCATTTATACAATTTAGCCAGGCTGTAGTCGAAACCGAACTGAAGCTCTTGAGATCGAGCTATTAGTGCCACATAATGCGGTCCTAATCCGAGTTATTCTGGCATGTATACACAACCCACGTGTAGCCGAGCTAGTAACTCCTTCAGGGCTCCCCCTTCCGGAAGTGGCGACACTGCCAAAGCCAGAATATCAACACATTAGGAGATGTAGAAGACAAACAACAAAGAACTAATCATAAGAACGCAAAAGTGTGTGTGGCGCCACCCAGCATCACAGAGTCAAAGGCACATCTCTCAATAATCGATTGTCTTCTCTCCCATGTACGTATACTTGGATTTCGCAGAAACTTTGAGTGTTCACTTGGACAGCAGACTGGAAATACAGTTAATACAGGAAAGCTGTTGGATAAATGCAGTCTTTCAGAGAGCTGAGATTGAGATACAGATGTGCATCTTGGCCTGACAGAGTCGTCTCAGAGTCTCACAGCATCCTGCTGAAGCAACACTTGAGTAGTAGGCAAAATGTTTAGATCTTTAGTGTTCATGTTTTTCTCCTGCCAATGTTTCTCCTGGTTTGGGTCAGTGTACTCACTTGTGACAGATTCCTACTCTGAATGTTCTCTCCGTCTGCACTGTAAATATTGTTCTTTTAATCTTCTTTCAGAATCAATGAATGTCTTCCATGAACTGTGACCCTCACAGTGAAGCAGCTGGTTATGTAATAGCCCACATGTCATCTCTGACTGTCCACTTCACATCTGTCCAGAAGGATTACAGTCGGCTCCACATCCTGTTTTGTGGGACTCTGCAGGGGGCCTTTAACACTCGTTCAGGAATGTGTCGTGTAACAGGACTGGACCACTACTTTTTTTAGGGAGGGATTGGACAAGCATGCAGCTGCACTCTGTGGAAACTTTTTAAAGTTTTATTCCTTTAAATGTGTAATTTATCAGGATTTAATCTGGTTAGAAGGAACAAAATCATTTACAGCCCACAGAGGACTCTATACTGTACCAAACACCAAAGCCATGGATGGAAAGTTCAGTTTATTTGCACAGAGCCAGTTCACAGCAAGTGTTCTCAAGACACACAGAGAAAGTTCAGTACAAGTCCTATTTAATGAAGATGACACAAGGTTTTTTTATTCCCTCCAGCTCTAGTGTGGTCCGGTGTTGTAAACAGTCATGAATTGAGCCCAACACACAAATAGCAGTGCATGTGAATGTGTTGACCGGCTGAAGACCCGTATAAACAGAACTACGTCAAACAAGAGTAAAGCTTAGACTGGGTACTTGTTGGTGAGAGGGACGTGAAGAAACAGGGTGAAGACCAATGCTGAACTATCCCTATTCTTGATGTAAGTCATGTCTTATCAGGAGCTGGTTTGCTGTGGTTTCTGGTTTTGTGGGGATACTTAAGTTGTCCATCTATAACTTTGTCTCACCTTTTGGTCAGTTGTTGACATCACACAGTTGTACTGCGATGAAAGCCTTATTACCCCTGGATCCTACTGATGGTGGAAGCTCCAGGGTCTGATTTTTCCCCGTCCTCAGTGTGACCTCAGGTCCCACCGGGAGCCTTGTAAAAGTGGATCATTGTCTGCTTGACTGGACTCATTTTTTCTCGGGGGGGGGTTACAGGAAAAATAATTTAGTTTAAATGAATCAATGCCGCCTGGTTTTTTTAATCATCATATTCCCCGAAGCTCAGGCCGAGACGGAGGAGTAGCAGCAATCAATAATACCAGTCTTCAAATAAAATCTCCATCTAAATGTGATTATAATACATTCCAAAGCTTCATACTTAGGGCCCGATTTACTAAGATCCTAAATAAAGAGTACTAAATTGCGTGTGCACTGAAAAAGTTTGCACGTGCTGTTGTTGTGTGTTTTGCGGGTGATCAACTAAGATTGCGTGCGCAATTGATAACAGGTGCAAACCTCAGTATTTAAATGAGGTGTTGCGTGTCTTACGGTTTGCGAGCGCAAAATGAAATTTGACGAGTTGGAGTTAGAGATATTAGTGGAAGAGGCAAATTGTTGTGGAGTATTCAGCACCCCTGCCGTGAAAAGCACCCCCTCGTATATTCAATGATAAGTAGACCAAGAAAAAAAACAACACACTGACACTTCAATATATTTATATATACACACACTCACACAAACACATACTTAGGAGTTTATATTATATATATTTACAAATATTATGGAAGAAAACACAGTAAGCAGGCTATTAATTAATGACATCAATAACCATTTACCCGATTTTTGTTATCTGTGACTGTGATTGTGGGAAAGTATGACTATTGTGGAATCCATGAGCGCATTTAAACATGAATCATTAACACAAAACTGGACGCTAAACAGAACATGACACGGAATGAGAATATCATTTTTGTCAGACGAGGGGGTTCTTTTCACGGCAGGGGTGCTGAATACGGCACGACACCGGACCGGGGTATGACAACTGCAGAACAAGTATAGGCGCACAATGAGAAACACTTTTTTCTCCATGAAAACACGTGATTTATTTATTATCACAAATAAAAAAATGAATGTGCCTCCTGTGGCAACCTTTTGCTGAATAATACTCGATTTAACATTCAAATAAAATATTTCTCCTTTTGCATGTGAAGAGGCACCAACAAGCATCCCTGCGTAATGCTGGGCAGATTAGCACCTTCCTTTCGAACGTATTAAATACAGACACAATCACAATCCCCGCAAAAACTTTCAGGCTTGGTAAATCTCATTGCGCGTGGTATATGGACCAATTTGCATTTTTCCCTCCCAGTATTTAGCGATTTCTGCCGGGTACGCCCCATATTGATTATTCATCAGGGCAAAAGTACTAAATGAATAGCGTGTGCTATTTTGCTCATTTGAGAGGCGCAGTCCTCTTTGCACGCTGTTAGTAGATCAGCTTGCACTTTGGTTTGCGGGTGATGTCAAGTTTGCACACGTTTTTACGCACGCAAACCTTTAGTAAATCAGGCCCTTAGTGTACAACTCCTGAGCTGGAAATCAGAGAAGCCAGTTGTGTTAGTGGTAGTGTACCGGCCCCCTGCTGGTGCTTATCTAAATTTTCTGTCTGAGTTTTCAGATTTCCTATCTGGTTTATTGATCAGTACAGACAAACGTCATCATAGTGGGTGACCTTAACATTCATATAGATGTTAAGTACTCTTGAGGTACTCTTCTAAATCTATATATTCTCATTGTTCTTGAAAAGATAGTCTATTAGTATATAAAAAAAACCCATGGTGAAACTAGAACAGGTTATTATTCGTTGTTGATAGAAGATAAATAACCCATGTTTTGTCAGATTTCTATTTAAAGAAAATCTGATCGCGTGTTCAAAAATTGGAAGAAGGAAGTGTCTTTTTTGGTTACTGGCTCTCATTTTATCTTCCATTACTACTTCTCATTGTTACTTTCGTGAGTCTCTTACTTTCCTGCACCATGATTTCTTCTGCAGCTCTGTGAGCTACTCTCATTGTTGTGGTGCAGTCAGAAGTTACTTTTTGATCAACAGCATGGAGAGAAAAAAATAAAATAAAATAAATTGTTCATTTAGTAATCTCACAATTTAGTAATCTTCCACTGCATTTAACCTATCTCTAGTCAAACTAGGAGCAGTGAGCTGCTGTTTTTGTAGAGCGCCTGAGGAGTGGTTGAGTACCTTGCTCAGGGGCCCAAAGTGGTTGAACTTGGTTGATCATCTCCTCAGCAATAACACAGGGATCAGCCCCAGAGTCAATGAAGATAGCCCCCTGGAAGGAGAAGCCGTCCTTGGAACAGAGGTCTCTGGTTTTGGGGAGGTGATGGGGCAATTGAGCTCATCAGGGTCTCCCTACTAGTAAGCTTTTTGGTGGACAGCTGGAGATGTAGTGCCCCGCTACCCCACAAAAAGAGGCAGAGACTAGACTTGCTGTGGCGCTTCCTCTCTTCCAGGGAGAGGGAGGTGCGACCCAACTGCATGGGTTCAGGATCTCCCACCTGTTGATGCAGTGGAGTTGGCTGCTGCAGTACCCCCACGGGTGCTGGGTGGAAAAAAGCATTGGGACCCCCCTTGACGCTTCTGTCGTCGACGGGCCTGGAGCCCTAGGTCAATGCAGATGGCCAAGACAATCACCCCGTCCAAGGTGAGGGTGGTGTCATGTGAGGCCAGTTCATCTTTAATATAATCTGCCAAACCGTGGAGGAAGACCTCACAGAGGGCTGAAATATTCCAATTGCTTTGGCTGGCTCCGGTGCGGAAATCATTAGAATAATCTGCCACCGTTCGAACACTTTTCTTCAGTCCTGTCAGTCCCCTTGTTGACTCAGACTCACAATTCTCAAACCTTGCAAAGTTCGGCAGCAAACAGGTCAAAGGAAGAGCAGGCTGGAGACTGTCTCTCCCACTCAGCTGTTCCCCAGAGTCAAGCTCTGTCTGTCAGGTGGTTGATGATAAATGCTACCTTTGGTGGTTCCGGGGCAAAGGTTCAGGGCAAACAGAAGAGAGCAGTTGGTGAGGAAGGGCCCAGAAGTCTCGTGATCACCATCATAACGCTCCGGGGTTCCCACCGTAGGCTCAGGAGCGTCTCTGGCCGGTGAAGAGGCTGGCAAAGGTGCCGGAGGAAAAACTGATGCTGCAGAACGGGGGGGTAGACACAGCAGAAGGAGAAGGCTGGGAGAAGCGGGTTGCTGTTGCATCTGTTCGGCATTCTCAGATCCTTAGAGATCCTTAGAGATCAGTAGGTCTAGAGTGTGCCCCCTATTGTGCATGTGTATTTGTCCAGAGTGTTACTAAGGTCTTTGGTCCATTTGTCCTGAAGGTTGTACACATGGATGTTAAAATCACCAACAATAATTATACGGTCAAAATCAACACAGATCACAGACAGCAGTTCACTGAGGTCATCAGAGAAGTCTGCACAGTATTTGGGGGCCTGTACACATCCAGAAACAAGACTCTGGATGAGGCCTTCAGCTGTACAGCCACGTATTCAAAAGACTGAAAACGTCTAGGAGATAACTGCTTACATTGAAATGATTCATTAAAAAAGACTGCGACCCCCCCCTGCTCACTCTGGCCTCACTGATAAAACTATAACCAGGAGGTCGACTCCATGAGAACAGCTGCAGTTATTTTGGTCTAACCAAGTTAAAACCTCAGCTCCAGGGTGCTCAGTGATAAAATCATTAATTAAAAATGTTTCCCCAGCTACAAAACATTTAAGAAAGCCAAATTAAGTGTTTTAGAGAAATTATTTGCCCTTCTCGAGTTTGTTCATTAAGTAAAGTTATATATTTTATATTTATAAAAAAAAATGATTAAGAGAGGATGGTGCAACGGTCTCGGAAATTCATGTGTCAAATGAGACACGCCTGGCATCAAAGAGTTAAATCACATACTGCATCCATCACCCTGCTTCACAGGAGAAGAGTCCATGTGCTGAACTGGTCTGTGTGCAGTCCAGATATTCCACATCTGGAGCATCATGAAACAAAAGTTCCAGGGCTGTTGATCAGCTCCTGTCCATCATCAGACCAGAGGGGGACAACATTCCTCTCCAGAACTCCATCAGCTGGTGTAGATCCTCAGTTCCAGATGTTTATGGACTGTAGTCATAAGAAGAGGGGACAGCAGCAGTGGTAAACTTCACTCTGAACCAGCTCTTTTGAAATTTTGATTGTACTCCTCTGGCAACGTTTCTCTTTTTTCTCAATTTAGCAATATCTGAACATTCCACTTCTTATATTTTCAAAGGAGTGATAACTTGTTTTTTTAATGTACCTGTTAAAAAGTTTTGGTTTTTTTCTCGACTGTGTGGTTTTCCAGTATTTCACTTTCGGTGGATGCACAGCAACATTTAGAAGATCCTCCAGACCTTCTGAAATGCTCCCAGTGGGACCTGAGTACGGAGCAAAACCACTGGAAAGTCTTTGCACGTCAAGACCACGTCACTTCCACTCCATAAGTGATTCAGAGGTTGTGATGTTAGTGCTATGTGAAATGTCAATCCGGAAAGGCAAAATATGGTTCTTTTATCCTGTAGTCAGGACATCACAGGGACAGAGTCAGGTTTGAGACCACTTCGTCAAGTCACAACAAACTAGAGATGCTGCCAAAAAAGAAAAAATGCTTTAACCTTTGTCATATGCAGGGCTGCACTTAATTATTTTGGTCTGGTGCTCAGAGGAGCCCCTGGATATGTGACTTGGGGCTCCAAAAACGCGGTGACCCGTCTCGCCGGATCGATAAAAGAGGGATGAAGGAATAAGTTATAGGCAAAACGATATTTATTCACTTATAAAGATGAATTAACAAATTATGGTGCGTGTTAGTCTGTAGAGTCAGTATAAAAGTTACAGTTTTTATCGGCCAGATTGGGACGCTCACGGCATATTTTGCACCTAGGGTTGCCAACTTTCAGAAATAGAAATAAAGGACGCCCCGATTTCAGCAGCGCAGGAGCCAAAAAAAAGCCCCAAAACTTCTAAACTGCATAAAAATGTGTTTATTTTATATGAAAAACGTGTTCTTTAATAGCATTGAACTTGCATGACTGTACAGACAGCCAACCATATAGCAGCTGAAATAGCCTCCTATGCTCTGTATGTCCACATCAGCCAAGGTGTAGAATATTGCTTCAGGTGAAGAATATGGTGTAAAAGTTAACTTATTTCAATAATTCAACTAGAATATGGTGTAAAAGTGAATTTATTTCAATAATTCAACTAGAATATGGTGTAAAAGTTAATTTATTTCAATAATTCAACTAGAATATGGTGTAAAAGTTAATCTATTTCAATAATTCAACTAGAATATGGTGTAAAAGTTAATCTATTTCAATAATTCAACTTAAAAGGTGAAACTAATATATTACCTAGTCTTATTACTGTACATGCAAAGCAAGATATGTTGAACCTTTATTTGTTATAATTTTGATGATGGAATTGTTTATTGATTTCATAAAATATTCTCTAATTTATTTTTTATTTGGGGTTTTCATAAACTGTCAGCCATAATCAGAGAGCAGCGTCTTGCTGCTGCAGGTAACTGCTGCACGCAGTGACGGACGCTGGCTGATTTATGGTTCCGCATTGCACCAACACAGAGCTTACGGGGTAGGATACGCGGGAGCGCGAACGTATGGTACACGTCGCCGCGTAACATCATGCAGCCACTTCTCGGCGAACACACGTTTTCTGTTCGATTCGGGTAGTGGTTCAGTTTGGCGTCTCTTTGTAGTTGGTGGCGGTGGAACGCCAAAATAATTACTTAATGGCGCTTGCTTCTTGGACATTTTGACGAGACGTGTCGGGGTTTGTTCAGTAAAGCTGATCCTTACCTCTCTTCCTGCCCAACCCACCGCCGCCACGATCATTGAGGGGGAGTAAGGACGCGCTGTGATTGGCCAGTACCAACTTTGAGTGGCAGTTCTGGGGAAAAGCTCTCGCAATAGATTTTTTAATATTAGTATTCTGGTCTGGCCACAACCAATAATATGAGCCCCAGCTGTTGGTACGCAAAAGCGCTTTGCAGCACAAGATTGACAGCGCACTGAGGATTTTGACGGCGCATGCGCTCTGGCGGCCCACTTATGTGCAGCCCTGGTCATATGTACTTCCTACTTTATTTTGAAAGTCTGGTTCCTAGCGTCTTTGGTACTAGTTTGACCTCCCTCATCCAGTCTTGCCTGCACTCCTGGATTCTCTCCTCCATGACACATTTTGTGACACTAAGGCTGCTTTCAGACATGTGGCCTGTTTGCTTTGTTCTGATTCAGGGGCTATATCGATACAGTTGTTTCGTTTTTCGTTTGTGGCGTTTGTGTTCACAAGGTAACCGTCTGTAGCGGTTCAAAGCTGTTAACAAATGCCATGAACCAACTGTTCTCTCATTAGTCAGAAATTAACGCGGAATGAGTTTCCTCTTCCGTACCTCGGGATAAACAACAACTATGGAGCATCTTAAACGAGTGTGGCTAGTTTGTTTCTGTGTGTTTCTGTGTGGATTCTGTTCTCACTGCAAACGAACCGCTCCAGGTCTGGAATGGAAGCGAGCCGAGACCACCTCTCCTAGGATCTCAGCTCGCTTGTTTTGTCCCGCATCCAAGCGCGATTGCTGTGTTTACATGTACCAAACCAACCGATCTGTAGGGGGAAACGTTCCCTGTTTCAGAACAACTGCTCCAAACGGGACAGGTGTGAAAGCACCCTGAAAGAAGCAGTCTGTGATTATGGTATACAGTAATATTTCGTAGAAAAGTGTCAGGGTTAGGGTTGGGGTTAACCAATAAGGAGGGAATATTCTGCCATCATGTGACCATGGAGCATTTCCAATAGGCTTTCATACCTCCATCTGCGTCCGAAAGTGGCTCAAGGCAAGTTCATGTACGTATGTGAAGTTGCACACAAGCAGATCTGCTGATAACCAGGAACTGGCAGGTTACCAATCGCAGATACAGACTGCACTCTGGATAAGAATATGTGACATGTAAGCACAAGTCCACCATAACGGTGGACCCAGAGTAGGACACAAACAGGTAAGAGGCCATAAGATCAGATCCCAACAGCAAGTGACATACAGAATCCTCAGGCGATAGACAAACAATTAATTCTCAGGTAGGATTGTTCAGTCTGAAAAAGAACAAATTCACAATTTGATGGCAGTTGAGATAGTTTCCATTTCATTTCTGCCTGGTTACACTGTTCTCTACAGTCCTTGTGTTGTTTCAGTTTTTCATCAGTTTTGTAGACTTTAACAATCTAAAAAAATGTTCTGACATTCTAGCAAATCATTCAGTCTAGTTTGATCTCATCTGGCCCATAATCAATACTTCCTCTTCTTTAAGAGTTATTTAATGTTCTTTTGTGTCTTTTCCTTAATGTTCCTTAAAATCTTCATTTAAAGCGACCGGACTTCCGGAAGGCATCATCAGTTCAGACTGACTAGTATATTCAGGTTTATATGACTCCAACAGCTTATAAAGGCCAACATTCCGTGAAAATCTATCAACTCTGTCAGGATGATCAAGCATTGGAACGTGGAAAAAGACACCTGCTCCTGCACCTCACCTATTCTTGCTCCTGCCGCTGCAGTTGCACCTGCACTCTCACCTGCACCTGCTCCTTACATACTCTTCCTCCTGCTCCTGCTTCTTACCCACTCTTGCTCCCGTACCTGCTCCTGCATCTGCTCCTGCTCCTTACCTATTTTTGCTCCTGCACCTGCTCCTGGACATGCACCTGCTCCTTACATACTCTTCCTCCTGCTCCTACTCCTGCTCCTGCTTCTTACCTACTCTTGCTCCAGCACCTGCACCTGCTCCTTACCTATTCTTGCTCCTGCTCCTGTTTCTTACCCACTCTTGCTCCAGCACCTGCTCCTGCACCTGCTCCTGCTCCTTACCTATTCTTGCTCCTACTCCTGCTTCTTACCTACTCTTGCTCCAGCACCTGCTCCTTACCTATTTTTGCTCCAGCACCTGCACCTGCTCCTTACCCACTCTTGCTCCAGCACCTGCACCTGCTCCTTACCTACTCTTGCTCCTGCTCTTGCTCCTGCATCATTCATTAATCGCTCATTCCACATACCACATGTTAGCCAGGTAGCATGCTATTGATAGTTTGGAGGGTGCACACACTAAGCTACGTTTAACATCTTAGTATGTGTCCTGTGCTATTTTTCTCCCCATAAAGTTACAGAAACACACACACAAACACAATGTTATGGTTTTGAGTTAACTCTTTATTATTTAAAGACTGTAAATCATGAGTGTCAGTGTCTCATGGTTTCTTTTCTCTTACCACAGTGCTTCCTGGTTCTGGGCAGTGACAAAGGACCCGAGTATAGTTTCAGGCTGTGTTTTATAGTGCCTGTGCAGGGAACATGCTCAGGCCATCTGACTGCACCATACCAACTGATGGAGTGTAAATTATTTCCTAGTTTGGTTGAATGCTTTGTTGTAACTAAAATGTAAAAAGACTTTATAATGTTGTGATGTGAGAAATAACCTGTATGGTTAATTGATTATCTAATTGAGTCCAATTAAAGATAGTATGGTCCAGTGGGAGGGGCCTAGCCTTTAAATGGAGGGGATCTACACTGCCTAGGCAGTCAGAGAAGGGCTGTGGTGCGGTGCAGACCTAATGGAGCTGTTTTGTACATACTTTTTTTGCATTTTTTCTTCAGTGTCTGCTACTGTCTTTGAAAGACAATAAAACAATTCATTTTTCTTGCACCAAACGGACTGTCTTGCTACCGTTTGTTTAGGGGGTTGAAGTACATTTTTTACAGTTTCTCAGTTAGCCTTTTCGACCTACTACCCTCACTCTAGGTCAGAGTGTGACAGAGCCATTCTGCTGGAATCTCAGTTTCTCCACCTGCAAGCATTGTGAGATATTTTGTAACCTCTGATTTCATGGGAGCTGTACAGAAGGTGGTGTGTCCTTGGATGGGACCAGACCAAATAGAGTTGTGAAAGGCTCAGGGTTAATTTTGATACCAAATACCTGCTTGAGAGCCTGAAAAATATGTCACCATAATGATGACGATTTTGGGCAGTTCCAGAACATGTGCAAATGATTAGCAGATGACTGGTTGCATCATTTTGCAGGATAAATCTTTGCCAGTCTAGCGTTAGTAAAATAAACTTTGTGCACCACCTTTCACTGCATCAAGACATGTCTGGAGAAGATCGAAGAAGAATGTACCAATGTTAGAATTTCGTTCCAATCCCAGTCAGATATTAATGTTCCGATGTCTCAAGTCAATGGTTCCCGGAGTTCATCCATTGTATTTGGATTTAAGCGATTGATCTTGTTACACAACATTGAGATTAACCTTCTTCAGCTTTCCCATAATTTACCAGCAGAAACATTAGGAGTGTCATTCAGGTCTAAGTAAAACTGGATTTCAAGATGAAAGATTCAAGAACCTTTATTTATTCAGAGGGAAATTACTGCGCAACAGTTGCAGTACAAAGGTGGGAAAGTGAGTAAGAGTAGGAGTAAAGATAAAATAATAGTAGTAAGTAAGCAAAAATAAGTTAAAATTGAGGTGAATAATAGAATAAATATTAACTTAGCATAGGTCCAAAAATTGACTGAGTATGACAAAACGTAACAAAGTTGCAGCTAAACATAGGTATATACCGTATATTATACATCAATACGTGCTGTGCAGGTTAGCAGCATAAGTCAAGTGAAATAAGTAATTCAATTCAATTCAATCTTATTTATATAGCGTCTAATACAACAAAAGTTGTCTCCAGACGCTTTCCAGAGACCCAGAACATGACCCCCGAGCAATTATTACATAAACAATGGCAAACAAGTACACACTAAATATGTGATAAGGAGATAACATGGAAACAGTGGTAAAGTCATAAAACTGATAAGCAACATCAATTATTTTAAATTAACAGTACAACTAAGTAAAGTGGTGAAGTGAAGATTGGTTACGTGACAGTGACATATGAGTGACATCGGTGCCCAGTGTGTCCACTGCCTCTCACGACGGGAAGTAGCTGAATTATAGAGTCTGATGGCCACAGGAAGAAAATACTTTATCTGGTGTTCTGTGTTACACGGGTGGGGGAATGATTCTGTTGCTGAAAGAGCTTCTTCTCCAGGTTAGCACCTGGTGGAGTGGGTGAGCATTGTTGTCCAGGACACTGACCCTGGATTCACAGTGAAAGTGCTGCATGCATCACAGGCGTCGGGCTGCCATTCATGGGCTGCGTCAGACAGGCTGCGTCAGAGGCGCCAGAGGAGTTGGATGCATCCAGAGCGTCAATTTGAAGTTGAAAAATCTCAACATTATGCAAATGAGCAGCGTTTACGCCGAGGCAGCGTCCAATCACAGACCGGGATTCCTGAAGCAAGAAGCCTCAATGCAGATTGTACTTTCATGTAAACACAAACGTTCACTCATTCACATGCGTACATGAGCATAGCAGTGCACTAACAAACTTATTTAATCAGGAATTAATATATTTCATCCAGCAAACTGACATTTTTGCTGATTTGACTGCCGTTTTTACCTGAACTGCTCATGTGAAACAGTAACTGATGGTTGAGGAGCTGGATGGTCCCAACCATTTTATTTGCTACATCGATCCAACGCAAAATAATTAAAAGCCGTGCTTATTAATCACAAAACACAGTTTAAACATCATGACCAAATCCACTACGACCTGGTGTGTCAGTGTTCACCGCAGACAGACTGCAGCTTCACTGGGACCAACGATGATGGTTGATGATGATCCAGGACCAAACTTGTTAAGGAGCATCAAACTCACTCTTATCTACGCGGAAATAACGTTAAAATATAAAGAAGGCTTCCCAAAGTGCTATCCATGGTGAAATAGGAAACTGAAGATGTGCAGCTATATATAGATATATTTAGACTATATGCACTTCATGAACTTTGGGTAGTGACCGAAAGGACAAGATCGCGGATACAAGCGGCCGAGATGAGTTTCCTCCGCAGGGTGGCTGGACGCTCCCTTAGAGATGAGTTTCCTCCGCAGGGTGGCTGGACGCTCCCTTAGAGATGAGTTTCCTCTGCAGGGTGGCTGGACGCTCCCTTAGAGATGAGTTTCCTCTGCAGGGTGGCTGGACGCTCCCTTAGAGATGAGTTTCCTCCGCAGGGTGGCTGGACACTCCCTTAGAGATAGGGTGAGGAGTTCGGTCACCCGGGAGGAGCTCGGAGTCGAGCCGCTGCTCCTTCACATTGAGAGGAGTTAGCTGAGGTGGCTTGGGCATCTGTACCGGATCCTCCTGGATGCCTCCCTAGGGAGGAGTTCCAGGCATGTCCCTCCTCCCTAGGGAGGTGTTCCAGGCATGTCCCTCCTCCCTAGGGAGGTGTTCCAGGCATGTCCCTCCTCACTATGGAGGTGTTCCAGGCATGTCCCTCATCCCTAGGGAGGTGTTCCAGGCATGTCCCTCCTCCCTAGGGAGGTGTTCCAGGCATGTCCCTCCTCCCTAGGGAGGTGTTCCAGGCATGTCCCTCATCCCTAGGGAGGAGTTCCAGGCATGTCCCTCCTCCCTAGGGAGGTGTTCCAGGCATGTCCCTCCTCCCTAGGGAGGTGTTCCAGGCATGTCCCTCCTCCATAGGGAGGTGTTCCAGGCATGTCCCTCATCCCTAGGGAAGTGTTCCAGGCATGTCCCTCCTCCCTAGGGAGGTGTTCCAGGCATGTCCCTCCTCCATAGGGAGGTGTTCCAGGCATGTCCCTCCAGGAGGAGACCCCGGGGAAGACCCAGGACACGCTGGAGAGACTATGTCTCTCGGCTGGCCTGGGAACGCCTTGGACTCCCCTCAGAAGAGCTGGAGGAAGAGCTGGAGGAAGTGCTGGTGGAAGAGATGGAGGAAGAGATGGAGGAAGAGCTGGAGGAAGAGCTGGAGGAAGAGCTGGAGGGATAGCCGGAGGAAGAAGAGCTGGAGGAAGAACTGGAGGAAGAGCTGGAGGAAGAGCTGGAGGAAGAGATGGAGGAAGAGCTGGAGGAAGAGCTGGAGGAAGAGCTGGAGGAAGAAGAGCTGGAGGAAGAGCTGGAGGAAGTGTCTGGGGTGAAGGAAGTCTGGGCATCTCTGTTGAGACTGCTGCCCCCGCGACCCGGGAACGGATAAGCGGTGGAACAATGGATGGATGGATGCATATATGCACTTTGTTCCCTCCAGTTCTGCAGCACAGCTTGAAAGCCCCGCCCACTGCAGGCATCGACAGACTTTCAGTGTGAATCTACCCAGCAGCGTGATGCAGGCATCAGGCGATTTTTGATGCTTTCAGTGTGAATCCAGCATTAGCGGTTTACGCAGCATTCTTCTCTCAAACACCAACACCAAGGAGTCCGACTGAACCCCCAGGATGGGGCCAGGCTTCCTGATGATCCTGCTGAGCTTGTTGGCATCTGCTGGCCCCAGCCTGCTGCCTCAGCACACAACAGCAAAGAAAATGGTGCTGGCCACCACCGACTGGTAGAACATTACCAGCATGATGTTACAAACATTGAATTGACCAGAGCCTCCTAAGGAAATAGAGACAACTCTGGCCACACTTGTACACAGCCTCAGTGTTGTTGGCCCAGTCCAGTTTGTTATCCAGGTATACTCCAAGGCAGTGGAGTCATATACAACATAAATACAGGACAGTCTCGGAAAATTTGAATATTGTGATAAAGTTCTTTATTTTCTGTAATGCAATTAAAAAAACTAAAATGTCATACATTCTGGATTCATTACAAATCAACTGAAATATTGCAAGCCTTTTATTATTTCAATATTGCTGATTATGGTTTACAGATTAAGATTCCCAGAATATTCTAATTTTTTGAGATAGGATATTTGAGTTTTCTTAAGCTGTAAGCCATGATCAGCAATATTAAAATAATAAAAGGCTTGCAATATTTCAGTTGATAAATGAGAAGGCCTTTTTCAGAACCTTGTAGAGTTTAAAAAGGTGCTGTGAAGGTTACGACTGTTTCACTCACACGAGGAGAACCAGAATCTTCAACATCGTGTCCAAAAGTTTTGCTCGTATTTTCTAGTACATAGATCAAACATCCTACTGAAAACATTTGATTCATGAAATTTCCTTCTACTGATGTCATAAACTTGTCAAAGAATTCTGTGGCTAATGTCTCTGAACTCTGAACTCTAAACTCGGCACGTTGAGCTCCTGGATCTCCAAAAGCCTCTCTGGTATGCCGCCACTAAGCACTTTCCTTCCAGAAAGTCCATAAGCCTCTCTTTACCCAGCTGATCAATAAGCTTACAAATATGTTATCTGTGTTTTTTCTGGCTTTGGTGGTGGCTGTGTTTTTGGCTCAGCTGTTGGTGGGGCTGCGTGGCAGTAGTTCAGGTGATTGCAGCACCAGCATGTGGACCAGCTTTCATTGCTCAGCCTAATATCTTCTATTTAAACAGTGACACTTGAAACCGGAGAGGGCTGATGACCAGAAAATCCATACAAACTGTATTCAGCTCTAAAAAAGAGTTGAGCTAACTGAATAAATCTGTCAGTTTCTGGCATTTTTAGGTGTTGTGTGTTGCAGAAGAGAACCCTCAGTAGCTGGATCCTGGTAGAATGGAGGCTCTGCTGGAATCCAGTGTGTGGGAAAAGTCACAGCAATGATCTCAGCCAGTGGCATCCCTGGGACAACAGTTGGCGGAGGATTACCCCCTTACTTTCTTACTTTCGTGTATTTGAGGCCATGGCGATGGTGTGCCGGTAGCCAGCGGAGGAGTGGGTGGTGCTGCTGCTGCCAATGCTGATTGGGAGGGCCAAAGTTGCAGCCCAGCTTCAGCCTCAGGCAGTTTCCAGGACACCCGTAGAGCCCTCTTGGACAAAAGACTATTATCCTATCCAAAGACTATTGTTGCTGGTTTTGGGGTAATGTTCTTGGACCTGTGTACTCGCAATTTGTGTGCGCCCAATGGCTAAAAGTCATGGTGAGCAGGTGGTTAACTCATAGGGAAACACCTGGGGAAGAGTTATGATAGAGAAGATGGAGCTGATTGGGTAACATATTGCATCACGTATTGCGTCACTTCCTGTTGTTTGCAGTCTGTTGCCGTTCGTGTTGCAGGCTCTGATTCCTCCAGACTTTCTTTGTCTAAACTTAGATAGTTTTTTGGTAAAATAATACAATATCTGGTAAACTTCTGTGTTTAATTCATTACTCGCGCATTTTTCTCTTCCGTAACTTTGGCCTGCGGCAGGAGGGTCCCCCCTTATGAGCCTGGTCCTGCTCAAGGTTTCTTCCCTCCTAAAGGGGAGCTTTTCCTTGCCACTGTTTGGATTAAGGCTTTTCTCCCACTATGGGAGTTTTTACCTGCCATTATTTATGTAATAATTGCTCTGGGGTTTATGTTCATGTTCTGGGTCTCTGGAAAGCGTCTAGAGACAACTTTTGTTGTATTAGACATTATATAAATAAAATTAAATTGAATTGAATTGAATTGAATTGAATTGAATTGAATTGAATTGAATTGAATTGAATTGAATTGCATTGAATTGAATTGAATTGAATTGAATTGAATTGAACTTTCATTGTCACCAATCACCGGTACATTTTCTCTCTGTTAGACTCTTAGCATGGCCTCCTCTTCTCCCACTGTTTCTCCCTCTTGCTGCTCAGTGTGTGAAATGTTTAGCTATTCCTCTGCTTCCTTTAGCGAAGACAGTAAGTCTCTGAAGTGTAGTTAATTCATAGGATTGGAGGCGAGGCTCAGTTAGTTGGAGGTCTGGTTTTGCCAACTAGACCATAGTGTCGGTAGATTAGTCAGCTAGCCAGGCTAAGTTAGCGGCGGACCGGCCTGTAGCAGCTGCTGCTAGCCGCTCCCCTGCAGGCAGGGCGGCTGGGTGACGGTTCGGAGGAAGCGTAGACCTAAAAGGCACATGGAACACCACCACTCGCTTCACGTCTCTAACCGATTTTCCCCACTCAGCGACACACCCGTTGAGAAGCCGACCCTGGTGATTGCCGATTCCATAGTCAGGCATGTGAGGCCGACTCCAGCGACCACAGTTAGGTGCATCCCGGGGGCCAGAACGGGCGACATTGAAGCAAATTTGAAGCTACTGGCAAAGAGTAATTGTAAATTTGGTAAAGTTATCATACATGTCGGCGCTAATGACACCCATCTATGCCAGTCGATGTCATTAAAGTTGATATTGTGTTGGTGTGTAACTACGCCAAAACCATGTCGGACTCCGTAGGTTTCTCTGGTCCCCTCCCCAATCTGACCAGTGAAAACATGGCCTCCAGCAGGAGGTCCTGGTCCAGGTTTCTTCCCCCCTTATGATCCTGGTCCTGGTCCAGGTTTCTTCCCTCCTAAAGGGGAGTTTTTCTTGCCACTGTTTGGCTTAAGGTTTTTCTCCCACTAGGAGAGTTTTTACCTGCCATTGTTTATGTTTTGTTTATGTAATAATTGCTCGGGGGTCATGTTCTGGTCTCTGGAAAGATCCTAGAGACAACTTCTGTTGTTATAGACACTATATAAATAAAATAAAATTGGATTGAATTGAATGTAGTTAGAATGTAGCATCTATAGAAAAGCATCTAAGCATTTTCATAAAATCCTAACTGTGGATTTTCAACAGATACATTAGGCTGTATCTACTGTGAATTAAAATTTGATGACACAACCTCATTTAAATGTATTCTTAAAATGTATTTATTTATTTCAGGTGAATCATTCACAAAGACTAAATGACCTTCAATTGAAGGCATGGATCTTGGTAAGGAAGGATGGTGTTGGAGCCCATTGCAACTGCACAGCTGGATTCGGTGAGAGCTTCCCTCATGTCAGCTGTCTTGGTTGGGTGTTTTATGGCTTAAATAATTTATCTCACCTCTCTGGATCCAATAAATAGCTCTATTGGTTCCCCTTTGTCTAATATTCTGGCATCCACAACAGCTATCAGGCACCGTTTCTACCTTTTACCGGTGCAGAAACGTCCTTCTAGCCGGCAGCTTCACTGCCAAAATGGCATTGTTTACATTCTAGAGTGTTGCACGCTGGGTATTCTGATGTCACGGTCCAGAGATCTATTCAATGTATTTGATAGGTTCTGAGCTAGCAGGCAATCCAGTTCTGCTGCAACTGTACCTCTCATGATAAGGTACAGGCGTGGCTTTGAAAAACTAGGGAGTTACCTCTTTAGCTATGCAGATTTTAGCTGGGGGTCCATTAAATCCACCTGGCTCCTCTTTGATAACTACCTGGTTCTCTTTTAACACCATATCTGAGCTAGTGGATCTAAGGCTCTGTTCTCCACTGTAAGCCTAACATTTTTATCCAGCCATGGCCAACTACAATTATATAGCACATAAAAAAGCCTATGGCCAACAAAAGTGCTTTACAGTAAAAAGTCAACAACAATAAGAAACAATAAAAGCAAAACAATAAAAAAGAACAGTAAAATAAGACATAAAATATCCAGCCAAAAGCCAAGGTGAACAAATGAGTCTTGAGGCGCGTGTTAAAAATCGAGAGCTTATTGGCAGGGCGCACTGACAGGGGCAATGGGTTCCACAGCGTGGAAGCCACAACTGTAAAAGCTTGATCTCCTCTGGTCTTCATGAAGGATGTAGGAATGTCCAGGACCATCTGGTCAGCTGACCTAAGGGCTCTGGGGGGTTGATGCCTTTGAGAAGGTCAGATAAATAATCTGGGGACAGTCCATTTAAAGGTAAAGGCCCGGTTTCCCAGATCAGTTAAGTACCTCTTAACAGCAAAATACTTCTTTCAAACCTTCTTAAGGAGCCTGTGAAAGAAAAACGAGTTTCCCAGAGTCGCTCTTAGCTTAAGAATCTGTAGTTACCGTTACTAGTTACTTCATTAAAAAGTAACTCAGTAACTCAGCTACTTAGACAAAAAAGTAATGCGTTACTATGAAAAGTAACATTTTAGTTACTTTAAAGGAGCATGAGGCTCCTTTTAAGAAATGAGACTCTCTAGCGCCAACCTTCACCACGACGGCCGCCGGGGGTATTGCAGCCAACAGCAAAGCCGGCACGGGAGAACGGGGAGAACGCGCATGCAGCGTCATTTGACATCACATCCGCAGGACAGCGCGGGAAACTCGGCCCCAGCACTGCAGCACATTTTACCTTTGCCTGTTCAAGGTAACGGACAGATACACTAGAGGGCTCATTCTTTTTGGTTTGGAACGCTTCATCTGACATTACTACTAGAAAACTTCTTCTGGGCAAAAATCTTTTTGCCCAGAAGAAAAAAGAGCGAAGACAACAACCCATAACTATTTTCTTCTCTTGAAAAAACACACCTGCACCGCGGCTTTAGGAGAAAAAGACGCTACAGAGTCGGGATGCAGCGGCTCAGAAGAGCAGGGAAATACGTGCAAGGCGGTGCTGATCTCCACAATTTGAAGCCATCTATAATAATTGTAAAAAGAATTTCACTTATCACGGGTTCTTTTTGGAACATAACCCCTGCGAAAAACCAGGCATTGCTGTAATTCCACGTTGCGAAACTCACCTTCTCTTGGCTCGCCATGACCGTCATGTTTTTGAATGCACACACTACGTTTCCTCTGGTCTCCGCGTGTGGGGAAAAAAAGCTTCACTGTAGCCAGAAATAACGCACCGTTTGGTAGCGGTAATTGCGTGACTGAATTTAAAAAGTAATGCGTTAGAGTATTAGTTACCGCAAAACTAACGGCGTTACTGTAACCCGTTACTAAATAACGTTAGTCCCAACACTGGTCTCCACACACCCGCTGAGTCTCCAAACATCTGCAAATACAACGTTGATAAATGCAATAGTGAAAACAGTCAAGCAGCTAAATAAACTTCAGAATATTTTTTTGAGGTGAAGGATTCTGTTTTACTAGTCACGAGGATACAACGTGGTCCTATATGCTGAATGATCGTTAAGTTCATTTCTCCTTTCGTCCATCTTTCACATTTAATAAAAACAATACATTTCCTCATTATTCTCTTACCAAACTACTTCTTTAGTTGCAGTCTTGTTTTCATCATGAAAAAGGGTCATTGAAGTATATTTATCATCTTAGTTTTTCATTATAACACACAAGGGCGAAACTTTAGTTTCAGAGGTGGGGGGGACACAAGTAGGATGGGTAAATTTGTGCGTGTAGCTGTAGCGTGGATGTGCAGTGTGGCTTTGTAAGACTATGTGTGTGTGTGAATGCGAACGATCAAACGATTTTAATAAGCATTTACTTTTTTAGACACTTTTTAACTTTTTTGTTGCCCGTTTTGGGAAAATGCTGGATCTGCCTTCTTGGCCAGGCTTGATTTTTCATTTTCAAAAGCTTGGGCACAGAAAAAACATAGGATTCCATTGACTCCTTGTTTATAATGGAGCCAAGGAAATTCACAGTATGACTTCTCTTGATCTTAAGGTTTTGTTGCTGAGATGCTGTTCTACAATCACTTATGTGCTAACATGGTTGGGTTCCTGCCTGCACCTCTTCACTTGCGCCTGTCTCCACATATTTCTCCTATGAAATATGAAAATAGATCATGTTCATTCCTTCCTTTCCTTATAAACAAACCAAAATCACCTAACCATTTACAACATATTAACCTGCACTACAGTGCTACTGCTGCTTCTTTCCCCTGCCTCTCTCTGAGTTTGAGCTGTGGTGTAAGTCCAACATTACAGTTAGTGAAGTAACAGCAGAGAGAAAATCTGCTTTCCATACTCTATACAACACACATAACCAGAGGTGGCCGGGTAGTACTCAGTTACATTTGCTTGAGTAAGGTTTAAGTTTACACTTCTTCCTATTTAAGTTTACACTTCTTCCTACTCCTTTTTTGTCACATGTAAATCAATTTATCAAGTTTTGAAGGATGAATTCCTTGTTTTGTTTTGTTTTCTTAAACTTCTCATGAATTGTTGTTTCTTTATTACATGTACAAAAATAAAATACATCAAATCAAATCAAGGTTTTGGATAAATTGTTCTTTTTAAGAGTAGTTTTAATGCAAAGTACTTTGTGTGTGTGTGTGTGTGTGTGTGTGTGTGTGTGTGTGTGTGTGTGTGTGTGTGTGTGTGTGTGTGTGTGTGTGTGTGTGTGTGTGTGTGTGTGTGTGTGTGTGAGAGAGAGTGGGTGGGTGGGGGGGTATTATAGTGTTGGTTTCATCTTAGCTAGCTAGCAACAATAGTGTATAAAGTAACGTTGAGTAATATTTGGCTACTCATCTCTGCACAGCCTACCTGCAACACAGCAGTGATGCTGCTTTTTGTCCCGCTCCAAAAATGTATTTTAAACTGAGCTGCCGGCTCCTCTTCATTTCTGCGCCGCGTCCTGGCTGTCTGTCTGTGAAGGCTGATTATCGGTCCTGCGTTAATTCGACGCAGAACCTACGTGCACTGTACGTTGCGCGTCGCCGCGTACCTTACGCCGTATGCCCTGCGTCGATTTAACGCGGAACCATAAATCAGCCTTGAGCAGCACTGATGGGAGACGGGAGAGGAGGAGGAGGAGGGAGGCAGAGCGGGGCTGCCGGGCCGTCAGTACCTTCGCACAGGGTGTCTTGATGATTCGCAATTTACAGGCTGAGCCTACAGTTAGTTTTTAAACTGTAAAAAGTGGGGGGGACAAAAACCTGATTTTGAAAAGTGGGGGGGACATGTCCTCCCTGTCCCCAGTGGAAATTGCGCCCATGATAACACACATAACGCACAGGCAGCAGGGAATTAGTGCGTTAGGTAGCAGTGCTGCGTGTGAAAATGCGCTGATAGTGATCAGTGATCGATTTACATGGCATTGATTGATTTGGTTTCAGAACCGGACAGCTCCTCCAAAGAGCTTCTAGAAGAGCGAAACTAAAGAAAGGTGTTAAGAAGTCATCTGGGAAACACCCGTATCGTAGGGTCCTCTCTTAGTTTAAACCTTCTTTGAACCTCTCTTAAATCCTTAAGAGAGGTCGGATCTGGGAAACCCGGCCAAGTACAGCAGTCATAACCCTAGGTTTATCTGCCTTTTTTTTGGCATGGTACAGTTTATAGCTGAGTTTACCACACACCAACCAGGTCGCCATCTTGGATCAACCCTCGAAAAAGATCAAATATGCTTCCTTTCACCTATGTTTAGTGATGTCATCAGGCTGTTTGATGGCATAAGGCTTTGTGATGTCAAAGAGGGAATGGAACACAGGCCTCAGGTGTTCCAAATCAATTATAATGTATCTACAGTATATATACATACGGTACATTCCCTGTCCCACTGATGTCTATAAGTGTATTTTATCCAATCTTTCACCAAAATCTATGTTTAACATCTCTCCTTATGCACAAAGAGTTCCTCTTTAATACAGTATAAAACATATATACATACTACATTTCTTTCAGAAATGATGTGCCTTTTTTCCAGCTGACACCACTTATTTTTTCATGTCCCCAATAGGCTTCCATGAAAGTGTACTTGTGATATGGACAATAAAATGGAGATAAAGAACATAAATGGCCACATCAAAATGTGCATCTGTCTGTGCTTTTTTGTTTGCAATATTTTTGTTCAAAATACATATACACATATATATATATACACATATATATATATATATATATATATATATATATATATATATATATATATATATATATATATATATATATATATATATATATATATATATATATATATATATATATATAGTACAGACCAAAAGTTTGGACACACCTTCTCATTCAAACATTTAAATGTTCCAACCATAACCTCTTGAACCCCTCTTTGCCTTTATACCCACGAGAGGGTTCTCAAAGTACAGTTTTCATCTAAATTCCTTCTTTAAAGGAGCTTGAGGCTCCTTTTAAGAAATGAGACTCTCTAGCGCCACCCTTCACCACGACGGCCGCCGGGGGTACTGCAGCCAACAGTGAAGCCGGCACGGGAGAACGGGGAGAACGTGCATGCAGCGTCATGTGACGTCACATCCGCAGGACAGCGCGGGAAACTCGGCCCCAGCACTGCAGCACATTTTGCAGCACACAGCCTGTTCAAGGCAACGGAGAGATACACTAGAGGCAGAGCCGGATTAACGCAAAGGCAGACTAGGCACGTGCCTAGGGCCCGACAGGGGGGGGCCCAGACAGAGGGACAAAAAAAAAAAAAAAAAAAAATTTTTTTTTTTTTGTCTGCACACATATTAATGGTTGATAACATGCCGGTAAAAACCTAAGGCATATATATATGTGCATTATTACTACACGGGGCCTGGCGCCCCAAGGGGCCTGGCGCTATGGGCCGTTTTTTTTTTTCCCCTATTTTTTTTTTTTTCCTTATAAATATCAACAGTCACATTCCATTACAGACCTAAATGTGTACTAGTCTGTGCATATCAATAAATATATGTGCAATGATGACGCGTGTCTGTTGTTCAATACAACTGATCAGACCAAGCGCAGACACAAGCTGCTCTGATCCAGACGGGTGGAGTTGGAACAAACTGTCACACAATGTCGAGAGAACGAGACAGATTCAGGAAATTTCCATCAGGGGATGAAAAAAGAAAAAAACTAAAGAAAATGGAAGAGTTTAATGCCTCTCTGAAAGGCACGTTTGATAAATTTGTTACAAAAATCCCCGATCCGCCCGGGTCTCAAGCAGCCGTGGGGCCCCGCGTTGAGGCAAGAGATGATGATGAGGCAGGGGAAGGTATCCAGTATTTTGCTAATTGGAGAGTTAAAATTGCGCATATAAACACCCGATCCGACCCGAAAAAACCCAAAAATTTCGCGCGCGCTCGCTACGCTCACGCGCGAGGGCCCCCCTTGCTGTTTCACACAGGGCCTCGCAAATCTCCCAGACGGCTCTGCATATGCATACACATACATACATATACACATACAGACATACATACTACAGCACACTTTGTCTTACTGCAAATTGTATTGGTCTTTGTAGATTTGACTTCTTATTTAACTATTCAATTTAATCAACACATTTAATTAAGATTTTCTGCAAAATGCTCACAATCGATAAGATAAGGATAATTTAATAGCATTTAATAGAGCATTGTAATAACGTATAAATAATAAAAATCTAAAAATAGTCTGATAGACTGTTTAATATACAACACATGACTTATTTTGGAATACAAAGAACCGACTTGACTATGACTATGCTATGTAAAATGTGAATTAAGTTTTATTAGTAACTTTGGTAAGTTTAAGATTTCATAAATAACATCGATGGAGGGGGGCCCAAAAATCACAGTCTGCCTAGTGTAGTCCATTTATTTAATCCGGCTCTGACTAGAGGGCTCATTCTTTTGGGATTGGAACGCTTCATCTGACATTATTACTAGAAAACTTTTTCATAAATCCTGCCTCAATCTGGCCTCAAGCTCCTTTAAAGTGATGACAAAAAGAAAACATAAGAAACAGCTTAGAGGAACACGAAGAATCGAACTCCTAAAAGTTTTTTTTTTTTGTGCTGAAAAATCATATTTGTAATATGTGGAACAGATTGTATCGACCTAGAATGTCTTACAAAAGATCGCTAAAAGCGCTAGCGATATGCTAACGGCTAGCGTTATGCTAACGGCTAGCGTTGTGAATACTGTACGCTGACACTGCAGCTAGTGCAGCTAAGCTAGCTCACACTACAGTACAGTAGTGAAACAGTGTAGCATTAAGGTGAATTACACACATTTCTGTTGATATTAAAATGATTTGTTAAGAGTCTTCACTCACTGGGATAATAATTAACACAGAAGCAGTTTTTGGGTGAGTTCATCCAGATGTTTTAAAAAGGGAAATATATTAAAGATCTGTAGGCTACAGGAAGATATTTAAAAAAACTGTTAAAGATATAAATAGTGAGTTAAAAATAGTTTAAATTGATTAATAGTGCTTAAAAGAGATAAATAACCTTTATCTTAAATAATATTTCAAATGTATATTGTGATATGGAAATTCATGATAGGTAATTCTTTCAGTTGCACTAAAATACAATTGTGTGATGCAAATAAGTTCATTTAAAAATAATTGAAGTACTGAATACCCTGAGTAATTGGTTATACTTGAAAATATTTGAATGATGGAGTTAAGTAATGAGGTCTCATGATGAACAGAAAGAGAAGATATAACTTATGCATTCTTCACTATGTGTGTAGATTGGTTTATTTATTTTGAAGATATGGGGAACTGGCGACGCAGGTGGTGACCGGTGAAATGAAGCCAGATTCATGTCATACTTTTAATGTCATCACATAGGCTATCAGACTTATAGATCCATGTACACTCAAGCCGGCAGCGTTATACATCTATGTTCATATAGCCTATCATACTTCCAACTTCAAATGGTATGGAGTGGTGAATAGCACCAGAATGATTATCGTGACAAGGTAACAATCAGTCTAGTTGCTGAGTAAGAATATAAATTGTGTGGTGACAGCCGTACGTAATTCTGCACAATGGATGCGCTGGCACTGCTTGAAGATCACATAAATGGCAGGATCAGGATGGAGAGAGTATTTAGGGACTATGAAGATTTCCTCGCCCATGATGATGACTGGCTAATAAGCCGATTTGGATTCCCTAGAGCAGAGTCTTGGATCTATGTACTGAACTGGGTCCAGTGTTAGACAGACCGACCCGCCGGAATCGCGCCATCCCGGTGCACATACAGGTGCTGACCACTCTTGGTTTTCTGTTCATCCTACGGGTAGGATGATTCGCGGAGGTAGGACAACTTGGCAGAACACCGGCATCAGAAAGTGACTCGGCTGCTCAGCACGGCCAGAGCTGCGCTGAGCAATTCTCCCGGTCTCAGCTGATCAGTTCTCCCAGTCTCAGCTGATCAGTTCTCCCGGTCTCAGCTGATCAGTTCTCCCGGTCTCAGCTGATCAGTTCTCCCGGTCTCATTGATCAGTTCTCCCGGTCTCAGCTGATCAGTTCTTCCGGTCTCAGCGCGATCAGTCTCGGATGAAACCCGACACGCTGATTCCTGACAACTGATTAATGTAATAACTTAAATAAAGTACAATCAAACTAAGTTTTGCTCCTGCTCTATTCTTAAATATGCCCACTTGTATGCTTGTGTGTGTGTGTGTGTGTGTTGTGCGGCGCGCGTGTGTGTGTGTTGTAAGGTGGCGCTCCGTGTGTGTAGACGGCGCCTTTTCGGTCGGTGCGCCGTATGTGTGTTTTGAATACAGATTGACACACAAAACTGAGGGTGCGCCTTTCCACACGGCGCCGTATGGTCGTCAAAATACGGTAGTATTTTAAAATGACCAAAATATATTTCTAAATTATTTAGCAGGATAACATATGTCTCATTCATCCCGACGCACAGCAGAAACAGACTGCAGGAAGCCGCTGCGCATGCTCAGCAGACTCATTTATATGCAAATACAGTCATCAAGTACTTTGCATTGCCCATTTATGGTATAATGTGGGTGTGTAGAGGGCGGGATATGAGGCGAATTCACGTGTGCAACCTTCCAGCTGGACTGTGATTTATAAAGCGAGCATTGCGTGCAGATGTGCGTGCACACGGTTTTATAAATCAGGATTTTTTTGTGCGCACGCCATTTTCGGCTTTTGAGCGCACGTACACTTTTAGTATGAATCCTACCCACTCTTTTAGAAATGAGGCCCCAGAACTGGATAATTCTGAATCCTTGCGGGTTCAGTGGCGAGCCAACATAAAACACGATCGACTGTGGACAGACACGGTGTGGCCAGCCGTGAGGTCCGTCCTCAGAAGACATCAGGACCATCGACTCATTCCATCTATTCAAGTCCAGATAAGAACAACACAATAAAACTACCCGGGTAGTGTTAGAAACAGTGTGCACACAACAAGTCAAAAGGAACTCTTCTCTCCTTTCCCTTTAAAGGAGATGCACATTAAAGAGAGAGAAAAACTCAGGTCTTTAATCTCTGGAAAAAGGGACACTTTTATTTGAACTTTGTTTTATTTTATTTTAGTTTTTTGTATTCAGAAAAAGCTCTATTTTGTAATATACCGGTATGTTATATTTTGTTTATGCAAATACTTGCACTGCCATATAATTGGTACTGAGGCAATAGAAGTTGTTACTGTTCAACTTCACGTCCACTCTCTCCTCGTGAGTCAATTAATTAATTCAAGGTACCCATATTAATTCCGAACCTAGTTGAATGTGTGTCATTATTATAGTTTTGATCAATAGTTAAGATTAAGGGCGCTACATAAACAAGAGTGGTCCTAGCACTGGCACTGACGCTCGTCTGCTCTGAAGAAACCTCATGTACATTAACAAACTGAAATCTGTCAGATAGATCTGATTTAAACCAACCTAGAGCTGTGCCTTTAATCCCAACAACATGCTCAAACCCAGGGCTCTCACGTCTCAAGCATTTCAACAAGTTAACACGTTCTCAGGCCACATATGGCATTTCTCATGTTGAGAAATCAACTTCACCGCACAGTAATTCCAACAGACCATCTTACAAACAAGTCAAATGTAGACTACGCTGCTGTACGAGTCTCGCACAGCTCAGAGTAACTGTCTGGAGTTACCAACCTATCACCCAATCAAAAAATAGAATGTTTTTGTTGCCGGGTAAGGTCTGTGTTTCAGCTTCAAGCGTACAATGAACGCGTAGCGGGGGTAACCTAAGTTACACACATCACTCTTAAACACATTCAAACAGGGACAGAATAACCACCACCATTCCAGGGGCCCATTTGGGTTTTTCTTATTTAATTTTTTGTTTGTTTGATTAGAGACCACTGCTGATTAAGGGTCCCGTTTGGTTTTCGTTATTATTTAATTTTTTTATTATTAATATACTTCTCTAAGACAAATTATTTAATATAGCCTGAATATTGTGAAGAGATAACAGCCACTACAGCATTTTCCTTTGTTATACAATAAATAATACAGTGAATTGGATATAGTTGAATTTGTTCTTTCTGAAGAAGCTGGGTCCATGGGACATTCCTCCATGGATATTTAATTTCATAGTTTGTTACTCAAGGCCAGGAGAACCAGTGTCTCCATTCAACTTCAGCAAATCAAGGCTTTTGTCATTTTTGAAGAAGGAGGTAGAAAAGCCTGTTGCTGGTAAAATCCAACACAGCAGTGTTTTCATACACAGGAGATCTTGCAACAAAACCAGTCAGAAGCTCCAGAACAGGCTGCTGAATAAAGCTTTATTGTAACAGGACTGACGGTACGAAGAAGACTCCACAGCTCAGCTGTGATCTCAGAGGTTCCTGAGAAGAGAACAGAGGAACTCAGAGTTAAATGCGGTTGAACCAGGGAGAATGTCGAGCAGCATACGATCATAACTGCGCAGAGGAAACTGGCGGAGTTTGAGCGAACAGCGCTGCCCCCGACAGGATTGAAAAAGACATGTCTAATCATCTCTGCCGTGCTGGATGTAATCGTTCAAAGGAACAGCCATAAAACCTGTGACCTCTATTAGATATTAATAATTAAACATTTTATGACAGATTACCTACAAGCTGCTATCAGATGAAACAGTGTTTATTAACCAGCAGAAGGGAATGACGTTTTTAAAAATTAGGGGTCACAAAGATATAAGTTGTGTAATACATAATAAAGATATGCTCAAAACCCCGTTGGAGGCAGAAACATGATACGGTTTTGAAGGAAATGGTGAAACACTAGAGTTGTAAAAACTGTTTCCGCTGATGAATGTGTTTGAATGTGTACATGTACGTTCTGCATCTGTAAGTGTGTTCTCTTTTTATGGTCATGACCTTGATGCATGAGGACAATGAGTCTCATTTAAAGAACATTACACACTGAAAATGTAAAAACAGAAAAATGCTGTTATAAAGAAAGCCATAAAAGTATTATCTCACATTTCTTACCCCTGTTGAACGATCAATCAATGAATCAATGGTATGAGAGTGTTTTTTTGTCTCTGTGTTTTCCTTATTGTGGGTTTGGGTTCCCTGTGTTTCTTAAAAGCCTGTTTAGGTTAAGTTTGACGGTTTCCTGCTTTATCTTGAAAGTGTGTGCTGGTGTGTCACTTCCTTTGCTCAGTCTTGTCCCCACCAGCATCTCGTTACCTGTCTGTAAGTGTGTGTTATGCTGTTTTCTCTTCCTTGTGTTTCTGTGCTTTCTTGTCTTTTTCAGCTCTGAATTTTTTGTGTCCCCAGTTGGTTTTATTTTTTTATTTTGTTGATTGTCCTGTCTGGCAGCATTTTTATTTTTATTATGAAAGGACTTTGGTGGATTACTCCTGTTTCCTGCATTTTGCAACAAGGAAGGTCTGGGTTTCTTTATAAACTATATTCAACAATAACCACAATTAAAAAACATGTTTCATTTTCACACTTCATTTCAAGTTAAATAAACAGGCATCCCTATCATTACAGTTATGAAATGAAAATAAAAGTGCCAAAAATTATCCCAGGAGCAATGTTGTCATGGCAACTGCTCCTAGTAGGGTGTCCTAAGGCAGTGTTTCCCATCCTTATCCATCAAGGACCCCCTGTCCTCCACGTTTTAGATGTCCCCTTGCAGCGACACACCTGGTTTGGAATAATGGTCGTCATCAGCTTGTCATCAAGGTCTGCCCAGGTCTGTTAATGACTAAGTCATTTGTATCAGGGTGCTTTAAAGCAAGGAAACATCTAAGAAATCACGGGGAAAAGAGTCCGGGGTTGTAGTGTTTTGATCAGCACTGAGAATAGGGCCCTGGTGTTCCCGTCACCAGATCTGATCAGACCTGCGTAATATTGAAATTTGACAGAGGAGAGGGTGTTTTTGTAGTAGACGATGTGGGAGTGGTACATTTCCTTGTGAACAGAGAGTCCAGTCCGAGACGGAAGATTGTCTGCAGAAAAGTTACAAGGAGTGACACCAGAGCAGCAGACCAAGTCCAAAATATGTTCTTTAGTGTGAGTGGGGAGGTGCCAGCACAACAGACCAGCACAACAAACTACAAGAACGATGGACAACAATGATGGCTATGAGATACTTATAATTAATAAAAAATGGAAGAGGAGAAGAAAAGGGTGAGGTGCACCACCCAGTGGATCGTGTCGGTGCCCCCCTGCAGCATAGGCCTATAGCAGCATATCTACCACGAAACTATTATAGTCTTGTTCTGTAGCTGCAGCTATGACTACTGACTCTAACACACTAGAGTTTATACTAACTAGAGGTTTAATAACACCAACTAGAGATTTACTAAACACTAACTAGATGTTTACTAACACTAACTAGAGGTTTACTAAACACTAACTAGAGGTTTACTAACACTAACTAGAGGTTTACTAAACACTAACTAGAGGTTTACTAACACTAACTAGAGGTTTACTAACACTAACTAGAGGTTTACTAACACCAACTAGAGGTTTACTAGACACTAACTAGAGGTTTACTAACACCAACTAGAGGTTTACTAACACCAACTAGAGGTATACTAAACACTAACTAGAGGTTTACTAGACACTAACTACATGTTTACTAAACACTAACTATAGGCTTTACTAAAGAGAAAGGTTTTAAGTTTGGTTTTAAAGGTGGAGGTGGTGTCAGCCTCCTTAACCCAGATTGGAAGTTGGTTCCAGTAACCTGCACTCCGAGAACGGAGAGCTCTGCCAGGAACATAAGGCACTATCAGGTCTTGCAAATATTGCAGAGCTAAGCCTTTTGGGCTTTATACACAAGTAATAACATTTTGAATTGGATTCTGAATTTTACGGGTAGCCAATGGAGCGACGCTAACACTGGAGAAACGTGGTCTCTCCTGCTGATTCCTGTCAGCACTCGGGCTGCTGCATTCTGGATCAGCTGGAGCCTATTCAGCAAATTACTTGGACATCCTGCTAATAACACATTACAGTAATCTAGTCTAGAAGATACAAACGCATGAACTAGACTTTCTGCATCACTCTGCGAGAGGATTTTTCTAATCTTTGCAATATTACGGAGATGGAAAAATGCTATTTTACAAACCTGATTAATACATGGTTTAAACAACAAATCCTGATTGAAAACGACACCAAGGCTTCTCACAGTTGCACTGGAAGCCATCGCAACACCTTCTAATTCGTTCCTAAAATGCTTTGGACCAAAAAACGATGACCTCTGTTTTATCTGAATTGAGAAGCAAAAAATTTCCGGACAACCAGTCCTTGATGTCCCTAAGACATGCCTGAAGTTTAGCTAATGGTTCTGTTTCATCCGGCTTCATAGACAAATAGAGCTGCGTATCATCAGCATAGCAATGAAAGTGTATGCCGTGATTCTGGATTATACTTCCCAATGGCTGCATGTATAAACTGAACAAGATTTTGATTAATGCCTCTATCACGCCACACCTGGTAAACTTTTGGAGGGCAGGGAACTGCAACCAATTCTATTTTTCTAGGCACCTATTTAGAATCGACAATTACATAATGCATTCCTACAGTTTTTTTGGCAGGCGTTGGTCCTCGAGAAGCAGCAGAGAAGCGTGTAAGACTGCAGCTCTGCATCCTGGCCTGGACCCTGCATTGTCAGGGGGAGTGTTTAATAATATTGTCCAGATTTCTAGAAAAAAGAGCTGCACCATCCCGGGTGGGATGAATGCCGGCTCTTCTAAACAGACCGGGTTTTTCCCAAAACGTCTTCCAATTGTCAATGAAGGCCACGTCGTTTTCTGAACACCACCAAGACAACCAGCGGCAGAGCGATAACATGCGGCTAAACATGTCATCACTGGTCAGATTGGGGAGGGGACCAGAGAAACCTACGGAGTCCGACATGGTTTTGGCATAGTTACACACCGAGACAATATTAACTTTGGTGACTTCCGACTGACGTAGACGGGAGTCATTAGCACTGACATGTATGATAACTTTACCAAATTTAGGATTACTCTTTGCCAGCTCCTTCAAATTTGCTTCAATTTCTCCCGCTCTGGCTCCCAGGATGCACCTAACTATGGTCACCGGAGTCGGTCTCACATGCCTGACTATGGAGTCTCCAATCACCAGGGTCGGCTTCTCAACGGGTGTGTCGCTGAGTGGGGAAAATCGGTTAGACACATGAAGCGGGTGGTGGTGTTCCGTGTGCCCTTTAGGACTACGTTTCCTCCGAACCGTCACCCAGTCGCCCTGCCTGGCCGCTGCTCGGGAGCTGCAGGGGAACAGCTACCAGCAGCTGCTACAGGCCGGTCCGTCGCTAACTTAGCCTGGCTAGCTAACGAGTCTATCGGACTATGGTCAAATTGGCGGAACCGGACCTCTAACTGACTGAGCCTCGCCTCCAGTCCTGCAAATAAACTACACTTCAGACATTTACCGTCTTCGCTAAAGGAGCCAGAGGAATAAATAAACATTTCACACACTGAGTAGCAAGGGGGAGAAACGGTGGGAGAAGGGGAGGCCATGCTAAGAGGCTAACAGACAGAAAGTGTACCGTTGATTGGTGACAATGAAAGTTACAGAAGAGAAAAATGTGCAAGTTTTGAATTAAAGATAGAAGTTTACCATATATAGTATTACTTTAGCAGAAAACAATCTAAGTTTAGACAAAAAAAAAGTCTGGAGGAATCAGAGCCTGACAACTGGAAGTGACGCAATACGTGACGCAATGTGTTACCTAATTAGGAGCCACAGCTCCTCCACGAATGAACCTTGGTATTGTCACTTTATCAAGACTCTTAAATAGTTTCTTGAAGTCTTTTTTTAAGAATTCAGACTGTTCCATTGTTCTTCGTCCTTTTCTGCAGTTAAATGAAGACAAAACAGAAATAATAGTGTTTGGAGTCGAGGAAGAAAGATTAAAAGTCAGCACTCAGCTTGAAGCAGTGAAGCTAAAAACCAAGACTCAAGCCAGAAATCTGGTAGTGTTTCTACTACTATTGTCATTTAGCAGACGCTTTTATCAAAAGCGACTTACATCTGAGCTCAGGTTCTGGACTCAGATCTGAATTTTAACAGCCACATTAAGACATTAGTGAAGTCAATCTGTTATCACCTAAAGGACATGTGGATGACTAAAGGACTGATGTCTCAGAAGGACTTACAAGAACTTGTCCAGCTTTTATCTTCAGTGAAGTGGACTACTGTAATGCTGTTCTCACGGATCTCCCTAGAACCTCCAAGAGACCAAGAGACCAGAGTCCTCACTAAGACCAAGAGCCCCGAGTCTTCACTAAGACCAAGAGACCATATAACTCCAGTTCTTAGATCTTTACACTTGCTCCCTGTCTAGATAGATACCTATATAGGACACAATGAAATTACAACTGCCCAGGGGCCTCATTTAAAATGGAGTGCGTAGGATTCATACTAAAAGTGCACGTACGCCCAAAAGCCGAAAATGGCGGGCGCAAAAAAAAATCCGGATCTATAAAACCCCGTGCACGCACACTTCCACGCAATGTTCCCTCTATGAATCACAGTCCACCTGGAAAGCTGCACAGCTGAATCCGCCCCATATCCCCCCCTCAACACGCCCATAAATCCATATGGATGAGCCTACTGAGCATGCGCAGTGGCTTCCTGCAGCCTGTTAGGGATGAATGCGTCAGAATGAATGAACGTGTCGAGCCACCGTGCCACTGAATTTCGCTGAGATCTGAGATCTGAGATCTAGATGTTGTGGATGATGTGGAGAGAGGACAGTGAAACGAGATTATTTGGTGGTCACAGTAAAAGTAGAAAAAGTATATAAATAGTATAAAATAAAGCGAGTGAGTGGCAGCACGTCGTTGCTGCCCGTTAGTGCCACGATCGCACGACGCAATTTCCACTAGGGACAGGGGGGACATGTCCCCCCCACTTTTCAAAATTATGTATTTGTCCCCCCCACTTTTTACAGTTTAAAAACTAACGGTAGGCTCAGCAAATCATCAAGACACTCGGGACGGCGGCCCGGCAGCCCCCGCTCCCCCTCCTCCCTCCCGTCTCCCCTCAGAGCTGCTCTAGGCTGATTTATGGTTCCGCGTTATACCAACGCAGAGCCTACGGCGTAGGGTACGCGGCGACGCGCAACCTACGCCGGACCCTACGGCGTAGGCTCTGCGTTGGTGTGACGCAGAACCATAATTCCGGCTTAAAAGTAAACAACATGAGCGCACGTACCCGTGCATGACAGGCAGACACACACGGGGAGAAGGGACTATTTCTTTAATTTTTATTTTTTTGAAAACTTTATCCTTATGAACGCAATTGTTATATAGTCCAACTTTCCTTATTTTAATCAGAACACTTTCTTTTTTCCTCTTCGGCGTGGAGTAGTGGGCTCGGAGCGGCAGTCATCCCCCCCCCCCGCCGCCGCCTGCTCCGTTATCAGCACTATTTTATTATAAGTCTGATATATGTTGTGATATGTGATGACATTATTAAGAGTATGACATGAATCTGGCTTCATTTCACCACCTCACAGCCTGCGTCGCCAGTTCCCCGTGTCTTAAGTAAATTCTTACGGGAGGGTCCGAGTTGCCGTAAAGATAAGCAGATTTTTCGGTTAGTTTTTTCTTTTTAGATCCGAGGCTTTGCGTAGATGGCGGCTTCCACAACTTTCAGGCGCTTTTTCTGCGCAAGCAAGCTTTATAGATGAGGCCCCAGTTCAGTAGTATTAAAAAAAAAAGACAAAGAGACTAACATAAAGTCACACGACGAAGCCACACATTGTACACCATTAAGACATATCAGGTAGGAGAGACACATGGACCACTGGTTCTTGGGGTAACTGTACGGGTCACTGTCAAGTCCAACTGCCTTTAATTTAAGCCCATAATCGGCTGTTATCCCGTCTTCTCCACTAGTTGCAGCTGTTTTTGCTGATGTTTTACCACTCAGTGAGAGTAAGGGGGCGTAGTCCAGTGGGAAAGTGACATCAATGCATACCCTCTATTGATTTAAGTCAAGGTTTAAAACTGCTGCATTTCAGTTATCTCCCACAATACACTACAACCTTTATTTCTTGCATCTCATTTGTTTTATTCTTTTAACCTTATTTAAAGGGGACCTATTATGAAAAACACGTTTTTTCTTGTTTTAAAGGAGCTTGAGGCAGGATTTATGAAAAAAATTTGTATACGTTTTAAGTTTTCTAGTAATAATGTCAGATGAAGCGTTCCAAACCAAAAAGAATGAGCCCTCTAGTGTATCTCTCCGTTGCCTTGAACAGGCTGTGTGCTGCAAAATGTGCTGCAATTCGGGGGCCGAATTTCCCGCGCTGTCCTGCGGATGTGACGTCACATGACGCTGCATGTGCGTTCTCCCCGTTCTCCCGTGCCGGCTTCACTGGCGGCTGGAGTACCCCCGACGGCCGTCGTGGTGAAGGGTGGCGCTAGAGAGTCTCATTTCTTAAAAGGAGCCTCATGCTCCTTTAACATATATAAAGTGGTTTCCCCTCACCCTGCCAACACAGAAAAGATGAAATGCCACCAAATTCTGCAGGGTCTGTACAGCTGCCCGGCTGAATCTTCCAGTGTCATGTGACTTTTACGAGCCGTTCAGATTTGTGCATTTTCGTTACGTAAGCAAAATGCAAACCACGCCTCGGTCTCCTCCGCTGCTGAAACCACGCCCACAACCAACTCCGCCGGCTGGAGCGTCCGCCATTGTTTAGAAGCGATGACTGTTTCCACAGCGAGGGACAGTTTTTGCATCGACATTTACCCTCATAAAAGGATCAGTACCAACAGCACGGACCCGGCAACTGCACACGAGTCAGCGGTAAGTGACGTTATTTTTTTATGTTATTTATATTTGTCTACAAGTATGATCTTTGCATGGGCTAAGTATTTAGCTTAGCTCCGGAGCACCAGAGCTGCTCACGGACCGGACCGGTGAGGAGCCCCGGTGGCTCCAGTGTTCCCTAACGGAGCCACTCACCCGTTAGGTAACACTGGAGCTCTATTAGTAATACATTTTTCTTCTGTTTATGTTTTCAGATCTTCCAAGCATCTGAAGCGGTTCAACGACACCTTCAGAAAACGTACGGTCCTTCCTTGAGCCAGCAATAGTGCATAAATGTTATTTATATACAACTTATGTTCTTTTATTTTTTTAACAATAAAGTTGTCATTTGTGAACATTCAGTGTTGTGATTTCTTTTTTTTAAAGGTTTTTTTGGGCTCTAGTGGCCCTTTATTGGAGATGCAGACTGGAAAGGGGTAGAGAGAGAGAACGGGGAAGACACGCAGCAAAGGTGCGCAGGCTGGATTCGAACCCGCGACCGCTGCAGGAGGAGGACTGTAGCCTCAGTATATGGCCCGCTGCTTAACCCACTGCGCCACCGAGCGGCCCAGTGTTGTGATTTCTTTACAGTTAACATGATTCATTTGTCTTGTAACATAAGAAATGAAATGATGAGGAATCGGAGTAAATAACTGTGGTGTACCTGTTTAGAATTCAATTAAATCTTCCTGTGTGAATTAGTGTGAAGACGAGGTGACCCGTTCCCTCTTCAGGGAACTAAAGGCTGATTTATGGTTCCGCGTTACACCAACGCAGAGCCTACGGCGTAGGGTACGTGTCGATTTAACGCAGAACCGTAATTCAGGCTTAAGATCTGTTTACACCGTGTAACTGAATGAGAGCGTCCGACTATCACGTCGAGCTGCGTGACATCGGACGCTCTCTGTCCACACTGAAACCGTTAAACTCTCTCTGTCCACACTGAAACTGTTAAACTCTCTCTGTCCACACTGAAACTGTTAAACTCTCTCTGTCCACACTGAAACTGTTAAACTCTCTCTGTCCACACTGAAACCGTTAAACTCGCGGCCAGTTAGGACAGTCCAATAGAAAATAAAGCAATGGAATTTATTTTGTCGCCGAAGCTCTCTCGCATGGGACACGCTTTGTGTACGCAGCCGCTGCTCTTCTCCCCGGAGCGAGGGTTTGTTCCCTCCCCTCCTATACGTCATTCAAGCAGCCAATCAGCACAGAGCCTCATTATCATAGCCCCGCCCCCTCAGAATCCCTCATAGAGAAGGAGGTTAGAACCGGTAAAACTAGAGACATGGCCCACAGGCTGAATTTCTGTTTTATGTAGAAAAAACAAGCTTTAGATTGTTTTTAAGACATTTAAGGCCTGTTTAAAATATACATTAAATACCATAATAGGTCTCTTTTAAATAATTTAACTTTTTAATACATTTTTTAAAAATCTCTTTGAACTGTCTTTTACATGAAATGTTCTCTACAAAAAAAACTTGCTTTGATGTCCACTGAACCCGCGTGAACAGTCACTCGTTTCACCCCTTGGTGTTTTGCCAGTACCTCAGGTCACAGTTTTGTGATGTCAGAGACGGTGGCACTTGGATACTGGCATTGCCAGTAACTGCTCTGTTTATGTTTATGCTAGATACAGCTCCGTCTCCACGCACAAGAGTATCTTTGACTTTGACACACGGCACAGGTATTCTTTCCACGTGCTGCTTTCTACTGTCTCTCTGTTTGTTATGCTCAGTCCCTTTTGGCCCTGACAGATGTAAAAATCTGTTTAACTCTATTGAAGGTGATGTAACATATCCTCCATTGATAGCAACATTTTGACTTTCCTTCGGCTTTGCGCCAAGTCCATTATAAGTGTCTTTATACCGTTTTGGAAAAGACATGGCATCATTAAGTTGTGAGTAGCAGTTTTTTCACCTTTCCTTTGTGTGGATTTATTACCAGTGGGATCCACTGGGAGCGTTTCATGTCATGTCAAGTCCTTTTTCAGTTTCTAAGTCAAAAATCCTTTCTTGTTGTGCACAAATTCAGGGAGACTTTGTTTGGATCACTTATTCGGGCATGTTGAGAGAATTGTAGTCACTGGCTCGTCAGATAAGTTGTAAAAAGCATAAGATGATTCAAAAAGTCTTGGTTTACTTAACAGAAAAATAATAAAATCATATCCAAGACTTGTGGAGAAAATTTGAATGATTTAAAAGCAAAAAAAAAAAGCATTAAGCAGCAGGAGCAAGCAGGGGCATGTCTGCACTCTCCAAGCCAGCAGAAAAGATATTCAACCATGTCCCTCTTAGAGATTAGAAAGAACAAAAGCACCTGCATGTTGTTGGATCAGCGGTGGTCAGAGCAGGGTCTGCCCTCTCCTGGTTCTTCCTCCTGGCTCGTTCCACGTCAGCCATCACAGGGAGAGGACCCTCATACATGTTTGTCTTGATAGCTCGGAGTTTCTCCTGGTAGTCCTTGGGCAGGCCGTTCTGCTCTGCTCCCATCACAATCACCTGCAGACAGTCACAGGAGGAGAATCACTGGGACCAAATACAACAGCAACAGCTGAAGGTCACCAGTCACCACAGTCACCACCGTCCTTCTCCCACAGAGACGGAGCCATGACAAGCACTTTGATATTTTTGGCCTTTTTAATCCCTTTTTCAAAATAACAGGAAAGACCAATCAACTCTAATAACTTTTACAGCCAAACATTCAGCACACATTAATGACAACCTTTCAATGTTGACATTTTTGTTCATATTGTGTATTTCCACCCACCTGCTTGTTTCATCATCATTTAATTTTTCAATTTCTCTGAGCATCACAGTTCTGGCCCAGAGGTGAGAGGTGCAGACCTCCTCTCCCCATGCCCTCCCTGACAACCTAAGGGCACCACAAACTACGGACAATTTTAAAAAAGGACTAAAAACCTTTCTTTTTAGCAAAGCATTTTCTCACTAAACTTTGCTGCTGTTTTTTTTCCTAGTTGCTGTTTTTAATTGTTTTATTCTCTTTTTACCTATGTCTTGACTTTTTATCCTTTTATCTCTTATCTTGATTTTATTTCTGCTTCCTCTTTAATTATCAAACTGTAGCACTTTGAGATTTGCAGTAATGTAAAGTGTATTATAAATAACATTTATTATTATCCAATTTATTTTTCCATGTTTTATAACCTTTCCCAGACTGATAGGCAGCAACGGTTTCTTCTCCAAGATCATTGCTGTTTTTACCTTTTGCCATTATGTTATCACACACCTGAATGTTCCAAACCAACCAACGGATGGAAAATATGTGATTCTGGACATCTGAACACCTGCTGATGATCAGTTCATCAATAATGATGATCAGTTCATCAATGATGATCAGTTAATCAGTGATGGTGATCAGTTCATCAATAATGATGATCAGTTCATCAATAATGATCAGTTCATCAGTGATGGTGATCAGTTCATCAGTGATGGTGATCAGTTCATCAGTGATGGTGATCAGTTCATCAGTGATGGTGATCAGTTCATCAGTGATGTGATCAGTTCATCAGTGATGGTGATCAGTTCATCAATGATGGTGATCAGTTCATCAGTGATGTGATCAGTTCATCAGTGATGTGATCAGTTCATCAGTGATGGTGATCAGTTCATCAATAATTGTGATCGGTTCATCAATGGTACTTAGGATTGCCCACATTATTATGTTTTCTTTTTTCTTTTGGGCTTTTCTTGGTGAAGTAACTAACATTGTGTGTTTTTATACTTCAAATAAAGCATTAAAAGAGGGGGTAGCACCATCTGGACATTGTTGTATGAGTTTGTAACAGCCATGTGAGTCCAGAGTGCAGCTGCTTACACAGAAACAATCAGAGGGGACAGGACAGGCGGAGCTCTATGGAAGACAAAAGTCATGCTGTAGAACGTTCCGGCGTTGTGGCTTACAGCTGCCAGATCTGTAAACACCCCCACCGTTGTGAGCGCACCGTTTCCAGATGCTTCACAAACAGAAGTGAATGGATGAGTGGACGGCAACACTCCCACCTCACTCATCATCATATTAGTAGCATTTTACGCTGCTGTCTTTTATTTTTTGTCTGTGACATCACATAGAGTAGGCGGGACTAGTCCCGCCTCTCTGAATGGTTATAAAATAGTTTTGAAATAAAAATGTGATCTTGAGTTAAGGTCGTGGCAGCCAAATATAGGTTGGACTCTATTTCTGTAGGATTCATCATCTTCATCATCGTTATTATTATTTAACTCACTGATGCATCCAGACCCTAGTGGTTGGTGGAGGAACTGTAGGACCAGATCCAGACCCTAGTGGTCGGTGGAGGAACCATAAGACCAGATCCAGACCCTACTGGTTGGTGGAGGAACCGTAGGACCAGATCCAGACCCTACTGGTTGGTGGAGGAACCGTAGGACCAGATCCAGACCCTACTGGTTGGTGGAGGAACCATAGGACCAGATCTAGACCCTACTGGTTGGTGGAGGAACTGTAGGACCAGATCCAGACCCTAGTTGTTGGTGGAGGAACCGTAGGACCAGATCCAGACCCTAGTGGTCGGTGGAGGAACTGTAGGACCAGATCCAGACCCTAGTGGTCGGTGGAGGAACCATAAGACCAGATCCAGACCCTACTGGTTGGTGGAGGAACCGTAGGACCAGATCCAGACCCTACTGGTTGGTGGAGGAACCGTAGGACCAGATCCAGACCCTACTGGTTGGTGGAGGAACCATAGGACCAGATCTAGACCCTACTGGTTGGTGGAGGAACTGTAGGACCAGATCCAGACCCTAGTTGTTGGTGGAGGAACCGTAGGACCAGATCCAGACCATAGTGGTTGATGGAGGAACCATAGGACCAGATCCGGACCATAGTGGTCGGTGGAGGAACTGTAGGACCAGATCCAGACCCTAGTGGTCGGTGGAGGAACTATAGGACCAGATCCGGACCATAGTGGTCGGTGGAGGAACTGTAGGACCAGATCCGGACCATAGTGGTCGGTGGAGGAACTATAGGACCAGATCCAGACCCTAGTGGTCGGTGGAGGAACTGTAGGATCAGATCCAGACCCTAGTGGTCGGTGGAGGAACTGTAGGACCAGATCCAGACCCTAGTTGTTGGTGGAGGAACCATAGGACCAGATCCAGACCTTAGTGATCGGTGGAGGAACTATAGGACCAGATCCAGACCCTACTGGTTGGTGGAGGAACTGTAGGACCAGATCCAGACCCTAGTTGTTGGTGGAGGAACCGTAGGACCAGATCCAGACCATAGTGGTCGGTGGAGGAACTATAGGACCAGATCCAGACCCGAGTGGTTGGTGGAGGAACTGTAGGACCAGATCCAGACCATAGTGGTCAGTAGAGAACCCGTAGGACCAGATCCAGACCCTAGTGGTCGGTGGAGGAACTATAGGACCAGATCCAGACCCTAGTTGTTGGTGGAGGAACTGTAGGACCAGATCCAGACCCTAGTGATCGGTGGAGGAACTGTAGGACCAGATCCAGACCCTAGTTGTTGGTGGAGGAACTGTAGGATCAGATCCAGACCCTAGTGGTCGGTGGAGGAACTGTAGGACCAGATCCAGACCCTAGTTGTTGGTGGAGGAACTGTAGGACCAGATCCAGACCCTAGTGATCGGTGGAGGAACTATAGGACCAGATCCAGACCATAGTGGTCGGTGGAGGAACCGTAGGACCAGATCCAGACCCTAGTGATCGGTGGAGGAACTGTAGGACCAGATCCAGACCCTAGTGGTCGGTGGAGGAACCGTAGGACCAGATCCAGACCCTAGTGATCGGTGGAGGAACTTTAGGACCAGATCCGGACCATAGTGGTCGGTGGAGGAACTATAGGACCAGATCCAGACCCGAGTGGTTGGTGGAGGAACCGTAGGACCAGATCCAGACCCTAGTGGTTGGTGGAGGAACCGTAGGACCAGATCCAGACCATAGTGGTCAGTAGAGAACCCGTAGGACCAGATCCAGACCCTAGTGATCGGTGGAGGAACCATAGGACCAGATCCAGACCCTAGTGGTCGGTGGAGGAACCATAGGGCCGGATCCAGACCCTAGGGCGACCTGTCCTCTCGATCCTGTCCCTACCGACATCCTGCAGAGCATTTTACCGACAGTCAAACCGGCAATAACCAACATTATCAACTCCTCTCTTACATCTGGCATCTTTCCCTCTGCTTTCAAACAAGCTCGGGTCACCCCACTGCTGAAAAACCCACACTCAACCCTGCCAAGGTTGAAAACTACCGGAAAAAACGGTTTCACTGCTCCGATTCACGTCTAAACTTCTAGAACGAGCCGTCTTCAGTCAGGTCTCACAGTTCCTTCACGACAACTGCCTGTATGATCCACATCAGTCTGGCTTTAGGCAGTGCCACTCAACTGAAACTGCTCTTCTGTCAGTTACTGAGTCACTATGGGCTGCCAGATCTGCTGGTCTGTCCTCAGTCCTCATACTGTTTGACCTGTCTGCTGGCTTTGACACGGCCAACCACCACATCCTCCATACCACACTCTCAAAGCTTGACATTTCAGGATCTGTCCTCCTTCATGTCTTACTCAAAGGAAGATCCATCAGAGTGTCATGGCAAGGACGAGAAAGTACATGAAAGAACCATCAACCGAACAAAATGAAAAGCGTCACCTCCTCTGAGTTGAGGAACAGCTAAATTGGACTTACCTTCAGATATTGCGGTGACGGTGGGGCGTACACACAGCTGTTCATGATGTAGGTGCGACAGTTGACCTCTTGACCTTTCATCTTCACCGACAGCTCCACGGGCCTGTATGCACCTAACCTCACGTTCTCCTGACTGAATGCCACACGTGTGTAAGTTTCATAGACAAATGTTCCCTAAAATATTCTGAGCAAAGCCTGTACCTGTCCAGTGACTCCAGGTCAGAGATGTTCATCCTCCACACCACCCCCCACACCTCTTCTCCAGGGCTGTGCTCGATGGTGGCCACCCCTCCGTGCCAGCGGTCACTGGCAAGGCCTCTGTGGTTCCCAAAAGCCAGTTTATAGTCCTGAAAAGAGACAAGAGAGGTTTTTTGTAGTGTGTTTACGTAAGTGTGTGGAACATGACCGCAGTTTCAGACTGCACCTTCATCCGTGCCACACAGTGTACTGTAGCAGACGGGTTTTTCAGGCGAAGACGCTCCTTTAGCAGGTTACTGCCATAGGCAAAGTACAGAAAGGTCTGGTTGCCTTCCATGCTGTCACAGAGTTCTTTAAGGAGGAAGACAAAAACACGAAGGACTGATGTGAGGAAGTCAATGAGCCGTCAGAGTGAGTGGACATCGTGAAACATAGAGAGTAAAACAGTGGAGATGACAGCTCATAGGCTGCAGAGTGACAGAAATGAAGGACAAACCTTTCAGCCCCCAATCACCATTCTCATGTTAATCCTCCCCCCACCGCCACTGAGCCCCGTCCACTCACACAATGCAGAGTTAGCTCATGTGCTGGGAAAAAAGCTCTCAAACACTCTCCTGTTACTACTCTCTTTGAAGGGTTTGTGTTAAAACATAACAAATATGATCTCATGGTAGTGGATCTACGTATAAAGAACGCAAGCTTCCTAACTTCAGAAATTTGCTGGACTGATGAATTGGAACCCGCAGCAGAGGATCGGTCAGGACCACGCAGGTGTCTTTCACATAATGAACTTTATTGACCACCACAATTGTAATTACAGCTGCCTCACACTGTATGTGTGTTTATTTGGATGTGTAAAGAAGAACAATAAGAACATAAATGTACATTGCAAATGCTTAAATATAAATGCAAATTATAGTATAATTTGAACTCACATCACTAGTACAGTAATATGTGTGTGTATATGTATGTGTGTCTTAATAGGCTTAAACAAAGGACATACTAAGCAATTATTGGTAGAACTGAAATAAACTCGTAGGGAATGAGCACTCTCTACTGGTCATCAATATCTGCAGCATTGGAGGTACAAACCCACACTACTATTCATGTGGTTGAGGCCTGCTCATGAATCTTAGTTCTAGTGTGTCTTGAAATAACAAGACACACTTGAAACTAAACTAGAGACTAACCAGACAACATGCTAGTACAAACTGCGCAACAAACAACCAGAGCACAAGAATAAGCAGTAACTCCACTATCGTTAGTAATATAACTAGTACAGCTCTTACTTTTCATGGACGCACGCAAACACGAGGCGGCTGCATTGACAGGAGGAGAATAATAGTCCACACTATCACCAGGTCCTGCTCCGAATCAGGGGGAGCAACCACTAAAGTCCAAGTTTGGCTCTTGATTGGCTGAGAGTTCAGTCTGGACTAGTCAACTCTCAGCAGGAGGGGGACAGCTGTGGTGGAAGTGTAGTTTATCAGTTTAACCACTTTTATGGTTGTGGGGACTTTTCTACATCTGCCCCCAGATTTCCGTATGAAACATCGGAGGGAAGCCCACTAGTGCCTGATCGTGTAGGGCTAGTCCAGCAGGGGAGGCAGTTGGATGAGGTGTACCACAGGACTCCTGTAGATCTTGTCCTCAATGCCATCTTGTCCTTTACCTCAACTGACATAACCCTACCATCAGGGCTGTGGGAGATGCTGGTAACTTTGCCCACCAGCTACATAGAGCGCGGGTATTGCAGGTCCATAATAAGGACTGTCTTGCTGATATGCAGGTTTGGGTTGTCCATGTTCCATTTTTGGTGAGACTGAAGGCTTACAGAAACCGTCTGCCAGTACTTGGCAATTCTTCTTCTTGAGTCTTCATGGTGGTAAGGCTGAGAGCTAGATGACATCCATCCATTTTTCCACACATTTTTGTGCACAGGTATTGTATTCCGCCAGGTGTTCCGTTGAGCAGGGGGCAGGTAGTTGGTTTTGTAATATATCCCCATTTAATCATTTCCACCTTTGTTCGTCCAACTTTGCTTCTGAGGTGGTTGAGGCACTTCCATTTAGCCCATGTTTCATCCTTGACTTTTGGGAGGGTTTCCGATGACAGTATTCTCATGTCGTGGCTAGGAGGGGTTGCTTCCAGACTAGCTCTCCACAGATTCCGCCTTTCCTCGGAAGGTGTAGTATCCAAGGCTGTTGTATGGCTGAGGAAGCTTTTTCTTGATTTCAGTCTTTGGGTTGCAGCAGTTTTTCCGTAGAGAAGGTGTCTTGGGTCAGTGGACTGCTTCAAGCATTCTACGTGGCTGGCAACTTCCCTTCGGATCTTTGGTGGGGCAATGCCAGCAAAGATTTGCAGGTTATCAGTGTTGTTCGGCTTTAGGCATCCAGTGACAAGGCGACAGGTGTTGTTGAGGACTGGATCAAGTTCTTTAGCATGAGTTGACCTCTCCCATACAGCGCAATCATTTTCGGCCGTGGAGTAGCACAAGGCAAAAGCTGATGTTTTGAGCAGTGAGGGTTTTGCACCCCATTTAGAGGAAACAAGTGTTGTGTGTCTTACGTGGATCTTTGTAGTTGAAGAAAAAGGTAGTTTGGTCTGGCCGGTTCCTTGGTGAACAGCTGGATGGTTACGCTCCACAGGTGATCCTGATGAAGAACGGATGTCTCTCTCTCCTGCTCTCCTCATCTCAGAGTGGATGAGGGGATGCAGCAGGGGCAGCAGCTGGGCCTCCTTCAGCTCCAGGTCGGTCCGAAGGCGTTCACGTTGGGGCATGCAAGGGTCCCTTGTTCGGCTCATCTGGGGCTCTGAACGTTCACGGGTCACTCATTGCAGCACTCCAGACTATGGTTGCTATTTCAAGGAAACCAGATGCTTTTCAGGCACGATAATGGAGAAGGCCCATAGCTAGTAGCTATTAATGCTAAGATAGGAGATATGGCCTTCTTCACAGCTCATAGAGAACTCCATAGGACCGTGGACAGGTCTGAGGTAGAAGAGATCTTGGGAGTCAGAGAGGAGGAAAAAGAGGAGGAAAGAGAACAGGGGAGACTGCTCTTTATGGCTGGGCCCGGGCTGCCATAAATAGGCACTGGCCCCTTCTGCCTTTTAGGGTCAATGCCCAATGAGGGGGCTATTTCTTATCACTGATGTGCCGTAAATACAAAGCCTGCTGGAGCTTTGAGTAATTATGGAGGTTCCTTTGTTTCAAACCAGGCGGTCGGCTGTAAGAAATCAAGGCTGGCCTCAGAGTTAGGCCTCAGAATTTAGATCAAGTCTTTCCATGCTCAACACAGGACTGTGTCCTAATATCCCCCCTTAGGTCCGATGACTGGGATGCTGGCCGTAGACGTTGGAGCTAACCACAGGTCCAACAGTCCATGTGTTGCACAGTTCAGGAATGCCTAGGGGTTGGGACACTTAACAGTTCAAACGTCATGGACGCTAAAGGCTTTGTTCTGGGCAGAGTTGAGGCAAAGTCTGGACTCTAAAAACCCTAGCTTTACACATGGCAAAATTTACTTTGCAATACCAAACAGTCTTAGTGTTGCTGTTTCAGAACTTCAGTGTATAGAAAGAAAGGTAAGAAAGAGAAGGCTTTTGATAGGGTTGAGTGAAAATTTCTTTTTTCTGTTTCATATAAATTTGATTTGGGTGTTAACTTCATTGAATGGATCAAAATGATTTACAATTGTCCAAAAGCTGCAGTAATAACTAATGGCAGGTGTTCTGACTTTTTTTCTTTAACTAGAGGGACAAGGCAGGGCTGTCCGTTGTCACCTTTGCTTTTTGCAATGGTGATCGAACCTTTGGCGGCAAGTGTAAGAGACAACATAAGTATTCAGAGTTTAAAGATAATAATGAACATAAAATGTCCTTATATGCAGATGATATTCTTTTATACATCACAGACCCAGAGAAATCAATATCACACTTGCAAAACACAATTAAACAATTTGGAAGTTATTCAGGTTATAAGATAAATTTTAGTAAATCTAATACTGTTCTCTTACACATGACACCAACGGAAGAAATGGTTACATCTTGTCCCTTTCATTGGACACCAGGGGGCTTTAAATATTTGGGTATACAAGGTCTCCGGTGCCTGTCGTGGCGGCAATCCTAGAACCCGGTGGTGTACACCGGAAGTACAGGATGCCGTCAGACTGAAGAAGGAGTCCTACCGGGCTATGTTGGCCTGTGGGACTCCTGACGCAGTAGATAGGTACCGGCAGGCCAAGCGAGCCGCGGCTCGGGCGGTCCTGGAGGCAAAAACCCGGGTCTGGGAGGAGTTCGGGGAGGCCAGGGAGGAAGACTTTCGGTCGGCCTCGAGGAAATTCTGGAGGACCGTTCGGCGCCTCAGAAGGGGGAAGCAGTACTCTGCCGGCACCGTTTATGGTGCGGGTGGGGAGCTGTTGACCTCGACTGGGGACATCGTCGGACGGTGGAAGGAATACTTCGAGGATCTCCTCAACCCGACTGACATGCCTTCCACTGAGGAAGCAGAGAGACTCTGGGGCGTGCTCATCCATCACCCAAGCCGAGGTCACTGAGGTAGTTCGGTAGTAAGCTACTCAGTGGCACCGGGGGTGGATGAGATTCGCCCTGAGTACCTCAAGTCTCTGGATGTCGTAGGGCTGTCTTGGTTGACACGCCTCTGCGACATCGCATGGAGGAAGGGGACAGTGCCGCTGGAGTGGCAAACCGGGGTGGTGGTCCCTCTGTTTAAAAAGGGGGACCGGAGAGTGTGTTCCAACTATAAGGGGATCACACTTCTCAGCCTCCCCGGGAAAGTCTACTCCAGGGTACTGGAGAGGAGATTACGGCCGATAGTTGAACCTCGGATTCAGGAGGAACAATGCGGTTTTCGTCCCGGTCGCGGAACACTGGACCAGCTCTATACCCTCCGCAGGGTGCTCAAGGGTTCATGGGAATTTGCCCAACCAGTCTACATGTGCTTTGTGGATCTGGAGAAGGCATTTGACCATGTCCCTCGTGCCATTCTGTGGGGGGTGCTCAGTGAGTATGGAGTCCGGGGCCCTCTATTAAGGGCTGTCCGGTCTCTGTATGATCGAAGCAGGAGTCTGGTTTGCATTGCCGGCAGTAAGTCAGACTTGTTACCGGTGCATGTTGGACTCCGGCAGGGCTGCCCTTTGTGACCGGTTCAATTTTTATGGACAGGATTTCTAGGCGCAGCCAGGGGCCGGAGGGGATCCGGTTTGGGAACCTCGGGATTTCATCTCTGCTTTTTGCAGACGATGTTGTCCTGTTGGCTTCATCAGACCTTCAGCATGTGCTGGGGCGATCCGGGCCGGGTGCGATGCGCCAGGGATGAGAATCAGCACCTCCAAGACCGAGGCCATGGTTCTCCACCGGGAAAGGGTGGCGTGCCTTTTCCGGGTGGGTGGAGAAGTCCTGCCTCAGGTGGAGGAGTTTAAGTATCTCGGGATCTTGTTCACGAGTGAGGGAACGATGGAGCGGGAGATTGACAGACGGATCGGTGCAGCGTCCGCAGTTATGCGGTCGATGTACCGGACCGTCGTGGTGAAGAAGGAGCTGAGTCGAAAGGCGAAGCTCTCGATTTACCGGTCAATCTACGCACCTACCCTCACCTATGGTTATGAACTTTGGGTAGTGACCGAAAGGACAAGATCGCGGATACAAGCGGCCGAGATGAATTTCCTCCGCAGGGTGGCTGGACGCTCCCTTAGAGATAGGGTGAGGAGTTCGGTCACCCGGGAGGAGCTCGGAGTCGAGCCGCTGCTCCTTCACATTGAGAGGAGTCAGCTGAGGTGGCTTGGACATCTGTACCGGATGCCTCCTGGACGCCTCCCTAGGGAGGTGTTCCAGGCATGTCCCTCCGGGAGGAGACCCCGGGGAAGACCCAGGACACGCTGGAGAGACTATGTCTCTCGGCTGGCCTGGGAACGCCTCTGACTCCCCCCGGAGGAGCTGGAGGAAGTGTCTGGGGTGAAGGAAGTCTGGGCATCCCTGCTGAGGCTGCTGTCCCCGCGACCCGGGAACGGATAAAGCGGCGGACGATGGATGGATGGATGGATGGATGGATGGATGGATGGACTATTATTATACTTAATATTATACTTATGACATATACGTATCTGCGCAGAACTTAGCAACCAAACACTGCTGCATTGCATTGTGAGAAGTTTCTGCTTAGCTGGTGTCCATGGCTGCGTCCAAAATCCCATACTTCCACCCTAATGAGTATGCAAAAACAGTATGTGAGAATTTTTAGTGCGTCCGAAACATTAGTACGTATTCAATAGTATGCGTTATCCATACTCATTCTGGAGAAATTTATTAGTGTGGATTGATGGACACTAGCTAATCAGAAACTTCCCACAATGCAATGTAGCAGCGTTTGGTTGCTAAGCGATACATATATGTCATAAGTATAATATTAAGTATAATAATATTATTATATAATATTAACATTATAATATTGGTATATAATAATATTATATAATGTCATCTTGTTTGGGCCAGGATAAACAGGAAATAGCAGAGCGGTGCTGCTACTGCTGCTGTTACCATGGTAACAGCTGCTACTGCTGCTGTGACACGTCACTTCCTCCCAATGGCAGGAAGTGATGTGTGTCTCTGAGTAGTACGTCCGAATTAATGCATATTACTGATATTTACTCAAAAGTGTGCCGAACTTAAGTATACTGTTTAGTATGGCATTTCGGACGCACCGCATCAATCCACAATAATACATTTCTCCGGAATGAGTATGGATAGTACATACTATTGAGTACGAACTAATGTTTCGGACGCAATAAAAAATCTCACATACTGTTTTTGCTACTCATTAGGGTGGAATTATGGGATTTCGGACGCAGCCAACGTTCCCTCAATTTAGTCCTGAATCTTGTTTTTTTTAAAGATCTCTGTTCCTTTTAAGTTATACTTGCTTTCTCTTTTTTCAAATCTTTTCTGAATGTTGATTGGTAAAGTTTTCTTATGAGTTTTAAACATAATTTGCAGAATACTATAATCTACTAATTCATGAAATTTCAACAATTTTAACTGAAGGAATAATGGATTTGTTGGATCTCTATATCGTTTTCTACTGATTATTCTTATGGCTCTTTTTTGCAAAATGAAAATTGACTGAATATATGTTTTACAGGCATTTCCCCAAACTTCAACATGGTACAGTAGGTCAGATATGGAACAATCATAGTGTTATATAAAATGAATAATGCTTTGTTGTCCAATGAATCCTTTACTTTGTGTAACAGAGCAATTGTTGTCAATTTTAATCTCAAGGGAAAAAGTGCAATAATAAATTCTTCTTAAGATGAGAACCAGTTACCTCTCCTTTCCACTTCCACCTAAGGCTAAAGAAGTTCATTTTAAAATAATGAATGAGGTTTATCCATGTAATGACTTTTTACATAAAAGGTTTAATTCAGATTTGAGTAATTGTACTTTTTGTAACGCAGACATCGAAACCTAAGAGAATCTTTTTTTTTCTCTTGTAGCTTAACTGGGACCTTTTGGGATGCTTTCCAATACTGGATAACCTATAATGATCAAACCATTCCTATTCTTACATTTGAAAGTATTAAAGTTGGTTTACAACTGGAGGACAAAAAAATAGACTTTGGAATTAATAATTTAATTATATTGGCTACATTTTTTATTCATAAATGTCGCTTTTTGAAAATTAAAAAAGCCCAGCATCTTCAGAAGTATCTTTGTTCCGTAATTCCTGACTGATCACTTGCGTTTATTTATTTATTTATTTATTCATTTATTTATTTATTTATAATTTGTTTGTTTATTCCTTTTCTTTCTTTTTCGCTAGGTATCTTCTTTGTTTTGTTTTACTCATTGGTCGTTCAGTGTTCTTTGATGAAAATGTTCTTTTGGATTGTATAATGTGCCTTGTTTTTTTGTAAAATCAATGAGAAAATAAAAATAAAAATGCAAATTTTAATCTCAAGGCACTTCCTGATTAAATAAAATTTAAAATAAATAAAATAAATAAATGTGTTACCCAGACAAGCCTGTGCCCACCATAGATATATATAAAGGCCTTTATATATATATATCTATGGTGCCCACACTGAGAGTGTAGTTGCGTCTTCCGACCGCCAGGTGGCGGGCAGCGCCACCGGAGGACAGGAGAAGAAGACGGAGACGTAAACAAGTGCAGAAGGTAAGGTCGCTCTGTCGACCCTTTAATCCTCCTCTAAACCAGTAACCAGCGCATAAACTAGTTAAACCTCAGCACAAATGTCTGGTTGCAAACCTCTCGGGAACCAGCCTCCAGCTCACAAACTAGTTAGACCTGTAGTCGCGATGCATTTACCTCTAGAATCACGCAAAACCCATATATCGCAAGGAAAAACCCCCATAGAGCGCTGAGCCGTACGTCAACGTCGCCGCCATATTGGATGTGGCAAGACTGCGCTGTAAACTAATACAAGTAAATTGACTTATTTTCATAAAGCGCCTTTCTACAAAGAAATGTACGTTTTACGTCTCATTTATTCATTCACAAACGCACTAATATACTTGGGAAACAGTTAAGCACCAAATATAATATATTTAATTTTCTCAGATGGCAAAAATAAGAACTTTATTGATCCCACATAGGAGTAATTCATGTTGTATCAGCTATAGAGAACAAGGTAGTGCCGAAAAACAATATATATCCCCCCTCACAAAAATAAGAAAAATAGAGAAACATATTCATCAACAAAACAAATTCAACATTTTTCAAATAACAAAATAACATATTTGAACCATTTTTCAGACAATAAAATAACTGAAAAAATCTGAAAAATGGTTCAAATATGTTATTTTGTTACTTGAAAATTTTAAAATATGTTTATGCAAAATATGCTTTAGCTATGTTTAGCTGATATACCATGAATTACTCCTAGTTTACAGCGCAGTCTTGCCACATCCAATATGGCGGCGTCGTTGACGTATCGCAGCAGCTCCGTGGGAGGAGGAGGAGACATGTCTATGGGAAAAACCTGCAACGGAAACACATACAGTTCAGTTCCATGCTAGAGCAGCATCTAGGATGAATAGTCCAATAGTCCAACATTTCACTTGTCAGCCCCACTCAAGGTGACAAAACTTATTATATGATTTTTGAAAAAATCCATGTCTGTAAAAATGATATTTTGGTCTGATAACCTTCCTG